>NW_016690206.1:7120870-7256634 GCF_001604755.1 Lepidothrix coronata | reverse complement strand
GCTTTGGGGCAATTTTGCTGACTCATGATTTGTCATTTATCTCATGACAGTTGGCATTTTTTTGTGTAACTTACCTTTCATAAAAATGGGAGGAAGTTTCCTTTTAGCCCTGGGATCTGGAAGAAAAAGCCTTGAGAATGTGACAACTTGAAATTCACTACAAATAAAGACTGTCAAATTGATAGGTTGTTATTATGATTTTTTAATTCTTGTTGCTGTGATGGGTTATGAATATTTGAGCTAGTTTATTCTTTCAGCCTCTTTTTCAGCAGGAGTTGAGCAAGCTTATGTTTGAAAACTGAAGATATGTTTGAGAAATGACATTTTTTTAATATGCATGTCTGGATTGAAGACAGACATTTTTAGGACTTTATATTCAATATGAGTAGTAAAATGCAGAAGATGACCCATAGTCCTAAATATGTTAGCATCCAGTGTAGGAGTAAACATACAATTTTAAGCACAGTTTAAATAGTTTAAACATAGTTTGGGATTTAAAGTTACTGAAAAATAAGTTCAGCGTAGGCAGAGGGTGTGTTCCCAGGATCAACTTCATTATGAAAGACTATTTCTAAAGGTAAAGTTGTTGGTTATTCATTTGCAAAGGTCACCTATCCCAGGGCCTCTTTGGTAAGCTTGCCAATAAAGGTACTGTTATGAAACATGGTTGCAAATTTCAGCTCCCTGTTCAAGGGAAGCTGAACTAAGGCTGCAGTCTTCTTTTGCATAACTGTCAAAGGTGAATTATTACTATTTTCAGCTGGATGCAGCTCAGAAACCTGTGAAAGATGGAAACATTATTAAACTGCTAAGATAGGGGGGGTCTATTTCAACTTCTGTGCAAACGGAGCAGGTTCCTTGCCTGTGTGGCATTTCAGCCTGTGGTACACATGGCAGTCTGTATGGGTTTGCTTTTCTCCATATGAAGCTGTCAAGAGAATTTAAGGAGAGTTAAGCATTCGGAAGTGTTGGGATATTCTTATCCCTGGATCTTCTGTCCATCAGTTTCCTTGGAAATTGGATGGAAATTTTCTGTGAGATTTTACCATCACAGAGCACGGCCTGCACTGATTCGGATCCCCCTGAGGTCAAGCCAGTATATATCATGCAGTACCAAGGTATATTGTACTCAGAAATGAAATTTGCACAGAAAGCTACTACCCAGTTCTATATGACAATTCAGTTTCGGGGAAGAGAGTAATGGGATTTTCAACACCATTCAGCTTCAGGCTTTCTAATGTTTCAGCAAGGACAGTGGTGAAATGCCTGTGACTCCAGGGTGTTACAGGTGAACCATCAGTGTGTGCCTTCACAAGGAGCAGCACATGAACTCAGAAACATGAGCAGTCTGCACACACAGCTCGGCTAATGTCAGGGCTTTGCTGTCATGGGAAGTCCCCCTTAAATAAGACCATTAGACAGAAGACCATTTAAGCACATGCTCAAACCAGACTCTGTTCTAGTTAGTGGTGAAGGGCGTCCTTAAGTGTAAAGCACTGAAGTGCACTGAAGCACACAAAGAAAAGACTTAGGCCATCTTAAACATGTGATGAAAGTTAATTGAAATCTGTTCTGAAATGAGGGCTCGCAGGAGGAATGTGGGTGTGGCTCAGGCACCAGACCTACCTGATATTAGTCATGTGTATGATAATTATGTATGCAACAAACACCCGGAGTCAAACTGAAAGGGATATTGGTTAGATTATTTCATAATCTCTACACTTGGACCAGGAGGAGGAGATGAGCAACCTGCTGGTCAAACCGTGAGGAACCATCATGTGCACTGGAGGCTCTTCAGAGCAAAACTGTCATCTGTATGGATTCCAAGGGACCAGGGAAGAAGCACTATATCTTGACCTTTTAAATGTACAGTCACAATCACAAAGACCAAGGGGTGTCAGCGTGAGCTGCAGAAGAATCATGAGTCACTTATGAGATTTGTGCTGCAGAAGGAACACGTTATCCCTTTGCTCTGCTGGTAGTGCCAGTCTCTGTCTTAAATGATCCATCTGCTGCTGCCCAAATTAGACACACAGCTCTCGCTGTCACTGTGCAAAGCAGTCACCAACAGTGCTCAGAGCATGGTATTCTCTATAGCTCGAACCTTGCTTAGCATCTCACCTATGGCTAGGGAAACCCCCTCCTGCCAAATGAGGCTTCTGCCCTACTGAAGCCTTCAAAAGAGGAACTGTAGTTGCAACTGCCTGAGCCAATCTGTCAAAGCTGGGACCCTGTAGGTCTTCGCCAGGCACACAACATCACTGTTCAAAAAGCGCTCAACTTCAGCTCGCCTTGGTACATTGTTGCTGTTTGTTTGCATCCATTGCATGCATTAACCAAAAAACAGTGCAGGAGTACTTACTGGAGCAGGGATTACACACTGACAATCAGTTATTGTGAAGTAGGTTGTGAAAACAAGTAAGTCCAAAGAAGTAACCTTTGCTTTTCCTCATGCCCTCTCATGCAATATGTGTTTATTTTGAGTTGCCCATAGTTCAACTCTCCCTGAAAGTTTTCTTATTTGCTCTTTGAGGTGGTCCAGTATTCGGTTCAGTTGTGAATCCCTGCTTGTAAAGCAGGAGTTCTCCATTTGGCAATCTCTTGGGAATAAAAGAAGAATTTGGAAATCTCTCGATGTGTAGGTGTTTCGTTCTGAGGTGTTTCTGGCTTTCCATGTCTGAAGAATGAGTAGGTTGCCTTGAAATAATGACATTTGCGGAAGCTCTTTAAGTCTGATCTGTATTTATTAGGACTTTATAGCATATAAGTGGGATGGGTTACAATCTGGGGTGTATGAAGAAAAGCATCACAAAATTTATTCTGGAAAAAAGAAGTAATTCAATGAATCAGTTGAGTCAATATCTCCTACAGAAGAAACAAGAAACCCACATAAGCTCTGGTTCCTACTGAAATCGATATCCCCACTTTACTGGTTTTTAAGGGTCCAAGGCATCAAATTTGGTGTTTAGTGTCAAAATCTCAAATCCTGAGCAAACCTGAAGTAGGGGACCATGGTACAGAAAATACCTAAAGTATGCATGGGCACTGGACACCAGTTTGCATCCCTGGAGCTGTAAGTGCAGCCCATGGGAGGCCATTACTGCCCTCTGCTCCACCAGTCTCCAGCCTCACCCTCTGGAGCCTCACAGACTCCCACTACAAGACCTTCCTCTGCTTGGATGGTTTGGCTATTTTGGTGATGGCCAGGCTTAGGAACAGCAGTGACTCTTTTTCATAAGGAAGAGAAGTAATTTCTAAGATACAGGGCATCTTCTGTACTCATGAGGTGAGTGTAAAATACTGTAAAATATTGCAGGCTCTGAAGAACTAAAATGCCTGTGTGAGAAATCATTGGCAATACGGCGGGGTTTAATTAATAAATTTAAAAACTTTTTTGTCAAAAAACTTCTTAGCATCTTCTTCTCAACTGAGAAATTTCAAGATTTTTCTTCGTTTATCCCATTTTTTTCCTCTCTGTGCCATTTTATTCACAACTGCTCAATACTTGCTATTCGATATCAATGGGCTTCAGAAGTCTTTTGATAATCTTTGAAATTAATTCCATTAATAAGTCTATTCTTAGCCCAAATGAAGTTTTCTTGCTGTGATCTGTGCCAAATCTCTTGGTCCTTCCTGTTCCAGCCGTCCCTTCTTGCTCTTGCAACTTTGACCAAACAAAGTTGCTCAGTGTCTTTTCCACAGGGGTTCCAATGTTGCCTAATGCAAGGAAAGACATTGCTTGTTCAAGTTAGACTGCCACAAGGACAACGTGGATGGGTCCTGAGATGCTTCCAAGATGGGTGGAAGAAGATACTTATTTCCGGAGCTGGCTGGCTTGGGACCAGTGGGGACTACCATGTTTGCCTCCAATCCCTATTCAAAAACTTTCTTTTTTTTTTAATGCAATATTTCTACATCCATTTTGGTGATAAACTCACATGGCCATGACAGAGCCTTCCTATGTATTTGTGCAGTGGCCAAAGCATTGAACAAAGCCTCTAGAAAGTGATAAGATACACAATAAAATAGTAATTAAGAAATCCTCTCTTAGGGACATGTTGCTTTCTATATTTTTAATATGGCTGATGTACTTTGAGACACTGAAAGCATAGCAGACCATAATGTCTTGAGTTTGCTTGAAGATGATGAGAAAGCCTGATGATAGAAGGCTCAAATTGGAAAACCTTGTGAACACACAGTCCACAATGCAGCACTCTTATCTCTCTTGACAACCTGCTTTATCACCTCTCAGAGAAAAGGTGGCAAAATCAGTTAAATCAAATGACTTGCCATTGCAGCCTTTTGTTGGATCCCTAAAAAGGCATTCCAGCCTATTGGGAAAGGGTGCTCTGTGCATGCATTTTAAATAATTTTGAGAGTTTAATTTTTTACCCATTTAATTACTAATCAGTGTCAGAAGCCAGCTGCAAAATAATTTTGCCCAATTCTTTCTTTCTCTACCTTTCCTGTCTTAAAGAGTCTCCAGGGATTGCCCTTCTTCAGTCCTGAACACTCTGTTTAAATATGTAAAAAAAATAATATTGAAATACGAACATCTAGTTTGGATATGTGGTTTAAATCTGGCTTCTAATGAATTCCAAGGGGTTCCCAGATCCCTCAATTCCTCTGAACATCACACTCTGACTAATTTAAAAATTCTACTGTCCTAAGAGCTCATGTTTTTTAAACACTTAGAGAGCATAATAACAAACACAAGAGAAAAGCCAAAAGAATATGGCAGAGACATGAATTTTAAACAGCAAGTGCCAAAAAACCCTGAACATCTCTTTTCCTTTTAAATAAGTTTGCAACCATAAGAGAAAAAAAAATAAAATAATGTGTCCTCTGACTAGATCTCTGGAAATGCTTGGACTTCTTTTACCATCTGCAAAGTGCTTTTCAAACATTGTTTACTTAATCTTCTCCTGGGAGACCAGTGGGAAATTACTGTGGTCTTTTTCAAGGTATAGAAATTGAAACAAACATGCTTAAGCCTCATAATTTAGGAATTCATTCCCAGTGGATTCATTCTCTTCAGCAATTCCATTTTCAGGACTGATGGCTGCAGGGAGCAATTGGAGAGGACAAGAATGGGGAAATTAGAAAGTTTCCGGAGGAAGGGATCTTTAATGGTGAGCAGAAATTAAGGAAGAAGAATGTGAACTGGAATCACACTTTGGAGTGGGAATGGTTTTTTGGAAGCCTTGTAAAACGTTTGAGAGTCAAAGTAAAATCCGTAGGCCTGGTGAGGCAGGGGAAGGTGAAGCTGGTGCCTCAGAGGAGCGTGCATACTCTGAAGGAAGTGAAGCCTAGGACTGTGGCACCAACCCTCTCTTGTCTCTGTCTTCCTGTCTCCTGTCTGAAATGGACCTAATACTTAGTCAGATTTCCTCAGGCAGCAAATGAAAGCACAGTGAAAACACTAAATCAAGGAGGGCGTTTAATGACAGAAGTGAGAAATACAGCTGCACTTCATTGCCTCTGGTTAGCCAGACACTGACCCAGCACTATCTGCCATTGCTGCTGTAAAGGCACCCAGTACACATTTTAGCACTGTCAGTTCTCTTGTTCTGTCTTACACCAAAATATTTGTTTGCAATAAAAAACCAGCAGGTTAAAAAACCTCGACAGCATGTCTGAAGAACACGCAGTTACTCTGCCATGTGATGTTGTCGGAATAGCAGTGGTTTACTTGTTAACTGTAAGACCTGGTAGGCAACACGTAATAGCTTGCTTCCTACTGACTTGTCTCTCCTGTGGCCACCTCAAAGCTTTAGCCCAAGAAGGCTGGCAGAATTGGTCCACAGTGTGCAGTTAATTGCAGATTAAAACTCCTGCAGATCAGGAACTTTGCCAATGAGATAATGTGAGACAGCGCGCTTAAGGCACTCAAGTAGGCTGATTTATCCCTAAGCAGTATCTGCCCTTTTAAATATCATCAGAACAGTCAGAACTTTTGACTCTAACAAGAAAAAAAGGAAGAAAAACTCAAAGTTTTTGGAAAATTATCCTGCATTGCATTCAGTGCGAATTAGTGAATGATATCAGAACTGAAAAGTATTGTTTTTCATAAACAACATTATTTGCAATAAATCCTCTGTCAAATTGTATCATAAGGGGAGCAGCAGAAGTGGGACATTATGTTAGGAATTCTTTATTCCTAACCCGCATTGCCTAACCCTGTCAACACTCAACATGAATATCCATTTTACTGCACCATAGCTATATAAAAAAAGGAGCTTAAGATGAAAGTAAGATGGTTGGAACCAAGGAGAACATCCAACAAAATGAATTTGCATTGAAAAATGTTTCTTTGTCAAAGCTGAAATGATTTGTAGGGATGTATTGGTTGTGATGAAATTCTTGATGGTCTCTGAAAACTGGAGCATTACCTTCTTACTGCTGACCAGGACACAAACAGAAACAAACATTGGGATTTTTTTAATCTTGCAATAGGTGCCTCAATGCAATTTTGTTCTGCTGCATAAAAATTGTTTCGAAATCTAATGCAGCTTGATAACATATTTCCAAATGGTGGGAGGGAATTCATGTCCTGAGGCTAGCTACAAACTACACTTGTGTCTTCTTTAGAGCCCATTTACATGACTATAAGGGTGCAGAATTGCTGTTGTATAAATGAGACTCGGAACATAGGCAGTATAATTTCAAGCAGAGCTTGCATATACACCCAGAGTGTAAATATTGGATACCGTTTGCTTTTATAGATATGGCTTTCTGTGCCAAGAAGCCTATAAAGACAACCAGCATAGGTCTCATCAAGGAACAGCTAATAACGTAAGAGCTGTTGAAAGAAATAGACTTTGCCTCATCCTTTGGATCATCATTCTATACAACAGAACCCCTGTCCTGGACAGTCCATAAAACTAGCAAATTCTGGATACTGTTTATTCTATAGGTATAATGGGCATGTATGCTTTTTGTGGCAAATGCTGCCTTTTAGCCTTGTGCTGTCTTTAGAACGAGGAAAAGTCTTTCAAACTTCCAAACCCAGACCTCACCAGAGGAAAAAGTAGCTGACAGGAAAGTGTGTTGCATGAGTTCCAGGAGGCAATTACGGAGAAGAGTTAAAAAAAGAAAAATGCAAACCAGCCAGGTTTCAGCCACACTGAGGGAGACAGGATCTAAAGGCCATGAAGGAAAGCAAGGTCAAGAAGCAAGCACAGGACAAGAAAAGCTGCCAGTTGCTTTCCAGTGCTCAGCAGAGAGGCCTGAGCTCTGCTCCTATGTCTGACCCATCCACATACCTCACTGTGTAAGGGTGCAGGACAACAGTGTCAGCTGCTGGTGTTTTCCTGGTCTCACTGCAAATTGGTTCAGGTAGTTGTGTGAGCAAAATGTTATTGATTTTTATTTTCCCCCTCAGCTTGGTAATTTCAGTTTTGTGTCTGTTAATTTTCTGATTTGCTCTTTGAATTGTCGCACCATGTCTTGGGGCAAAGCAAATGTCTGGCTGAAATTGTGCTTGTGCCAGCTCTGACTTACACTGGCTTCAACTGTCATGGAAATACACCTAAGATGTTTTCTAAGCCCAGAATGAAATCTGCAGGCTTGGGTCAGTGGTAGTTGCTTTAGAGCTGTTGCTAGCTGTATACTGGGAGTCTCTTTAAGTTCAAAACTTGTTTTTTTGCAAAGACCGCCAAGCAGACATTCCCCTAATAGTAATGAGATATGATATTTGAGCTTACTTAACCTAGCAATTGATTTGGTGGAGACCTCACCCCCCAAAGTGTCATCACATACTTTGAACTATTCAATCTTCACTTTCAATGTTCTTTCGGTTTTGAGGAGAGGTGTTTTGTGAAAATCAGTCTTCAGGAGAGTCTGATCTTACTTGTGGCACTTCAGTCACTGTTGTATTGAAAACAAGAATTTTTGTACAGCACTCTGGAGGCAGCGGTGGTGGTTTCAACAATTTGCGTGTCTGGCTTCGATGAGCACTTCGAGCACCTGGCCATGTGCAGTGGTGATGCTCAGCTGATTCTCATGGCTGTGGTGGTGGAGAAACAGCTGTTACAGGATTAATGGTAAAAGTGATGAGCAGTGCCCTGGGGAATTGAGCCCAAGGCGCTTTGTTTCCCCCACTGGAGGAGCCAGAGCCAGGAAAGATGTCCAGCAGCATCATATGACACCATATCATTCTCATCCGGTGGGACAGAGCACCGGCCAATCTGTGGTGACTGGTGGATGTATAGATCTGGAAGGAGTGTGTCTGCTCAAAAATGCCAGTTTATGGACTTTCTTTGCAGAGTTTTGGGATGCTGAAGGGACCCGGCAGGGCTTCTGATCTCAAGGAGGAGAAGATGTGGGGAGGTGGGGTATGTGTGTGTGTGTTTGTGTGTTAAAAATCACCTGAAGGCTGACAAAAAGGCAGTCTATCACTTTTTTCCTTAGGTGATTTCTTCTTTTTCAGTTAGTCTTTCTTTATGTTGCTGGGTAGAGCAACATAAGAAAACCCTTTGAGTTATTCATTATCTGCTTCTCTGTGGCAGTGCTTTCTGCTGCTCTCCTTTCTATTTCCCTCCGTGAGATTCTTTTTCTCTGAAGCTGTTGAGATAAAGAAGCTCATCTTCCCAGACTCAGGTGAAGGAAGGGGGGCTGATCGCTTCCTCACTTTTGTGTGGGAGAGAGGGGAGAATTTGTTTCCATTCTAATTCTCTCCAGATAATTTGACTTGTGTCGAGCCACAAACTTGGTAAGGTGTCACTGACACTGTGGGATGACTTCCTGAATTTGTACCTATGCAGATTTATAGCACAGTGTATAGGTATGGATTTCCCTGAAATCAGTACTTGCTCAACTGCAGCCAGGCTATACATACAGTACATTTTATTTGTTAGGTGACATGAGTAGAGAAACCCTTCTTTGACTATTGTGAGACCATTTTTATGGTACCTGTTTTATTTATCTGATTGTTAAATAACTAATAATCTCATCTGTCTTGGCAGACCACAGGCAGATTGGCAAGGATGGATGGCCACCCATCAGGAAGAACTGGTGTAGGAGACTACTTGCTAGCCTGTGTGGATGGGACATGCCCTGTAGAGCAAAAGTAAATCCTCAGATCAGACAGAAGGGAGGAAACACCATTTGCACAGCCTGTCAATCCTTCCTTTGTTTTGACTTATGTTTGTCTAGTTTGTAACTTCACCTTTAAAAACCATGGTAGTTCTGTTGCTGTCATGTTCAAAGCAAGCATTTTAAAATGCCTGTCAGTTGTGTTTCTTTAAAGTAAATGTCAAGTCTACCTTCCACTTGTGTGTTATTCTGTGTTTTGGTGATGAAACTAGAGAATTGCCAGTCATACTTGGAATTGTTAGGTAAGGTGTGTATAAGGGTGCAGCAACCTCCAGAGAATACCCCTCAGTTTTTTCACTCTGTTTCTGCTTTTGGGAAAGCAGCCTATGCTTTCCAGTGTTGGAAGATAGAAGGAGACAGCTCGTACAGTATGGTCTTTCAAATGGATTAATCCTCCAAGTCCAGAGCTGCTTAGTTTTAGATTGAAAAAAAGCAATATATCTAAAGAAAAAAACCTCAGAGACGTTTTTGAGAATGGTCATAAGCCGGGAGAGTCCCGTTGGGTCCCTTTCTAGTTGTTTTTGGTAGGATCTGATGTTGGCATTTCCCCATGACCCCAGAGGTTCTGCTTTAAAAAGCATCTTTCTTTGTTCTCTTTTTCCTCTGCTTCTGCTTCCCAAAGTAGTAGCAGGATTTTGTGTGCTGCCCGGGGATGGTGAAGAACTTTGAACTTGCTTTTAAGGTGACTAGTACTAACAAAAGAGGAAACAGGGGGATGATCCCTAAGGAACTGGGAAATAGGGTTGGGGTATGAGCAGGAGGAGCAGCCAGTGAGGAGAATTGGGAAAAGGCTGAATGTCTGGGCCCAGAGGGTGGTGATTATTAGGACAAAGTCATTTAGTTGGAGGCCAATAACCAGTGGTGTAGCCCAGGGAAAGTCCTGGCCCCAGTCCTGTTGAAGACCTTTCTTAATGATCTGGATATTGGGGCAGAGTGGGCTCTCAGCAAGTTTCTTGACAATACCAAACCAGGAGGAGAAAAGGATGATAATTCAGAGGTAATCCAGAGGGTTCTTCTGCCCTCCCCGATAGGCTGGAGAAATGGGGTGACAGGAACCTTGTCAAGTGCATGAAATGCCAGGTACTATATGTGGGAAGAAACAAGCCCAGGCATCAGCATATGTTTTCCAGCTGGAAAGCAGCTTGGCAGGCGTGGCCAGGGAGAAGGGGCCAGCTGGTGACTTTAGGGTTCCCTGCCTGGAACCTGAGGCCTTGGCAGCGGCCAATGTCACCATGCTCATTTGCATGTGGAAGCATTTCCCAGAAGCTTTTGCTCCCTGGCACATTGTCCTCAGAGCTGGCTTGTCACAGGGGCTTGGGTTGGCACTTGCTCACATTCTTGGAGGAACCACGGATGTGTAAAGAGGTGGGAGGACATGGCTCTCTGGTTCCTGCACCCCAGGAGCTGCAGGACCGCTTCCACATGTCCTGTGCCATCACCAATGCAGCATCTGCACCTCCAAGCGGCCTTGGGAGCCATGCTGTGCAGGGAAGGGCAGAGAAACAGCCGTCCGGAGCTCACTAGGGACTGGTGGGAGGAGTGAGAGTGGGAGAGGGGAGAGGTTGCTACCACTGAGCTCTCAGCCCCAGTGGGTCCTGTCAGTGGTTCCCCATGTGTCTTCAAGGAGCATGGGCATGTTGTCAGAGATGGCGGGTCACCCCTCAGGCAATATTGGTGAAGGAGATTTCTGGCTCCTCTGTCTGGATTGAACAGGCATTGACCTGGCTGGGGAAGCACTTCACTAGGTCATGCTGATAAGAAAATCCAAACTTGCCAACGAACTGTTAAGAGAAATGATGGGTTTTTTCCTGCTTTTGAAGAAGAATCCTTGCCTGTCACTCTTAATTAGCCAAATTATAGCTGTCATTGTGTTCTGCTGCTCATTAAATACTAGGAGGCTGCTTCAAATATTATGGGGAAATTAAAGAGACAGTCTTGATAAGATTCTTTCTTTTAACCAGAAAAAATATGACTTCGCTTGTATCGCGACTCTTTACTAAATAAAGCCTTTGTTTCATCCAACTTCATTTTCCCCTTGCATTACACCTTTCTACTAATATCTAAGGACTTTAGTGGTGCTGGTTTCAGGAAAGAAAGAAAAAAAGAAAGTAATATTGATAGATGGACAGACCTCTTCTGCCAGGCATCCTGCCCTCTCACTTTTACAGCCAAGAAGGATGTTTGAGCACTGCATAATAGCTATCATACAGGCTTTAGTGCAAATACAGTGTATGACAGAAACAGACTCCACCTTTCCACATTGCTCATATTTTTTCTTTCTTTGCTGTTGCTCTAAAGAAAATACAGATTCAAACCCACCTAGATTATAAACCACTCACTGTAAAGCTTATATTTATATACAAAAAGCACAGGAATGACCTGTGAATAAAAGACTTCCCTGTTTGAATTCTATATTAAAGTCTTACACCAGCTTTAACAAGAGTTGGTAATGGATAAATTTCAACTACTCTTCCTCTTCTTAAATATTTAATTATAGAAAGCCTTGTGCATCTCAGTCAAGGACGTGGATCCCATTGCACTCAACACAAATCCAGAAAGAAAGGATGGAGAGTTCACAGCATAGATATTAAGCTAGATGGAGTGGACAATAAATAGGGAAATACATGGAACCAATGAAATTATATTGATCTCTGCGCAATGTCCTGGTGGCTTAGCCCTTTTCTTTTCTTTTTATCAACACTATAAAAAAGCAAGGTTCTTTAAGGTAGGTAGTGAAAGCAGTTAATAAAATAGCCTTGTGCACGCCTTCAGTAAACTCCATTAAAGCAGAAAAAGTGGTGTCAGAGAAAACCTGGTATTGTTCATTCCCTTACCTATTCCGAAAGTGAAGACAGCAGCAGTGACTAGTGAAGATAAGCTCAAGGGGCTGTCCCTTTTGGTGGGGATAGGGATGGTGTTACTCAGAGCACGGGCACAGGAAAAGGCAGAGAGAGGGAAAAAGGAGCCGAGAATCAAAATCAGAGAGGAAGGCCAAGTGGGAACAGTCAGAGGTGGAAGACAGACAACATATGGCAATAATATTGCAGGAGATGGAAATAAAATGCTGTGCTGTTTAATAGAGGAAAAAGAGCAAGAAGAGAGAGGTCGGATGGGGAAGACACTGGAAAGAAGCCCAGCTCTTCCAGCATATTTGAATCTAAAGCAAAGAAGACACACAAGAAGACTTGTGCAAGGTCACTAATCATGGATGCTTCTACATTGCATAAGATCCTGCAATATAGCTATGCCTATGTGGGGCACTCTCAACCCCATATCTCTGTTATTAAATACAAACATGCTATTTACTCTCTCTTTCCCTTAGAAATACCAAGTCACTTCTGGGAAATACAGTTCAGCTTTTATAAAATCATCAGCATGCTGCTTGGCAATTTTATTCCCATCTAATTCCTTCTATGTGGTTAAAAACTGGGCCGTGTGCTCCCTTTTAAAGCAGAACACTGTGTCCCACCTTGAAAGACACACCACGTTTAAGTGTCCGCAAGCTAATAAGTCTGACGGGGCAGCAAATCCAAGGCCTACACAACACTAGCCACTTGTTTATCAGTCTTGCAAATGTGCAAATAAGGTACAGGCTTGTCAATAAAATGCATTTCAATTTAATTTTCTCCAAGGCAGAAAAAGAAGACACATAGAAAAAAAAAATTGGTGCCTGAATGTCTATCGGTTCATTTTCAAAATCTGCTTTTATTTATCCTCTGGTTTTCATTGATCTCTGGCAATAGACATGCCAGCTGAGAGAACTTAGTTCTAACAGACGGTTTTTCTTCCCTCTGCCAAAAGTGATCAGGTTTCCTCTATGAGCTGTGCTTGGGAGTCTTCAGTCAAGTTGAAATATATCTTAATTCAGCAGATTATAACCAAATTAAATACAGCTTTGCTCCAAAATATTCTTTTTTTTTTAGGGTCTTAAAAATTAATTTTCATTCCTTTTCTCTCTAAAACACACAGGTTTATTGACAGCATGTGTCAGTCTCTGAAATCCAACACGTTTCTTACTGCACCTTATTATGAATCCCTTCTCTCATCTTTCTTGGCTGAGCATCTCCCCACCTGCCAGCTCTCTCGTTCGCCTCCGGCTTCCAGACCCAAACCCTCCTCCACAGCCCTGGTGGCGCTGTCACCTTCATGCACCCAGACATACAGGTCCCCAGCATGGGATAGAATCACTCTGAACACACCTGCAAAGCTCATCACCCCACACTGGTTTTCATATTGTCTTTGTGGGCTCCTGGACCACCTCTGGGTTTGCTGCTCAGGGGTCTCCCAGCCCCCTAGCAGGAGACAAGAGTTAGCTACTCTCAGCTCTGCAAATGGAAAAAGGTGAGAAATTTCTGCTTCAAACCAACCCACTTCCTTCTTGCTGCTGCTGCTGAATCCCTTTTCCTAGGACGTTTTCCTCCTGAGCATTGTGTGCATTTGAGTATCTTTTTCTGACTGCAAACATCTCAGAGGCAGCTCTGATCCATCCTGAAAGCTGAAAACCCCTTTTACACCATAAGATTTAATTCAGTAGGAAATCATAAGGAGCAACTAATTCAAACATTGTTTAACTAAGGAAAAGTGCTCCTTATAGCTTAGATTTGATGCATCCATACACGCCAAAACATACACTCAGCTTGATAAGGCATACACAGCATGCTACATTTGCACTGTGAGTACTGGCACTTTTCATGTGAAATACTGGGAGCAGTGAGACTACTTAGTCACATTTCTCTATCTGCATACTGGTACTTCTGTGCTTTCACACAAGAACTTCTGAATTTCCCCTGTGACTGGCACATGTAAAGCACAGGTGCGTGCCAGAAAGCAAATGCATGTCAAGAATGTACTTCTACCTGTGCTTGTTCCACTTGGCCTCTCTTTTCTCTCCTACAATGGAACTTCCTAGCCCGTTTAAATCAGGAGGGTTACAGACTAATGGTTCAAACAGCCCAGCATATAAAGCAAGGGGTAAGTTGAACCTTGATTGTGCTTCAATGAATCAGGAGTTAGTTGAAGGTAGTTAACTATGACCTACTCTTTACCACAGAGGACCTGATAGCTCAAACCATGAAGAGGGGGAGGACTCGTAGACAAGTGGTTCTATTTGTAGCTCTATGCCATTATCATCCAGTTGGTTAATATTATTAGCAGCATAAACCAAATTTAATTAATTTGGTGATGGTGAAATCATGTTTCTATGAATAACGCTGAACACCTTATGTAAAAATATTTAAAACTCAAAAAAAATAGCATGACATTTTACCTTTCCTGAAATTCAATTTCCTGTCATTACGGAATTTCAATTCCAACATTCTTGTGAAAACCCAGCAAACAGAACAGTACAACTGTTATAAACAGGTTAGAAAAAAAAATCCTATGACACCAGCAAACGTTTCACTTTTAAGTGGGAAACATGTTCTACTCACAGCTTAACTGTCTTCTTCTGGTTATTTTACATTGGCAATCTAAATTTCCTTTGATTGAGGCTGATGGGGCTTTTTGTGTGCAAATTCCCAGGGCTCAAGTAGGAAAGTGAGAGTGATTTATAGTACATGCAGTCAGGTGCATTTGAGCATCATGCTGGGGCAAATTGGATCCCAAAGTCCTGGCAGAGCCAGGCATGGAAGGGGTCCCTCACCTCTTGGCTAGTGGGGCTGATGATGAGAGCACCCCAATCCTGGCCTCATGGTGAGCAGTGGGAGGGCTGCTGCTCACAAGGAGGAGGAGGAGGAGGAGGACATGGGACCAGACGGCGGTTGTTTGACTTGGCTGTCCTCACCTCCCATGGCAGCCAATCTCTCTGCCAGCATCCAGCCATTCCCACAGTAAGCCTGGTCTTAGCCTGTGATGCTTGTGCTCAGTTATTACTTTGGATGTAGTTGAAGTTTTCCTGGGAAGCTTGAGCCACGGCACGGGAAGCACATATTTCAGTTTACAGCCTGGGCCAGAGTGAGACAGGATTTCTCTGGCAGGAGGAAGAAGGCAGTCTTTTCGCCTCAGGCCTGCCTTCTGACTGGATAGTGATGGCTGGTGTCAAGGGATGTGAGAGAGCTCTTCACAGTAACCCACAGGAATCTCCTCATGGAAAGTCTTCAGCTGCCTAAGACACTGGGCTCAGGCCAGGTACCCTGGAAGTGAAAACAGCTACTTAGCAGTTTCATAGCCTTTTTTATGTTTATTTGTAAAGCACTTTGCAACAAGTGAGTTAACATTAGCTTCCCTCCACAGAGAGCAGAAACAGGCAGAGGTTTCAAAAAGCACCTGGCAAGTTAATGGCAAAAATATAAAGAGAAGCTGAGGCATTTCACTCATAGGCAGGTTCATGGGAAAAACAAAGGAAAAAGAAAAAAGAAAATTGAATACACAGAAGGTAAGAAAAGCACATTTGTCTGTTAAAAAGTTTTCATAGGATCGCTGAGCTGTGACCGCAGCTGATGTTGTTTGTGAGCAGACAGTGGTTTTGCTATAAGCTCTCCTTCCCTGAGGAACCACATCAGAAAGGGTCATTTGGACAGAAGGGAACATGGCTTAGGTGCTGGCAACCTGGCTTCCTTTCTTATATCAGGGTGACATCAACCTTCAGAGGTCTATACTATTTAGTTCATAACTTGTTAATGACGTGGTAAGTCACCACATTTCCATTTTGTCTAAGAGATGTAGAAGTCAACTTAGTGGTCTAAAGTATAATAGTGGTCTAATAGTATTTTGATCCACCTAAAAAATTGATCAAATATCAAATATCTTAAAAATAATATTTGATAAAATTTAAATAATGCATAGACTTATATCCTCATTCAAAGCCCCATAACACACAGCATGTACACACATACCCACACCAAAAAACCTGCAAAATCATGCAGCAATAAACACAATGCAAAGTACCGTCAGCAACGGCTCTGAATCACCCAGGGAAATGCTTGTCAAAATCACTCTGAGAACAAGAGTCTATGGCCGCTCTGCTCTTTTCATTACTAGAGAAGAGTTTGATGGCAGTAGAGTGAACCGCACTTCTATTTGTTGCATAGTTCCCCTGTGTTACTGCCTTATGTCGCTAATCTACGTGTGGAGATACCACGCTGCCCAGTCTAACTGTGCCCTTGCAGTACCTGGAGTATGCCTATAGAACTGAAGGAATAACTTCGTTAGCTCAGCCAGCAGAGGGAACTGTTAATCAGCACTAATTGCTCACGTAGGCCTGACAGATATCCTGCCAAGTTCAGTAAATACCCAGTAAGTCACAGTACTTCATGCTTTCTAGGCTGTATCAGACTGCAAATCACCCAGCGTATTCCAGCACCGTGATCCTCCCTCCACAACACTCCTCCAGGCCTTCATTTCCCCTCACCTTGACCTTACTGCTTTCTCCTGGAAGGAAGGCAAACTCTGAAACTGTTTTTGCACAATGGCATTTTTGTGTCTTTTTGGTCAATTAAGTACTCAGCTAAATTCAAATCCTGGCTGAAACACACACAGTCTTTTTCCCCCTCATGCCCCCTCTTATTCTCCTCTAGCTCTGCTCCTGTCCCAGATATATTCTGCTGAACAGCAGCTAAACAAGAGAGGGTTAGATCATGTAGCTCATGTTTAACCACAGCTTAGCAAAGGCAGAGGCAGGTTTGACCCACACTGACTGGCTTTGTAACCAGGCTGTGAGCTTGTACCACAATGCCACAGCCACAGCCTGCTCCAGCAGGTACCACTTCTCGAGAGTATGCCTTGTAATTCCTCACAGCTTTCCACAGAGGAAACATACCCATAACGTGCAAAACACTCTTTGCTTAATAACAGTTACTTCAGAAGCTCTGTGGTTATCAACAGTGAGTCAAGGTATGGCTTGGTTGCATCCTCTTCCCTGCCTCTCCCCAAGCTGAGCCTATGTGCTTCAGATCTTCCAACATGAAGTACTTCCCAGTGATATCAGTTTGCTTCTAAGAGGGCAAACGAAAGCAATCCCTTATGCCATTTGTGATAACAATCCAACTTGTTTCATTCAGTTGCTGGTGTTTTATTTCCCTGCAACAGGTAAAATAAAAGGTGCTTGCAATGCCCCCTCCCTGCCGACAGGTGTAGCTCCCATTCTGGCAGGAGCCGCCCCACCAGCACAGCTGCACAAACTAGAGCAGGAAATGAAAAATCCTCCGTCGAACTCAGGCACTCCAAAGGGGATCCACTCGATTGAGAGCAAAGAAGGCATGGTGCAGAAACCTGATTAAGCAACCTCTGATGATCTTGGATCTTGGAGCACATTAAGCAATGAAGGGATTCAAAGGCAGCTCTCTCTTACACCAGCGACCTGTGGGTCACCAACATTCCTTTAACGGCCAACAAGCAGCTGGAGCACAGGCTGTGTCAGCCGCACCTCAACTGCAGAGGCGATATAGAAACCCCTGTGGCAGCTCCCTGACACCTCATTTCCTCCATCCGAAACAATGTAAGGAAAGGCTTGGGTAGCTGAAGACCTGGCCTGCTGCATTCACATAAAGTCAGCAGGGAAGTCTCTTTTGAAGGAATACAATAAATTAAACTGGAAGAGGTCCAAGACTCAAGTTACGCTAATTATGGGTTTAAAATTAATGTAACACTAATCACCTGCTTTCTTCAAGCCTGAGAAAGGTGCCTTAGAAGGGTGTTATGTCTAATTTGTGATTTTACAGCCTTGAGAGGAAGGTTCTTTTACCATGTGAAATTAATTGCTTAGGAGCCCTCCCTGGGCTCTTACATGGAAATCGGAGCTTTTGAAAAAATGACGGAGTGAAAAGACAACAGCTGTAAGGTGAAACCCATGATGGAATAAAGGCAGCGCCTTACAGAATTAATTTCACTTTTCCCTGCAATGCATCCCTGGTTGACTTAGTAGTTATCCATCTGCTTAACACTTCCTTTTCTATTGTAATTTGTTAAAAAAAACCCCAAAATGTTTCCAGCCTGGAATATTTTTTTCTTTTTTTTTTTTCTTTTCTTTTTTTTTTTTCATTTCAAACAAAACTGGTTTTAAAACAAAAAGCTGTCAAAGCTCAGAGCTGATGAACTTCACCCAGCCTATTCCTATCTCTCAGTCTTCAAGGGAATCTCTCTTTCTTTTCTGGGGTACCTGTGGGGCACAGCAGCCACCCTCCTCTTCCAGGTGCCCTCTATCCAGGCACATCTGGCAGCAGCTAAGCAGTAGCCCTGCCTGTGCATACCATTTGGGAGCAAAAGCAAAGCCACCCATACAGCACTGCGGCTGGAGAAAAATGATTTAGAGGGCCACATACTCCAAAAAGCCCTTTGAGAGTTTCTGGGAACACCTCTGACTGCAGTCTGGTGACACACTTCCTACTCATAGTGTGGCAAAGCGCATGTTCCTTCCTCTTAGACCTGACTGGCATACAGGTGCCTCTCCATCCATCTCAAGGCCTCGTGGAAGGCCGGGGAGAAGAGACATAAACATTCCTGCACATCGATCTTTAAAAGTTGTGTAACTTGCATATAGCCATAACACCTGGGAAATCACCTCCCTTTGGACTGGCTTATGGCTTGTAAATATTACTCATGCAGAGCAGTTATCCTAGAACAGTGACTTTTGACATGCATGCACTGTCATTCTTATTTCTTGCAGCATGTTGTGTTTCCCGCATTTCCAGTGCTGTATTTCCAATTCCCCGTGTGCTGTACTGCACCCACAGGGAGACTCATCCCAAACGTCCAACTTTTTGGGCAACTTGGAGCAGCTGCAACTTTATGAAGGAAATAATGATACATAAGAAACAATTTAATTTTCTCTTTGCTGGCTCAGCGAGCTCCTTAATCAGGTGGGAACAGGGATTAGCTGCCTAATATTTTGAGTTTGACAATCTTAGTCCTGAAAACAGCGCCACTGTTGATGTCCTAGAAGTCACTGGTTCTCCATGGGGCAGTACTTAGAAACCCGAAACCATCTGACTTACTTGCAAGCATTTTCTTATTCCAAAAAAAAACAGATAATGAGATAAATCCTCCTCATTCTGTGAGTAGATTTTTCTCAAACTGAATAAAATCAGGTCATTGCTCCCAGCTTTGCAGCTATAAGCAACCCTTGCTCCCCGCTGCCGCATCCTCAATATGTTATAATCCCAGAAATATGTCCTTGATAAAACAGCAGTCCTACAGCCATCAGTCCAGGGGAAGGGGAGTGGGGAATGACTCCCTGCCATCCCAGGCACTGGGATGTTGACAGACTCAAGCACTGTGGGAAGAAGGTGGGAACAGGCCAGCAGGTTTGATCAGAGGAGGTGGCAAATTACGGAACCAAGAGGGAAAGAGCCCAGAGTGGCTTAACTCAGGTAAAGTAGCTAAAACACTTAATTTTTGCCCTTGTTGATACTATTTCGGTGCCTCCGTCTATAACATCTGGTTGCCTTAGATACATGAGGTAACTACGGCAACTAGATATTACAAGGAGAAGGATAAGAAATAGATTAACATTACCGAATTTGGCAGGCTCTAAAATAGCTCTTCTGTAAAGGAGAGGCAGGTGCAGAGGGTGCAGCAGCACCGTGGGACAGTGGATGGCAAAGGTGGCCACAGCAGGACAACACCCTGGCTTGAGGCTGTGTAAGCATGTGGGTCCATTACCCCTTTACATCTGCTTGGAGCAGAATTAGTGGCCAGAGAGTACCAAAATACTTGGGATGCTGAAAGGGGTTGCCCAGTATTTGCTTTGGAGCTATTTTCACAGTAAGTCATTCCATCCCCACCACCCACCCTCCCCAAACCTCTTCACCTCAAAACCAAGAAAGATTCTGGGAAGTACAAGTTGTCCTCCCCAGATTCCTAACTAAAAGGGGGATATATGAGGCAAAAAGATTGTGGTGACCAGAATCACTGTGAGCCTGAACATGCTCACACCCTAAATATCACTTCAGTGGCACAACTGACACCATGCCTTGGTAATGCAACATACAGTAGTGCCACAGAACAGATCAGAAAATGATGCACACTTCTCATTTACTGATAATTTTGGTGCTTTTCAGAATAAATAGTTAAGCTGTTGGAAGGCAAGCAGCTTTCAGACTGTGTGTGGTGGTTGTCTTCCCCACAGAAAGTCATTAAAGTGCACTGAAACACTCCAGTGACCTCTTTGCTCTAGACAGTAGGGAGGAGTGGGTGTTCCCAGATTTGAAACCATCCAAGACTGCCAGAAAGACGTGTTTATGCCCAAAATGTCTGTCTGACTTTTTTTTTTTTTCTGGCTTGCAGGAAAAGCTGTGTTAATAAATCGCCTGAAAAGCTGGATCCACATACTGCCAGAAAGACGTGTTTATGCCCAAAATGTCTGTCTGACTTTTTTTTTTTTTCTGGCTTGCAGGAAAAGCTGTGTTAATAAATCGCCTGAAAAGCTGGATCCACATGCTGTCTGAATATCCTTCACCATGATTATTCCTACATAGAAATTTTCCCTATATAGCTAGGACAAAGCCTTCATTTCTTATTTGACTCAAAACTACAGTCATTTACAGAAGGAAGCCAGCACCACTGCTCCATCTGATGTATTTCATTAAAAATACTTGTAGGATCAGGGTGTTACAGTAGCCAACCAGCTACAGTCCTGCAAATGAAAGGCATCACTCATTAACCCTGGCAACACTGTCTTCCAGACCACAAAGGGCGCTGCCTTATTATATTACTTACATGTGAAATCTGAGCATCTAAACTGGAAGGTCCCCACCTTTTCACCTCAGCAGGCTGCTCGAGTGCAGTCTGCGGAGTTTTGCTTCACTTAGCATGTTTTTCTCATTAAACAGGCTAGTTGGTAACTGAAGTAAGTCCCTATTTTTCCCAGCAAATTGCCCTCAGAATTCTTTGCTATTTATCTTCAGAGATGAGAATTGGTTAGATGAACAGTAGTGAAATTCAGACTCAATAAATGTAAGTAATACACGCTGGAGGAGTAATGAGAGCGTTTTCAAGCACCTTAAGGGCTCCAAACTATCTACCACAATTTTCTAAAGCAACCCAGGTGGCAATGCATAGCTCAGTTAAAGTCATTGCTTAATATGCAACCAAAAATGCTGACAAGATATTGGAAAGTTTAAAGAATGTGTGCAAGTTAAAAAAAAAATAAATAAAAAAGAAAAATTTAAGATCATTTCAAATGCCTGAGCACCGGGAAGACTCCAGTATAATATTGTGTATTTACTGTTCAAACTATTTCAGAAAAGGTATCACAAGGGTTAGGAGGAATTTCATAAAGAATAGCAGGTGAGAAACCTTTCCAGTTAAAGTGACATCTGAAGGAGTGAGACAATATTCACTAGGAAGCAGAAAACTAGGAGGGGACCTGAGAGCAAGCATGGAGAATAAGAAATGATCTGGAGAGATTAAGAGCTTCTCTTTTTCCTTCTTGGTAATACAAATAGTGAATATTCAGCAAATTAGAAGCTGGGAAATGCACAACATAAAAAAGGAAACACTTTTACACAGCCCGTGCAATTTAAATCCCCGGAGATGGCTGTGAAAGCAATATAGGAGGTTACTGCCTAGATCCCCTTTCCTATTTTGCACCTGCCCTTGCAGACACTTGAAGGACCATGTGCTGGCTCTTTGGTCACCCCACATCACCAGCTGAAACCTTGGCTTGAAACCTGAATGAAAGTGGCCATGTAGTATGACGTCTGAGGTCTGGCAGCTAGGAGCTGGGGTACATGCTCTGCTCTACTTCATTATGAGACTGACAGCCAGCAACAGAGAGGTAGTAACAAGTATGTAATGATACGGAGCTGCAGCTGCTGGCTCAGCAAATATAGGTCAGAGCTACAAAACCTTAATCTACGGAGGAAGCATGAATGTCAAAAACATAATTAGATTCAAGCAGGATTGCAAATTGTGGGGGTAACCAGAGACCTCAGAGTTCACCCAAATTAACTGATAGAGAATTTATCTCTTTCCATGTAGATGTGAATGGGACTAAGCAGCAAGACCTGAAGACACTGTGACCTTGTCCAATATTTCAGAAAATTTGCAAACTTTTTCCACCCAGCAGGCAACATAGGGCCAGGACCTTTCAACAGCAGTGCTGCAAGCTCACCTCTGCAGTCTGCTGTTCAGACACTGTTAGCTGGGCGGTGTTCAGAATGAGAGGTCCAGTAGAGGAATGGGGTCACACCACCACAGCTTGGCACAGAGAAGCAAGTTGTTGTTTCTGGGGCCACAGTCCGCCAGAATACCAGTTCATCACAGTGTGCCAAAGAGTGATGTACATACGTGAAGCATCAGTGTGTGCTAAACAGTGACGTGTATATGTTAAACAGCGAACATCACCATGTGTTAAACCAAGAAGAAATCTCAAGCCAGACAGAAATTTCACAGAAATCAAGTAGCTTTTTACCTGTGAAGAAGTTCCCTTTTGACAATTCAAACCCATCTTTAGAGCTTTATTGCCCGTAAAATTGTTGAAGGTGATTCCCTCATCGTCACCAAATTGCCATGTTAATGTCGTAGCCAGATGTAGGAGGACAGGCAAGAGCAGGGTTCCTTCTGTGGGCTGGAGGAGTAGAAGGGCTGGTAGCAAAGCTGGTGTTTGGGGGAGGAGCAAAATGTCAGGTTAGGAAACATTATGACTTAGAAAGTAAAATACAGGCTTCAGTTTTATGAGGCCTTCGCAAGAGCATTTTTCTTGACATGTGCCAATATTCATATGTGGGCCAGTCACACAAGCAGTGCTGCTAGGTGCAGAACACTTAATGATTCCAGTGGGAAAGTCATATATGGGCTGCTTGCAGAATCCAGGAACCCTGAGTTGCACATAACATCTTTGGTAATGTGACAGTCTTAAGGGGATAAGCTGTTCTAATCAGACTTCCGTTTAGGGAGGGGAAAGAGACCCTTCAAGTCTCGCTCTTTGCAGACATGTCCTTTTCACTGTTAATCTGAAAAGTAACATTGTTTCTTTTCTCTGAGGCGGAGCCACGATTACTTAATTTGTAGCCACTGAAGCCTATGCCAAAAAGTTTTGTGAAAAGAAGCATAGATTTTCACAGTGCACTTAAGAACTAAAATGGGGACAGAGAGAGCAAGCCTGAAGTCTAGTGAAAACTCAGTGTACGAGGTAGTATCCCACTGGGATGAGGGTTTAAACCCCCCTGCATGAGCTCTATCTCAAGGAGCAGGGTGAAGTAAGGCTATCCGCTCGAGATTAGGATTTTTTCTTTATGGTGCCATACAGTGGTTTGAACACTGTACCTGCCCTTGGTCATTCTCTGATATTCGGGACATTAAGCCCTGTGTTAGTCTACAGAGGCAGAAAAGCAGCCTGGGCTTTGTGTGATGGGACCCGCTTTTTATAGAACTGGGTTATTGAGGCTGGTCTGAACACAAAGAAGCCAACTAGACTCGTCCATGACCACTAAGCATCTGAGGCTCACCAGCCTTCCATGAAACACCAAATGGCTCATCCTTGGGTGATTTAGGAAGTGAGAAAAGATTTTCAGCAAGAAAATCTTTCTGGCGCCTTCGTCTTTAAATCTATATGCCTGTAACTTTGGGGAAAACAGAGAAAAAATTCTTTCAGAATGAATCCACTTGCTTAAGAGTCAAGTACTATGTATTTACTATATACTATTAATATCACCTTTCAGCATTGCAATTCACTCTTTAACCAAGCATGTAATGCCTCTGCTTTGTTAAAAGCTGTCTTAGGCGAACCCAAGTTCTGTTTGTGTTGTTTTTGATGGAGTTTGAATCAGTACACAAATATTCAACTATTTTTTAACACTGTGTGTGATAGCTACTACTGCAATGAAAGACTACCAGGATATTACCAGGCTGCCAATATTTGCTTTAAAAATGTAACTTCTTATTGTAGCAGTGTTACAGTTTCATACCTTTTTTTTTTCTACTATATGTAATCTTTGTTCATAAATTTACAATCTTACATTAATGCTTTCCTTTTTAGGATATATGTATGCTCTTCACATATAAGCTAGATCTTAGCCATACATCTTTCTTTACAGAAATGGCAATTGGGAAATATGCACAAATGTATTTCGTATTTAAAACTCAGTGTCATCAACAGACTCAAAAGTACAGAAGTTATAGTAGTTATAAAAGGAATATTTTTCTCTTTGTTGAGTTTGTTAAACAGAATGCAGTTCTCACCTTAGGAAAGCATGTCCAGTTTAGACTTAGCAGGAAAAAGTTACTTCCATATTATAATTTTCAACAGAGTAAATTGATTTCCCCCACCCTCCAGAATTTCTAGTCTCAAAGACAGCTCATAAATGAGAAGACTTCTAGGAAAGGATTTGAAATGGAGACAACTCTTGTCCCAGTACAACAAAAGTCAGAGAAGAAAGCTTTAATTTGAGCACAAAACAGTCTTTGACTTCAAAGTTTTAATTTCTAGCTGGCATGGGACCAATAAAAGCAATCATTTCCTCTTTAGATTTTGTTTTCTACTAATTGAATGTCTGCTCTTGTAAAGCATGTTAGTGAGTGGCACACAGCGCTGGCTGCAGCCCAGCTAGCTGAGCTCCTGAGTTTATCCACTTGGTAAAACACATAATTATGTGCATTGTGTTCACGGAGCCCAAGGTCCCACTGACTTTGACAGCTGATAAGATCTCATTTTAAGACCATCAGCATCTGTTCATAAGTTATTATTCCTCCCATTCAGATTTCAGTTACGTTATTTGCTGTGGCTGTTTATCCTTGTTGGCTAAGGATTTCAAAGCAGCTTCAGGGATTTAGATACATTTTCTATTTTGTGTCCATATTTACATTTCCTTGAAGAACCCCGGTTACCCTATTTATAGTGCCTTGTTAAGCTCCATGGGCAAAGCAACCTCATGGGCTTTGGACACAAAATTTATACATTTCACTTAAGGATTGGTCAATGGGTGAAACAGGCTAAAATATGTATTCAAAGAGCACAGGAATAATATATTCTGTGTATATAGTGGCCTGAAAACAGGAATACAGGCTTGAACCAGGGCATCAATGACCTAATTCAGACATTAAGAAGAATTACTTAGTGATAGAGAAGTAACATATTAAGACTATATTGCCATGGGATGCTGAAGTGTTTCCATCTTCAAAAGGAGCATGGCCAGCTTCTTTTGAAGCTGAAGGAAGGTGATTCTACCCCTGTATTCCACTCTGGTGAGATCCTACCTAGAGCATCCAGCTTTGGGGTCACCAGCACAGGAAGGACATGGACACGTTGGGCCGAGTCCAGAGGAGGGCCACCAAGTCTATTAGAAGGATGGAACACCTCTCCTATGAGGAAAGGCTGAGAGAGTTGGGGTTGTTCAGCCTGGAGAAGGCTTTGAGGTGACCTAATTGTGGCCTTTCAGTACCTGAAGGGAGTCTACAGGAAAGATGGAGAGAGACATTTTACCAAGAGCATGCAGTGACAGGACAAGGGGGAATGAAATCAAACTTAAAGAGGATAGGTTTAGTTTAGATATTAGGGAGAAATTCTTCACTGTGAGGGTGATGAGACATGGGATCAGGTTGCCCAGAGAAGCTGTGGATGCCCCATCCCTGAAAGTGTTCAAGGCCAGGTTGGATGGAGCTCTGAGCAACCTGGCCTAGTGGAAGGTATCCCTGCCCACAGCACCGGGATTGGAACTAGATGATCTTTAAGGTCCCTTCCAACTCAAACCTTTCTGCGGTTCTGTGGTTTTAAGGGCAGGTTAGGTTGTATGGTATTTCATGTGCAGCCGTGCCTCCTTCCAGGCTGGCTCTTCAGGATCCCTCTGGCTTTGTGGGTCTGCAGTTTCGCACTGCTCGTAGGGAGAGCGTTACCCGGGGCCGAAGTGAGGATTCCTGAGGGCAGTGGGGGCGTGATGCAGCGCGTCAGAGCTGAGGGCTGCCGGTCGGGGTTGGCTGCCTGCGCCTCGCTTCGCTCGCCGTACAGCAAGCAGGCTCTCCCTCCTCGCTCTCCTGTTGGGAAGCCAGGAGAGGCCGTGCCCGGCGGGGACAGCAGCCCTCGGAGTCAGGGGCTGGAGGCGAAACGCGCCTTCCCCTCCTCCCCTGCTGCGGGCGGGCCCCGCCGCCGTCCCCTCAGGGCACGGCTGCCCTGCGGCGCCACCGCGCGGCCCCGGGCGGCACAGGCGGGGCGGCGACACGGCCGCGGCGCTGCCGGAGGGACCGCCTGGCTGGCCGACCCCAGCCTTGTATGTAGAGGTGCATACATCCAAACGTGTGCACGTACGCATGGATGCTAAAGGCGTTACGTGTGCCTGCCCGATAGCAAACAGGGACCTGCTTATTTCCATGCGGCGCTGTCAGCATCTTCTCCGATCTCGCGCGCAGTCAGGAATCCATAAGCTATCTACGCATGATGCTGGCACCGCTCAGGAGAGCCAGCATTCTTCGTGCACACTGGCGGCACGGAATAACACACCACGCTGGGACTCCTAAGTTTCCATTTTGATCACATTGCTCAAACATGATAATGACTCACCCACCATACCGAAAACCGTGACCTTTGTATTAGCACCAAAAAAGGAATGATAAGCTTAGGACAGGGAAAGAATACTAGAGAAAAGGGGGGAAAAAGCACATAAAATCCCCAGACCCAAGCATGTCTTTACTCGTTGAAGCATAGTCAGCTGCTGTTATTCAGATGCAGGCTAAAGAAGTTGTGGCTGTGATTGGGTTTGTTTGGCACGAACTCCAACGGAATCAAGTCAGTGGCTCTGCAGTCCCTGAAGCAGGCATATTCTGGTCACAATAAAGCAGGGTGAGCTTTATAATAAAGCAAAATAAATGGGCTTTTTGTGCCCACTGATCCAGTAAAGGAACCATGTGAGATTTTTCAATTTGGAAATAGACTCCATCTTTGATTTAGAGCAATCCTACCCTTCAGTCATCCCCAGAAACAAAAAGTAACAGAATCACAGAATACGTGTTGGAAGGGACCCAAAAGGATCACCAAGTCCACCTCCTGGCCCTGCACAGGACCATCCCCAATAATAACACCATGTGCCTGAGAGTATCGTCCAAATGCTTCTTGAACTCTGTCAGGCTTGGTGCTGTGACCACTTCCCTGGGAAGCCTGTTCCACTGCCCAACCACTCTCTGGGTGGAGAACCTTTTTCTGGTATCTAACCTAAACTTATGCTGTGAGGAACAAAACATTGTTCCTCACATTGGCATTGAAGAGTGCTTACTGTCAAAGTAACGCAAACATGGAGATACAAAAGGAAACAAATCTTCAAGACTTTTAAAAATTGTTAATGGGTCAGAATTCTTTGTAGTGTTTTTCCATCTCCTCCCAAGGAAGAACAAAACCACTAAGCTAATTTCTAGTATTTTTGATCAACAGAGCACCAGCTGGAACAGTTACTACAATGCAGATAAAAGTGTAGTGTAGTAGCCATGAATGGGACCTGACAACATGACTTTGAAGAGAACAGACTCAAAGCATATCAACATTTAAATATAGTAGGCCAGCCTGACTGACAAAACCTAGGCACTTTAGTGGATTTTTTTATGCCTCTATCATACTTGGAGCGTCCTTTCAGACAAAGGGGACAAAACCCTTGCAATGAATTTTTTGTAAGTGTGTAAGTGAAGAGAGTGAACTGGACAGGTTTCTAATGTATCCCTGAAGTGTTGCACATCTAGCAGACAAGTTGGATCCATGGGGTGAGGATGAAAAGAACAGGGGGTTCAGGAAACATTTATGAGTAGCCTGCTGAGATGATCATTAGAGCTGCTTGCATCCATCCCATTCTCCAATACATTAAAAAGGGTGTTCTCAGAAGGAAATTTGTCTGTGCACCAGTGGGCAGCTGCATTTTTAAGTAGAAACCCCTGTTAAAGAAAATTTTTCTGTGTTATAGTATGAGCTCTACCATCTGTTGTCTAGCTCATTTATCACCAGCTAAGCTTGCAAAAAACCCAATGAGGAACTGAAATGGTGCAAAAGGCAAATGTCCTCGGGGAGACTGTTTTGTAATTCCCACAGGGAGCAAGAACTTTTGTGCTTTAGCAGCACCTACAGCACGAAAAGAGAGATAAATGAATGTTAGAACTGAACAAAACCAGAGAGAATAAAGAAAGTAAGCTGCTTCATAAAGGCTATGTAATAGAGAACTGTAATGGCAAGCCTGCATGCTGAGAAACACCTTCTAAATCCTCATTTAAGATGCTTCAAATAATTGAGACTTTGTATAAATAGCTTTCCATTAAAATCCAGTGAAGATCAATAGGAACAGCCTATTAGGCCAGTAGTTTCTGCATTTGAAATGGTTTGTCCTTATGTGCTGCCTATGGCCAATTTCAGTCCGTTTTGTATACAATGATTTTTTTTGAGACACACACACACAGACCTGATTTCACCTGATGGAAACCCTGGATCAGTTGCTGGCTGCTTCTTCCTTCCCCTATGGGAAAGAGAGGACCCAGGTCTCACTGGGTAACACTTGGTACAGGCCACTGGAAACAACAAAGCCTCCAGGATTCTGCTGCCCACCTTGCCTCCTCCAGAGGGGCAGGAGTCATATCCAGCAGCGGCAAGTTGTTGTCTTCTCCCCACATTTCCACAAGGCAGTGAGAACGGGGAGCACAGCCCTTTCAGCCTCAGCTCCTTGCTCCAGCTCCAGCCTTGCTTCTCACCCTCCCCTTCCTACAGACGATAAGTTGGAAGGCCCATCCCCAGGCACAAGATAAAGATTTTAGACCTATAGCCAGACAAAGGCACAATAGAGGGGGACTGGGCGAAACATTGGGGTTTTCTGTCATTTTAGAAACCAACTGGGGAAATGGCTCTATTAGAAAAAAGCTTCCAAGCTTTTGAGGAAAGAGAAAAGGTGGAAGATGAGGAGGGCTTATACTCCAAGTAAAAGAGCAACTTGAGGACATGGGCAAGAGGGCAGGTCAGCTAAGTGCCTTCAAGTCAAAATCAGAGGTGTCACCATCAAGGGATTGTGGTGGAACTTGTGGTAGGTGTCTGCTATGGAGGACCTGACAGGTCAAGAGAAACAACAGATAAAATCTTCTTCAAACCAATTGAAGACTGACAGTGGCAGCCTTGGTTGCACTGATAAGATTACCCTAAGGATTGTGAAGAAGGTGTGTAGAAGAATAAAGGCCCAGACCTTCATAGGAGGAGATTTCATCTTGCTCAGGGAGCTGTTAGAAGCTATCCCAGAAGAGTCTGTCTTGGAAGCCAAACGTGACCAGCAGCATTAGGAGACTTTCAGAGACAGCATTCTCCAAGCACAAGAGCAGTCCATCCACCTAAGCAGGAAAAGGAGCAGGCACAGCAAGAAACCAGCTTGGTTGAACAGTGGGATACTGAGAGAACTGAGGTGCAAAAAAAGGAACATGAGAGTGATAGAAAGGGGAACAGGCTTCCAAAGCAGAATACAGAAATACCACTTAGGCATGCAGAAATGCAGAAAGAGTAAAGCCCAGCCATAGCCCAAATTGGCAAAAGATGTCAAGAACAGCAAGAAAGTACTAACATACTGCATGTATGTTAGCAAGCAGGACAAGGAAAAGGTAGGTCCACTGTTAAATGGGGTTGGCAAGTTAGTTATAAATGACAGAGGGAGACCTGAAGATTTTCCTTCATCCCTTCTTTGCCTTGATCTTCATGAGGAAGGTCATCCTCCCAAGTGTCTATGGAAGCAACGATGGAGCAAATAATAAATGGCTGACAGTGGAAGAAGGCTGAGTAGCTGAGGTATGTGTTGGCTTCTCCCAGTTGCCTTCTTCTCCTTCATGCCTAGAAATAGCTTCCAAGAGTTCCATAATTTTTCAAGGTACTCAAGTGAGGTTGACTAATCTGTAATTTCCCAAATATTTCCTTTTCCTCTTTTTGTAGATGAGTGTAATATTTGTCCTTTTCCAGTCAGCTGTGACTTTCTCTGAACTCCATGACCTGTCAAAGACGTTAAAGTGTGCAGTGATGTTGGCAAACCCTCTCAATAGCCTCACATGCATTCTGTCAAGTACCATTGACTTTTATATGACCTGCTTGTACAGGTGGTCCCAAAAACTCCTGAGCTCCTTTGCTTTCCTTGGAAACCTTTCTAACACTTTCCTGTGAAGCTGAAATCAGGAGTAATTTCACATGTGGTCATCTGCATATATTGTATAGAAATGTGAGACTGTCAACAGAAATATGATGCAACGGACCTGTCAACTTTGATGTAAGTAAAAACTGGTGCAATGTCCAAGGATCAATGAAGTGGTCAGGCAAGCTAAGGAATGAACCAGAAGGGCTGTGGTAATCCTCAGCCAAAGCAAAGAAACCATAAGCCAGGTAGCCAAAAGAAAAAGAAGAAGAAAGAAAAAAGAATGTTAGAACGTATTGGATCAGACACTCCGGCATGCTTGTCTACTGCATCATGGTTCCTTAATGCTATGCTGTCACTGCCTTGTTCATAAGCCAGAGAGAATTGTAATAAAACAGTTTTACCCTAAGTTCATGCTCATGTATGCTTACATTTTACAATACAACAGATGTTGGACAATGTGAAAAGTGTACTGGAGGGACTGAAGGCAAGACTGGAACAAACCTTGCTGCAGAAAGGACACAATCAACTTGGAGGTCACAACCAACTTTGATGCCCACCAGAAGGACAAAACAAACAACCACAGTAACAAAGTGAGAGCAATGGAAAACGCAGGCATGTGCGAGGGTCTGCCAAGGTGCTGGCGGAAGTGTAGAATCATTGTAGAATATTTTTAAGGGTGGAGGGGGTGTGGGGTGGTAAGGGACCACTGTTGCCTAATTTGAATGGAGGTATCTATAAAACTATAGCTCTATTAAATACCTGATTAGCACAAAGACATTCTTCAGCAGGGTTCTGTTTTATGATAGACACAGAGGTGTAATTGCTCAGATACCATCAATATAATAAAAGGAAGGGAACTTGAATGGATAAGTGGAAATGACATTTTAGTCATGCTACTCCCAAGTATGCTGTAAGCCTTGCAGAATTATTTCCAGTCTCTGTGTGAATATGTAGCAAAGTACACAGATAAACAGCAGTTACTATCTATATTGATCTTTAATGCCATAGTGTGTTCCATGGGGATAAGAAGGACTCGTCCAGTGCCCTCGAGCAAAAGACTGTTCCTGTTTTCCCATGGCTATGTGCAGAATTACTGTTGTCCTTCCAGGTCTGAAGTGGCTGAGTTTCAAGAACACCTAATATATTCACCATGGATTAGGCATGTGACTCCTCAGACTAAAAGACTTGTAAAAATGCATGCTGTGCAGGAGGAAGTTTCAGCTGGAATCAGTGCCTAGTTCTCGGCAGTAAAGCATTACCACACGAGATCTATGAGAGCTCCTATTTGGTTTTGTGCATGAGTGGAATGTGCATTGTGGCACATACTGTGGAAGGGAAGCACTTCTTGTTAAAACAATTCTACGTACAAAAAATGTTACAAAAGCCTAACCAGGGATGTATTTATATTAATATTTTGCTCTTTTTTTTAATAGGCACAGGCATATAATAATGCCTTTTATTTTCCCCATTAATTGAAATAAAAATCTTCACTTTTTCTCAAATAAATCTTTCAGATTTTTATTATCATTAATTATGTGTATTACAATAGCAGCCAGAAGCCTCCAAATTAGTGCCCAATGCATAGGTCCCTGTTGTACAAACAGATGTTAAAACCAGCCCCAGCTCCAAACTGACGAAAAAAGAAATCACGAGGACAAAGAAGTCCCTTTGGGATCCATGTCTAAGCAGTCAGGCAGAGACCCAGGGAGCATGCAGCATGCTGATGGCTGTGATATTGTTTCTTCACGTTTGAGTAGACTCTGGAGGAAGAAAAAGAATTGGACCTCTTGGCGCATCATATTTTCCATACAGGACCTTTTCTTCATGCTTGCTGATGATCCCAGTTTCAATCCTTGCTCAGTAGGAACCTGAAATTTAGTGAGTAAAAAATGTGTCCTCATTGAGGACACGTAGTAAATTCCCATTGTCTCCTCTCAAACCAGGATTTTGAGCTCTCTGGTCTCTGGTGGCGGATACAAACCAAAGGAAGAAAGAAGCTCCAGATGGAGGAGAAGAGAAACTTTCAGACAGGTAGTTTACCCAGAGATGAGCACAAGAATTCAGTCTCACCTGCCCTGTAAATGGGGCTGGTTGAATGCTTTCCAGCAGGACTGATGTCCTGGAGAATGCTTTCCAGGAAAATACAACTGAAAAAATTAAGATGAAATGGGAAAATAGCTGCACCACCTTGCCTGAAGGTGATTCTGCTGCCTTGTCCCTATTACACCAGTGCCTAGGGGATAGAGAGTTACTCCAGAGGAGGCTAGAAAGAGATTAAAAAAGATCCATCAGGAAAGACAAAAGAATACCACAGATAAGAGAGCCTCAGCCACAGGCCTTCAGAGAAGCAGAGGTAGCTTGGGCCATCACTGAATCTACCTGCCTGGCTAAGTCTAAGCTAGGGTAGTCTAGTTTTATGAAGGCCACACAGACTGGTTGCTCATGCACACTTTTTGTCAGCCACCCAAGAGAGAGTCTTACCTTTATAATGAACTTTACATCCCAGGTATATAAGCAATGCAGAATTATTCTCCTGAGGGGTGAAGGTGGCTAAGTGCATCTTTTTGTTTTATGCATGAGAAGCTCATCATGACAGTGGTCACCTTGTCAGCTTTATAGGTACTCTTCCCTCATAGAGCAAATAGAGCAGCTATACAGTGAACCTCAGCTTTTAAACCTTCCTGGAGAGAAACTCTCCCTACCAGAGACCTTTTCCACCAGGGAAGCCAAAACTGCACTAGGTAAGAGATCCCTTTGCTGTCTGGCAGGAAACACAGCACTTGCCTTCCTGAAGGCTCAGGCTGCACATAGGTTCCTGCAGTGCTCATATATGCAGCAGAACGTCAGAACATTTCCTCTTGTCAGAAAATCATTAAAAATCTTATACTTTTCTCTTGAGAGTTCCTTGAGACTCTGTTCCCTTCACCTTTTTCTCCACAGTGGCTGCTGGAGGAGGCTTAAGGATACTGGACCTGAACCAAAGCCGATTGAGTAGCTGACACTCCCTTCTAAACACAACTACTATTATTCTTTAATGCCAAACCTTTGGTCCCATTGCTCATCAGCTCTCAGTGTGACAGTGGCTACACTATGACTTCAGCTCATACAGGCCAAGTTCTGGCAATAGCTTCATGCTACCTAAATAAGTATCTTCTTATCAGAGGGAATGACAAAATTGTTTGAGCAGATGAAGGAACATGTGTTTGACCCTGATCAAATTCTCCATCTTTGGGTAACTCCTCCCTCTTCTGTCACTGAGGAAATACACACAGCTGGTTATCACAGACCCTTCCTCCACCTGCTACCAGCAATGTGTCTTAAACTATAGCAATGTTATTCCTGAAGCAGCATACCAGGCACGCATCACTCTCATCTCCAGAGGTTTGAACTCCACTGACAAAGTGCAATAAGGTAGAGGTGAATCAGGGTCACTATAAATGCTCTTTGCTTGAGATTAATCTGATACGCTTTTAAGGCATATCAGCTCTATTTTGCCTGTTATCATCTGCTTGTGGCAGCATCACACACACCTATTTATACCCATATGTTAATAAAGGGCAGATCAGGATCTTGGCTCTGGCACTGGTTTGAGACTGGAGCATCTGCTTCCTCGGGGAAAGATGGAAAGGGCTGGTGTCACCAGCCAGATCACCACAGGGAGGCAAAGGCTGGCAGTGGCACCACAGCTTCCTTCCACCACCAGAGGCCCAAGACCCAGCAAAATGGGTACAGCTTAGTTGCAAAAAGAAAACCCCAAGGCAGCGCTCGGGGTCCCCATGAGTCTGGTCCTCTGCCATGGTGTTCCCTCTCTAGAAGCGCCCTGCACACCCGACCAGCAGTGTTCTCCTCACAGAGTCCCTAGACCAAAGGATCTTAACTTCCTTTTGCCGCTTGCCAGGGAGAGGTGCCAGAGAATGAGGGTCAGGCAGGAAGCCCATCGCCCCATGGGGGAGAGGAGAAAGCTCTGCTGCTGCTTCTGCAATGTGCGGGCAGAGCGCCCAGCTTCACGTGTGCGCCTGTCCCCATCCGTCACCTCCTCAGTGAGAGCACCACCACCACTGGCATGTATGTCACAAGGGTCCTTTCCAGCTGTAAAATTTCCCAAGAGACACCAGGGGCAGCAACAGTCTCCCAGTCTGTCATGACACCTGGGATTTTGGCAGTGCGGCGGCAGCCCCACGCCCCGTCAGGGGCTGCCTGTCAGCACCCTGGCCCGCAGTGAGGACACCATTTCCCTTCAGTTCAACACCTTCTCCGAGAAGTGTCCCAGCTTCCCCTCCTCCTGCACGGGCTGTGAGGCTTGTCCAGAGCAGGACGGGCCACGCTCCTGGGCCAGGGCTACACCAGGCCACCGTGGCCCCCCACTCCCTGGGGCCGGGCAGGCACCCTGCAGCTCTGCACACTTCTCCTTGTAGTGCTGGGCATTGCCGGCAAAAGTCTCGCAGCGGCTGAGGTTTTCTTCCTGCACGGGGCTACCCACGTTCTCCTCGTTTGGCCCAGAGGCTGTTGTCCCCTCCTGAGAGTTTTGGCTAAGGTAGACAACGATGATGTCGCCCTTGAAATTCATTACTTGTCCACTTGAGATAAAGGTGGAGTTACTGTTTCCAGTCACATTTCCTGGGGAAGGAGAGGGGAGAAAAGAAGACAGGCATGATTAATATTTTCCCCTCACAAGGTGGACGCTTAGTGCAGTGAACTTAATCTGCTGTGGTAGCTTTCCTCTTGTTCCACTATTTTTTCCCCCGTGACATGAGGATGCTCTTAGAATCAATGCCTTCCATTGGGCCTTTTAATTATTTCCATTTTTGTCTCCTCAGGACAAAGTATGTCATATAAAGGAGCCTGTCTGGAAGGCTTGGAAATATTTTCTCTCTGAGCTGTGATCTGGGAAGCAAGAGAGAGTGGGAGGATCTCCTGTTCCCTGTGCTGCCTGATGCACAAGCTGTGTCTAACTTACCTGTGGTTTGTGGTGTAATTATTTCTAATTATGAGATTTATTAGAGTCCCAGAAATCACACTGTTTAACAGAGGGGAAATAAAACCCCAATCAATCGCACAATGTGGGCTAGGTAGTAGGCTTACTGAAATACTGAAAGGCTTAGTGTCAGATCACACAGTCACACAGTGCCCAAATGACATGGAGCTTATATGATTATCTTATATTGTCCTGATCCTCTATGTAGGTACACTCTGGTACTCACCTAGCACCCTCATGGATTTACCTGGATATATACCAATTCAAGTGAAGAGACTGAGTCTATATTATAGTAAACTAACAGAGTTATAGTTTCAGTCAGTCTGCCTGCGATTAGAGATTTTTCAGTATAAATTCAATCTTTCTGCTATTCAAGAGATGGGTCACTGATTCCAGTGACAGAAGGACCAGGCTCCGGGAATTAATAAACTCTCCGCAGAGCAGAAAGAAAATAACTGGGAACAAACTTTCAACGTCAAACTAACAAGTTTGTTAAAGTTTGAAAATTAAAAAAACCAAAGGAACCAAGTAAACAAAATCTTCCTAGCCTGGGAACACTCTTCCTAACAAATGTTTTTCCGGCTGTGCTTCACTTAATCATGACTTGACTAGTCTGAGACCTTTTAGATGTTTTGTGCCTTTCCTCATTACATTCCTCAACACTTCAGACGTTCCCATTTTCATTGCAGCTAAGCGTAGCCCAGCCCAGTAAAATGCTGTTTTTCCAGCGGCCATGGGTGATGTTTGCACATCAGCAATGGACACTGGGCTCCAGCTGTGCAGAATTAGGACCTGTGCCTGCTCATAACTGAGTCTGGGTAGCACTTGGGCATCTCTCTAATTGGCCCCCCTAAGCAATCTTATTTCTTTCAGCTAAACCACTGCATTGACAGCTCTCTGCTTTCTTTCCAAGTGCTGTTGATTAACATGAGGTGTCCATAAGAGTTTTCTCTGCGGGAGTTTTTCTGTGCCGGTTGTTCCCCCTATGTTCAATTCAGTTCGGCTGTTTGCCATCAACAAAACTCTTGGGCATAATGGGAGTACAAAAATAACTGTTTGTCTTTAAACAGATTGCCTGTCACTAGCAAAAGGTGCTGTGAAGTTTACCAGTGCTCAGTACAAGATCAAGAATTTAGAAATATATGTGGCAGTGGGGAGGGAAATAAAAAAAAGAGGTAGATTAACACATTTATAATTTTTAGTTGAATGTGACTGGCAAACCTTCAGTGCTTTCTGAAGACACCATGCTGAAACAAAAGAATATTTGAGGCCCAAAAGCACACAAAATGGACACATGAGCTTCCTGGACTGTACTAAGTGAAGTGGTTCCAACCTGAAAAGCTTAAGGGATACCTTCAGAGTGAAAGTGTCATTCTCTGCGGTGTTTAAGCCTTTTGATCTCTTCAGACTATCTGATGATATTAGTTACAATGACAGATTAATCTTTGTGGTAATTTTTCACTAAGAACTGGGACAACAGAGGTGAATAATTCTCTCTGAGACATTTAATGTCCTCTAGGTGGTAAGAACTGTTTGTTGCTGCCAAACCAGGCTGGTTTGGGATCTGGAAGTGAAAGGCTCTGCAAAACCATCTCTTAATGTGAGTCACCTAAGTCTTCCCGCACTCATGTGTTATGCTGTAGCCCTACACAGGACTTGAGGTGGGCATGAACCAATGTTTCACATTCTGACTGCCTCCAGGCTTGTGAGGTTTGAAAGCGTGCTTGAAGGCTTACCTCTATCTCCAGTGGTGACCCCTGTAAATGGCACCTGTGCAGAGGTTCACTTTGGTCCTCTAGGGTTGTTTCACAGGAGGGACAGAGTTTGATGTTTCTGTCGTCATTTTAAGTGTTAGGGAACTAAAACCAAAACGTCATAGAATTTCGTCCCCATTTTCCATTGACCCTCTTTTGTGTCATTCTGTCTTAGCAGGACTGTGTGCAAAGCCTGGTGGCTTCAGTTGCTTTGAGAAGCTTTACAGAAAGTTATTTTACAAGCACATTTATTCCATCTAGGCATTTCACAAGGCCTGGCAAAATGACCGATGCTGATGCAGCTCCACGTGCAGGCCCAGTGTGGCTGGGGTGCTTTGGTGTGAAATCTATGGCTAAGCCCTGTCACAGTCCTTTTGTAACCACGTGTTGCCAGCAGGGCATAGCCATTCTGTGGACAGAAAAATTACTCTGCCAGCAAGCCACATTACCTACAGATTAACTAGCCCACACTCTGATACTGCCCACAGCTCAGTCAGTACCTTCCTACAGTCGTACCTAAAAAATGGCAGATTAGGAACACAGTATCTGTGCTCAGGTTTCACCAGATGGCACTAGAGCATGTACATATCTGAAAGCACAAACACAATTAAAATCCTATATAAAGAATTACGCTGCAGATCTAAGATGGCACTTTCTAGCATGTCGCTTAAATTCAAGCTCTCCTGTTTGCTCTATTGTCTTAATATTTTCCTTAATATTTTCTCTTTTTCTTTGTGTCAGATTTAGAAAGAAAAGCAGTATCAAATACAACTTTACTTTCAGTTTTATCTCAAGAGTCACCTTCCAACAATAACAAAAAAGATAATTTGTGTTCTCTTTATTTCTGCTGCATTTTGTACAGACCAGACAGCAACCACACAGTTTCAGGATTTCAGGAAACTGAAGCAGCAGAAAGAGTTTTTGCTCTTCAGAAGATGAACACTACACACTTTCAGACTCCCATATGGCATGCATGTTGAGAGAGGAAGGACCTTCAAGTGTGTTGTTTTGGGGCTTTGGCAGACTAACAAGAATGTCTCTGTAAGAAACTTTAAGGCACGACATGGTTTTAAAGAAGGACATCTTACAACTGCTGTGGGTATTACAGTAATACTTGGATGTCCTACTCAAAACTAAAGTCTCATTATGTTTGGCAGTGCATCGATAGAAATAAAAATAGAACATCTGACTTTAAGATTTATAATCTAAAATGACTAATAAGACATGACAGGCAGATTGCAGACTTTTATACCGAAAAAAAATCTGAGGGAAGAAGGTTTCATCCAGAGAATAACTTCCCTTCTGCTGGTTTTGTTTTGGTGATTTTTTCCCCCTGTTTTCATTTGACAATTTTGATATATTTACTCGATAAATTGGTAGACAAGTTAGCAAGTTGGCAGCAGTGTTTCAGAGTTGTTTAGGGGACAAAGCACGTGTGTATGGAGAAACAGTGCCTGTATGAAACTATTTTTATGTGAATGCTTATATCCTAGTGAATTAAACTGAAAGAGCTAAAAGCAGAAAATTGTACATTATCTTTCACACCGGGTGCAGCCACCAGGTTACAGCTCTACCTGGAGTTTCACTGACCACTGTATAAATGTAACTGGATTTAATCTATTAGTAAAAACATGCATGCAGACTGTTGAATGAAAAATATCTGTCTGAGTATTATGCACCCTTCCTTGACTCAGCCTCTACATCCCTATATTGTCTTATTTCTAAGTTTCCTCCAACACCCACACCTGCTAACAGAGCTGCCTGACCTCTGCAGTGACAGCCAGAAGATGGGTTCTGCATTGCTGGTTAGATCAGGGCAGGACAATGGTCCCTCACTGGGTTCATACTATTTGCAGAATTCACCATAAACCAAGTAGCCTTACTATTTCAGGTTTGTTTTTCAGATTAGCCTCAGGGCAATTAAGTGAAAAGGCATAATTTTATTTTTATCCTAAATCAGATCCTCTGAATTCTACTGATCTAGCACAGAGAATAATCCTACACAGCGGTGTATGGGTCAAGCCTAATGGGCTTACCAGATGCTGGAGGGAGGTCTGAAGTGCTGCTGTTTGTCCCTGAAGTGCTTCTGTGTGTCCCTGAAGTGCTTCTGTTTGTGTTTTGGTACTTCTTGTTGGTACTATCTGAAGATGCATCTTCCAAACCATGATCATTTCCTAAAGTGCTCTGACCAGCAGAGAGAAAATTCAAACCACAGGTGCACTGTGCACAGGAGCCAGTTTCTGGGGAGGTGAAGGTACTGTCAGCCACAGCACAATGAGGTTTGTTCCACTTTTGTGGAGATTCCCTGTATGAAATGCCACACCTCACACAGATCTTCTCTGAGTCACAGTTTGTTGCAAAGCCATCTGTCTCTTTGTTGCCCGTTTCCTTCAGGCAACCGTGGGCATGTTGGCAAGATTTCTGAAGAAGCTGGTCCTTGGCAATGTGTGCCCCATCTGTGTTGGATGGAGGGAGAAATCCTTGAGAGACTGATATGTCCTCTGTGCTCCCAATCCCTGAAAAGCTGTCATTCTCCCCTGCCTCCATTGGTTCTGAAAATGATGACACAGTTTTACTGGCAGTCTGACTTAGTAAAGATAAATAATCAGTGTTATTGAGATCCTTATCTGTGTATTCATCTTCCGTGGGAACTGGTGGGAAATGGTAATCATCAGTCTCACTTCCCACAGAAAAATCTCCTGCCTCACATGGCTCTGTGTTGGGGCTCCCGTCCTTGCATGGAGTGGGACCACTGGTGCAGCTTGAGTTTCCAGGGACAGGAGAGCCAGAGGGGCCCAGGAGACATGTGCCTTCAGAGATCTGGGGTACAGCAGCATTTGTGATGTTCACAGTAACAAACGCACCTCTAGGGGGCTCCTGAAAGAAATTCAAAGTAAAAAGGTCTTCAGTAAAGAGATCAGCAGAAAGTTATTTTCTAGACAAAGAAGGAAAAGGCAGATCACGTTTTTTCCTCTGTGTGGAGCTGCTGAGGTTGAGCAGCACTGCTATATTTGAGTGTAATTCTATTCTGCTGTGAAACTGTGACTAGTGATGCTGGGTTCAGCGGGTGAGCTGGTGGTCCAGGGAGGGGGGCAATAACATTAAATTTTGTGAGACCACCATTCCTAGTTCTTATGAGGTCACTTAAGAAGAGTTAATAAGTCTAGAAGAATTGTTGAATTCTGCTGTTCCTTATGGACCATCAGTAAGACCCATCTAACTGCTCATTAGATTTTGGAAACCCCCATGTGTCTGAAGAGCTGTTGGTCTGTGATGGCCTTATTGGGGGCTGAATCTTTAATATCATGATTGAAGAAAGAACCTGAGTTGATTCAGAAGGCCTGAGACAAGCTAAAACAAAAGAAGTCACACAGACAAGGTTGCTTTAACCCACAGAGTTAGGACAACAAATGCAAAGGCCTGTGACATCACGTTGTCAGTACTTGTCAAAGTAAAGCTGTATTTTTGGTTGCAGCTCCAAAAAAAGGATTGGGAAGTACTTCAAGGGTTTCCTTCAGTTCATGCCAGTTTTGCTTTAAAGACAAGTATTTGGGAACTGATACCTTTAATTTTTAGCGTCTCTTCAGCTCTTCCAGGATAGAAGAGAGTGTAAATGCTGCCAGCCACTAATTGCTGTTGATTCACTCCTCTGTCCCAGAGGATCTGAGCAGCTGCCAAGGCAGAAGGTTGCATGAACACTAATGAGACAGAAGAGGAACTGCCTGCTCAAAAAGGTGGGTTTGTTTGATATGGAGTTGTTTATTTTTTTAGCAGTGGAATTTGACTCTTTCAACAGCTAAGCTACGCAGAGCTCCTAGAAGGGGTGGTGGGGAGAGCATGCATGTTGAACACCTGAGTCCATACCCATGGTGTGAAGCAGGCTGTGCACGTGAACTCGGACCGGTGCCATCATCTGAGTGTTTCAGGATGGGATCTGGTGTTCTTCCAGAGCGAAAGCCTGGCATTCTTGGCATTGCCCCTAATCCAGGTTTCTTGCCTGTGATCACTCTGGTATGTAACAAGGGGTAAACTCAGCTGAAGCTTTTCCTGCTCTTAGGATTTAGAAAGGCTCTCTCCTAGGCAGAGTCTCAGGTGTTCAGCAAATGGTGGGCTCATGTTTAACTTTCTCCTAATAAATATTAACAATCACAGAGACTCTTACCTCTGTTAAAACTGGCTGAAACCAGAGAGCAGGTTCAGAAGCTATTTGTGAACAGTGATTTCATATGCCTCATATTTACAGAAAACCAGACTAAAAAAGCCAAACCTGAAAGCATTTTTTGAGGAACTCAAAACTTGTTTTCTAGCCAAACATTACCATGGAGTCTACTTCAGAAGGGGTGTCAGGAATGCCATGAGCAAAACATAAAACAAAGAGAAAATGACAGTGCCTTTGACTTTACCTTTGTTCCTTTTATTTGGCTGCACACTTCATTAGCCCAGTTCTGTAGATCTACTGTAGTGAAAACAAAAAGAGTAGCTGTAACATATAGCAGGCACTGAAGTTAACCACAGACCTAAACACCCACAGTCATTCACAATCCACAATATCATATTAAATAAAACCAGTAAGCTGCTTTTACTGACTGTTAAAGTGTCCCAGCATCGGTCTAGCTGAGGATTCATTGTAACTGGAACAGGGATAATTTCTGTGGAACAAATGTTTCCAAGCTCCTAAAATAGACCATGGTTAAACTGTGTTCCACATCAAATGGGGTTTCTTTCCTGGTCATATGTCACACCAAGCTATGACTGGCCCAACAACGACCCGCTCGCAGCGGTATGGTCTATTTCAAGAGAAGTCACATGGATGGCCCAAAGGCCCTTCCCAGACAGGAGAGAGAAGCCTGGAGAGAAGAGGGTAAGCCACTGAAACCACAGCATGGCAAGCTCAAATACAGCATACTCTACTTAATCAGGGTATGCTTAATGGGGAAATTAATTCCAATTTCCTTGGAGTATCTCCCAAAGAAAAGCTTTAGGTCCAACATATTTTATGGCAACAGCTGCCACTTAATAGAGTTAGCAATTCTGCTATTCTGTTTACACATTTAGGAGACTTTGTAGGGCTCAGGTCTCACATACATGTGAAGCTTACACTGGTTTTGTATGTCTGAAGATAGATCAGCTTTGTAGCCACTGCCAGTTCCCAGCAATGACTTTGTTCCTCTGATGTTGAAACTGCACGTTTACTGCCAGTATCCCCCCAAAAGCAGGCAGATCTTCTTCCTGAGCCTGCAATTCTCCCAGGCTTAGGTTAGCAGAATTCACCATGCAAAGGCAATGAGGGACTGTCACTGCAGAGCAGCAGGGCAACAGACATGTCAAAGAAATTGCGTTCCCCTCTAACCTGCTCTACACAGTATTTCGTTTGTGAGGAGAGTCACCATTTCCTCCAGCCTGTTCCAGAAATTCCAGATTTAGCACAACCCATGTTTAGAGTGGCAGAGGCAGCCTATTTCTAAAACACAGGCTGAAATATACTTTACAAGAAGGGATTTCTGTCTTCCCTTCCACTGTTCCCAAAACATTTTATAAGTTGCTAGCTCTTGGGAAAGGAGGTGATGGAAAGCTTTCCATCTTTAGGGGGAAAAAATAAAAAATGAACGTAACATTAGAGGTATGTCCTTCACTAAGGAGACCAAGGGCTTAACACAGAGTTGAGTAACTACTGAAAGTATTTCCACTCAATTAATAATAAACTCAGTATCCCACTGCTATCCAGTATGCCCTTGCTAGAATTTTCCTATTTTTTCTGCTTTTACTGTTTATGCTATTTCCTTCTAGTATTTCTTCCATATCTTATCAGAACTTTGGCCTCCAGCTAGAAACATTGCCTCCATTGTGTTTTCAAATACACATAAGGCCTTTGTCTTGAAATCCATATTTTAACCTGTCCAGATGTAGGTTTTTAAGTAGGAGGAGAAGAAGACAGGAGGTAGTGAAAGCCCCTGTGTCTGTCCCTGACTCTCTTCGGCCAAGGATTCTGCTGTGCCATGTGGTGTGGAGCAGCCATGCTGCCCTGAAAGCCCCCAGCACCACCCCTCCTCCTTCCACACCGTGGTCGTGCCCACCTCCAGGGTGGTCACCCCATGGGTCAGTGTAATACACTGCAGTACACTGCCAGCAATATGCTGTAATACACTGTCTGCCTAGAGGAAGGGAATTTGAAGCCTGGCTTTGTGCTAGGTAAAGCATATCCATATGGACAGCCATGGAGATAGCACAAAACTTCTAGCATAACTCCTGAGCTTCTTAATCTAGTGGCTATGCATGAAATCGGAGTACACAGAGAGCCATAGCTGTGTCAGTAGCTATCACGTACCTGTTAGCTTTTTCCCCCTATTCTTGTAGTACACAATGAAGACAACGATGCCAATTAGTGTCACAAAAAACAAGATGACAATCAACACATATAAGATCTTGTTTGTTCCTGCAGGATGTAAAAAAGATAGTGCCATCAACACGCAGCTTGGACTCAGTAGTGTAACAAACTTGGCTCATTTCACCTGCTTTTCTAGGGGAGAGGGGTTTTTTCCTTTCTATTTGATTTTTAGTTTCTGTAATAAGAACAACAGCTCCCTTACTGAAGGTACCTGGTACCAAGACATTTCCATAAAAACCAGAGCCTTGGTGTCTCAGAGAGGTGTGATTCGGTCTCAATGCTCCCCTGAATGTCGCCTTGCAAGCTGCCAGCAGACCATGGGCTGTGCTTGATCTCGCTCAGGGAATAGGGGACATACATCTCAGAGACTATAGAATTCAGCTGGAAAACTCTGTCCTTTATTTCATGTTATGATGAATCACTGCATGCCAGGCAAGCAGCCTCCCGGGTACCATACCTACGTTGGAGAAGGAAAGGGGCAGTGGGCAAGAAGGGCTTATCTGAGAGGGATTGAGCTGAGACTGTATCCACTGCTATAAAATAAGCATGGACATGAACTGCTGGTCTTCATACAGATAATGTGTGTATGGCAATCAGCAGGCTGAAAAAAACGAATGAGCTGTAAATGTGATGGAGGTCATAGGTATAACAGCAATGCTGCTTGCCATGCAGTTTTAGTGGGAGGTGTGAAACTCAGCTAGTAGTGGACACAGGCCTTAGAGCCACCAGGCTTAAAGCAATTTTTAAGGATGGGATTTTCCAAGAGCTCTGTCTTGGTCTACAGCTGCTCTCTCTAGGGTCACCCACAATGGGAATGGATTTAAGCCAGCCAAAACCCCTAGTAATCATATCCCTCCTCCTCCCTGCTACTTCTGAACAGATAATCTGTACAAGGACACACACCGTCTTCTGATGGCTCAGACATCTTCCGTTCTGTGCAAACTGCATCAGACTTGTCAGTCCCGGACATGATTTCTGCCATTCCCAAAGCTGTACAGCTAAAAAAGAAAGATAAAGAGGCTACATTCTCTAGAGGAAGCTTAATGTGGCTCCTAGTCTTATGCAGAGAAGTGCTGTCTATTGTAACGTACAACATTTCTCTACCCTTAAGAACATCAGGTATTTTCTTTATTTTCAGCTGTAACATTGTAACTGCTCTCTTGCTGTCCTCTAAGGAGAATTCAAGCTTCAGCATGAGGATGTTTCCACTGCTGTACAGCCAACAGAGATGCTCTGTGTAATCTGCGGGCAGCCTGGAACACCCCACTGAGAAATGCTTTCACCCAGGCTTCTCCCTGCCTTCTGGCTGGTGTGGCCCTTTTACAAGATACAGGGACTTACTTTGTCCAGGGTTTACACTCGTCGGTGGATGAAGACACCTTTGAGAAGTAGCCTCTGGGGCATGGTATGCACAATGTGTCCTTGTCTTGTTGCACTGTGTGTGGTAAAGGAAGAAAAATTTCATAGTTGAGTTTCTGTGAATTCCTTTCAAGCGAGAGGAAGGTGACTATGCTCCCCATCCTCTTGCTCCATTCTCCCCCCGGCAGTTCTCCTGAAAACTTTCCTGAAGAGTGGATCTTAGGTTACATTAGAGCAGCAATGGCAGTCACATGTCAGCAGTGAAAAGTACGCTTGCCTCACCTGAGCACTTCTCTACAAGATCAAAATGAGAAATGACCAGGAGCCATTCGCAGTTTTTGTAGAAAAACACACAGCTGTTACATCCTTCCCCTTCTAATAATTTCCTCATGTCAATGCTACGCCACAGACAGTGATGCTGACTGGTATTGTCACCTCTATAAAGTCACAAAATGCTATATCAGGATTTGCTAGGCTGGAACAGCAACTGTGCTCTAGGCCCGTGCTGCACTTCTTCCTCCATTACTCTATTATGTGCTGCTTTTTTGGGGTTCCTTAGGCTTGGTGCAACTGTTCCCAGTGTTCACTACAACTCTGAGCTTGACTGTGTACTTTCCATCCACAAAACACTTGCATTCTGTTTTCAATCAGACTTAAGAGTGAAGTAAATGCCTGTAATAAATCTTTGCATTACTAGCCATCTAAAACAGAATACAGGCTAAAACAGAATACTTGTGCTATCTGAAATGTGTTAATCACTATTAACTTGCTTGTAACATTATAAAATGGCAAAGAAAAGTCATTGGACAAAACCAGATTGCAAATCCAGCCTCAGGAACAACCCCCAAAGAGTGCTTATCTTAATACTGGAGCAATGCATGACCTAGTGACTCACAGTCAAGACACCTCAGCAAACATTAGAAATTTACTGAACACCTTGCAACTACTGCCATGTCCACATGATATCTTGCAAAAGTCACTTGCTCCAAGATAGTATTTAAACTACAGAGGTAGAAGCCTTCAAAATGTAAATAGTCCAGGAAGGTTATATGCAGTAGTAATGACAACTCAGGTGTGCATCTTCTGTTGACAGTCATCTGAGAATCTAAAGTAACCTCTTTAATGTCAGAACCCATGCAATTCGGGCATCATCCAGTAGGCCTGAGCTGGACATTTCACTTCATACATTCCCTTTCTGTATCTTACCAGGAGGCTTGACTCCGAGTCCTGGAGCACACATGGTATTTCGCTGACAGCAGTCGCAGTCTTCATCCCAGTGGTAGCCCACTGTACAAGCACACTGCCGCTGGAACGTGCTGTTCCCTGGGTTCACTTCTCTCAAAGCTTTCCCTAAAAGAGAAAGTAGATGGGAGTAAAAATCTCTCTGATAATAAGCCTCAAGTTTCTGAGCCTCCTGTTCTACCTATTTGCTTTGCTTGAATGCCAGATGCAACACCATTCACGTTAGAGGAAATGGTGTCTTTCAGGAAGCATGGGAAACCCTTCATCAGCACGAAGGTCCTCACTAATTGCACTCCTGAACAATACTCCTTGTAGCTGCTGTAGAAAATAAATGGAGCTTTTGCAAGGATGAGACAAACACATTAGGGGAAGTAAATGCACAGAATGCTGGGCAAAAGGACAGCCTTTAAGATCAACTCACAGGAGGCAACGGCCCAAGTGCAGATAACCACTATCAGCAGCACAGACTATGGTCATGGTGCTCAGCACAGCACAGAATCTCTGCTGCCTGGGCACCTCACTTTCCACCAGGGTCTTCTGCAAGCCCAGCCTCCAGTGTTGGGTACCGGAACAAAGCAACTTCCCTAGATCCACTTTCCCACCTTCATGCTTCACTAATTTGGATTAAAGGTTCTGCAGTATGAACAGCTCACCTTGATCACATATTTTATGTAGTAAGCATTTATCTTCTTCATTCCAGACATCCATATACTCATTTGGGCCACACGGCTGGCACACGGTATCAGAAGTACCAGTGCATCTAGCAGACAAATACTTTCCTGTGATTGAGAAAAGGACAAGTAGGTCACCCAGAAGTTGCACAAAGCTGTCTAAGCTGTTTAGAGAAAAATAACAGGTTAGACTAACACTGAAGTACCACTGTGAACAATCCCTGCACTTTTTCAGTTTGTCAGTCTGGCCCCCAATTAGTGCGGCACTGAAACATTCATGAAGTTGATGGCCTGGGAGCAGTCCTACCTACATGCTGCTTTCTGTCTCCTGCAGTGGTTAAGTGCTATCTCAACAAAATAGCTGCTGTGGCTTTTGCTGAGGCCGGCAGGACCACTCCTGCACTAGAAAGCACTGCTAAGCCTGAAATCATGCACCTGCAAGGGTATGCCAATAGATCAGCGCAGCCACAAGAGCCAGCCACCTCACTGATCCATAGAGCAGTTTCTAGTCAGCTTTTCAGCTGTACAGCTGGTACAGCCCAGTCAGTGCTCACATACCTGGCTCACACTTTGTGCAGCACCGTCCAGAGTATTCATAGTGTTGTTCGCTTTCACATGGCGGAGTGATTTGTAGTGACAGCTGGAGCAGAGAAGGAAAGAGAGGACATGAGAACCAATACACCTGGAGAACTTCAGACCTACCTAGTCACAGTGCTGGCAAAGAGAAGGAAAACTTTTCTTCTGTGTGGCATTTTGGATAGCTAAGCAGTAAAAGTTACCCGACATTTATGACTTCAAAGGTGCTTTGTAGACATGCTAAGAATATGTACTTCACGCTGTACACACAGGGACTTGGAATAGAGCCAGGTGACAAATAAATAACACCTCTTGCAACTTGTTGTGAACTTTTGGCCTGCTATATAAGGTTTTCTAACAGGACTCCATTATTTGAAATGTATGACTTTAAAACAATTGTAAAGGGAAAAAAATGGCATAGAGATACTTCTGCAGTCTCTTTCACAGAAATGACCTCAGCTCAAGACCTGTGCAACTGACAGTTTTAATGCAGAGCATTAAGGAACCAAGCAAGGTGAATGATTTATACTCTCAAAAAAGAAGAAACCCAGCTTCCCACTGGAATCCACAATACTCCTGGCTAGAAAATACTGGACTTGAATTTTGCAGCTTTTTATGTCTCCACTGTGTCCTGCAGAGGTGGTCTCACAGAACTGAGGCAGCCATCCAGAAAGGTGATCCAATTAAGCCAACAGCTTTTTGCGTCTCAAAAAACCAAAACAAAACCAACACAAACAACCCCTCCCCAAACCACCTGAAACTGGTACATGAGAGGGCATCTGCAATCTTGTCTCTGGCCCTCACAGGCCTTTGCATCCCCTCCCTGCTCTCAGCTGCCTGTACACACTCTGGTCCCACCCACAGCCCAGCTCCCTCAGCCAGGCTTAGGGGCATAGTTTGTGGTGGGGATCCTGGCCAGCCAAGCACTCGCTGACCCTGCTTTGGCTTCCCAGAGTCCTCCAGGCAAACCCAACACCTTACAACCAGCTGTTGATCTTGCAATAGATAAAGTGATTTAAAATCTAGCCCATAGCAAGGAATCCTTCATTATTGGATACATTTGATAAAATCTCATTTAATTGGAGAAAGTTGCAATAAAGCTCCTATTGCTGTTTAAAGGGAACTTTTGCCATCTAATAGCACATAACAGCCTTGTGCCTACTTATAGTGGTTTCCATTCCTCTACTTACCATTCTCCTCCTCTACTTACCATTCTCCCCTTGTTACCTCCAAGTCTTTACATCTCCTCTTTCCTCTTTCCTAATTTAAGCAATAGCAATCTCTTTAAAGAGAAAATAGTTTTCCGTAAGCACTTTGTCCTCTTCTAATGCTGGGAAGGGTCTGGTAAATTAAAGTTGACCAAAAAAAGTTTGAAATTTTTCTTTAAAAAACTACCTTTTGGCTTGGAGTTTGAGCCATGGGTTGGTGCATGATTTGTATTTATCAAAACAGTGCTAGCTATGTTTGGAACAGAAAAAGTAGCACAAGTCAGAGGTCTTGAGTTTTCATATTTTGAAGTTTATAAACAACTTACAGCTTTTTTTTATACAATTACAACAATCCCAGGTCAAATTAAGAGTCTAGTCTTGCAAGAAATCTTCTGTTGCCTCATCATTTCCTTCTCTCTTTCTTTACATTCATCAGCAGTACCTTGCTTGTGATTAGATTATGCATTTTTGGAATAAACATTGCATTCCATGTTTACACAGCAAAAGATAATGATCAGCTCTGGCAAGGTAAGAGGTGATCTAGGAGAAGGCAAGCCGGGCCAGCCTGGCAGATGAACAGTGACATCACTTAAGTGTCCCTGGGGAAACGACAAAAACACTCCTGTACTCGAAACAGCTCAATTTCTGTAATGCAATTCAGGCATTATCTGCTAAAACACCAAGCTGTCCAGCAAGGGGTTCAGGTGATGTTGCAGGACCAAGCAGCAGAGAGAAAGTCTTGAGCGGCTGATTCCCTACCCAGCCATGCGCAAAGGTAACAAAATGATGAGACTAACAGCAGGTCCAGTCATTCTCTTTTTGTCACAGAATGTCCTCTTCTTCCTCATTTGCCACAGTTTAATAGTTCCTCTTTTAGACGAAAAGACTAAAAAATTACTGAAGTGTCAAACAAGGGCGAAGTCATCCTTTTTAGGGAAGGATATGCAAATCTGCTAAAGAGCATTCAGTTAAAGGGTCTGGAGTAATTTCTGAGAATCACAACTCAGCCTGAGGAGAAGCAGCAGAGCCTTGGTGCTGAAGTGAAGGGAGCTGAGTAATTGCTTGGACACCTTTCAGAAATTGTTTCATACACCTATGCTTTATCATATAATGTGGGCTACTGTTATGGTATAGTTCACAGCTCCAGCTGCAGAAATCTATTCTGTATGTCAATAAAAAGTCTCTTCTGTAATTGTGTCCTCCCCGTTTTCACTCAAGCCAACGAATTCACAGAGCTGCAATATTCCCTCTTTTGATTTATGCCCAATGGCAGAAAGACAAGGCTCTCAGCACCCATGAGTGAGCGCAGCCTCCTTGCGAAGGTGAGGGATTTTGGACTGGTATGGACTGGCTGGACCTGCTGATCATGAAAGCTGGGGGAAGAGAGGACAGGAAAGGAAATCAAAGCAACCTGGAGTTTTCTTAGGGTGGGAGCCAAACTTGGGCCTTTTTGCTAACACAGTCCCATTGATGTCAGGCTATCCCTTTCTTGTCCTTCTGCCAGGGGGCTGTATGTGTCTGTCCCAAACTGTACATCAACTTCCTTTGGGGGCTGAGAAGTGCTCGTGCTGCTGGCAGCACCATGACCTAATGCTTCGCCATCACCAGCACATTCCTGCCACTGTGTCCTTCTGAGACAGGGAAGTGTAATTAATTTTGCAGATGAGGAACTTGCACCCAGAGGCCAGCTGGCTTTACAGAGGTGACAGGAAACCAAACCAAGTCTCCTAAGACTCAAGTTTGCTCCGTAACCCCTGGAACATCCTTCCTATCATCAGATGCTGGCCTGTGGGTCAGAGTGATTTGAATACGATCAAGCTCTTATCTAGGGATAGAACAGGACTCAATGAATAAGAAGGTGCCAACCTCCTCTGAAGTGCTTAAAATGAGACAAACCCCAGCCTGGCTATTCCTTTAATGGTCTTGCTATTGATGAAATTGCCCATTAAATCCCAACACCACATGCAAATAAGCGCTTCAAAAAACTCTAGGTATCCTATGTAAATCTAATTTGTCACTTCAAAAGTGTGCAAAGCACACAGATTTACCCCAGTTCCTAAGAAAGAGAGAGCTTTCCTGTTTGATTAACATTATCTCAGAACATGTATATCTGAAAGGGAAATAGTCAAGGGGAAAAAAGACAAACCTCCTCCAGGCTTGGTGGATCCAGTCCAGTAAAGCACACAAACACCTGCTTACCTTTAAGCACATGGGTAGCACTGTTGACTTCATGGGAAAAACAGGCATTCTCATGTCAAGGTTTGCAGAAAGATTGTATTTTGGCATAGAGCTGCAGGCAGCTTTTTCAGCTTCGGTTTTTCTTGCCTATTTGTTGAAAAGCATGCTAAGCAAGAGTGTGTCTGTGCTTTTAGGGCTGGAGAACATTGATGACAGCGCTAAAATCACCCATGTGTTACTTGGACCTTAAAAAAACCCTCCACAGAGGTGCTTCTAAAGGGGCAACCAGCCACATTCAGATTCCTGTCCTCAGGCTTAAGGGAATATTTATTCTTTGTGCCGTTGAGCAATCAGAGGGCAGCAGAAGCTGTGTGTCATGGATGCTAAAACTACTTCTTGCTCTTCGCATTTCAGAAAAGATACAGTTGCATGGGCCTCTTTCCTTTAAAAGAAAAAAATCTGGAAGAACAAGGTCGGGGGTTTCCACAGTCTTTTTCCCATGACACTTTTGAACAAGAACCTGAGGCCTCAATGAGGATTGCTCATTAATGTTAATCTTAGTTTGGCAAAAATTGAGATGTAAAAAGACACGTCAAGGGGTAACCATTTTTTAAGATGACACCTTCTTGCTCAGTGTAGTTGTTTCTGGAGGGTATTCAACTCATCTGTCATCATTTCACTGAGCAAAGCACATTTTTTTCTCCATTTATTATCTTAGCATCAAAGTACCTGTGGGAGAGACAACCACAGTCTGTCCCTCCTTGCACACACCACTTGTTCTTTATACTTTGGAGCCCAGGTTTATTCACACCACTTGCTTTTGAGGTCCTCAGTCTTGCCTGCTGTAGAACTAAAAAATTCCTGTGGATTTAGAGCAAAGGCTTTATTTGCCTTTGTCAAGAGGACTGAGCTTTGAGCAACATTTCCTGAACTGAAGTAGCCCCTGCAAGCACAGCACCCTGGTATCCAGCTAAGATTGCCTCTGCAGTCATCTGCTGCTGCTGCTTCAAATATGAGCCACTGCCTCTCCTCTTCCAGGTACTGACTGTGTGCCTGCAGCCTTCCAGCTTCCTACCTGATTTGGGTCAGCAGTATCACCGACCAAACTCCAGATTTCTTCAGCCTATCACCAGTTTTAGAGGCTTGCCTAAAAAATTGTTTAAGGATAAAAACAGAATCTTGTTCTTGATGGGTGCTGCTCTGTGGCTGGTGCTCCCGGGCACTCTGTTGAGGTGCTTAATAGTACCGTGCACAGTGAATGACTCTGGAAAATTTTTAAATTGTGGGTTTAGGGGGCAAACAAGGAGTCCTATTTTAAAGACTTAACTGTAATCACGTTATATGAAGAGTTCCTTCATAGACAGTCTTCACTGTTGATAAAAATTACATCAAAGCAGCACACAAGTCACAGCTTTGCAATTCCAGTTATTTGCTTGCAGGCCTGTAATTCATCACAAAAATCTCAGATTGTGAATGAAATGCTTTTGGTGATGTCAACTTTCCAGTGACCAGTAAACCACATCAGAGAACTACCACCACGTGGTAGAACAGAGCCGGGAAATGGCAACAGCTAAAACTAAATATTATTTCATTCTTAAAAATAGACTCTTGAAACCCTGCTAGAGCCTGAATACCTAAAGAGTCCAGAAGGAGTGTGAGGGATAAACCGATAATGAAGAGGTAAAGAGAAAACTAATGTGCGATCAGGACTTGGGCAGATGGTGGCAAAAGCCACTGACTATTCCCCTTGTCCCTCTGTTTTAGTGTGCGACAAAAAGCAAACACCTGAACAACTGGTGTTGCTCCACTGATGGGAAGGGCCATTCATGAATCTCAAACCCACCAGAGCTATTTCTAGCCAGCAGGCTACGTGAAGGAGAAGTGCTGCACTGACCACTCTCAGCGAGGTGGTGGGGTATGGCAGACAGGAACCTCAGGTATATCAGATGGGAGATGATGGAGGCGGGAGATGGCAGGGCTGAAACGGCTACCAACTGAACCTGTGAATCAGCCAGCTTGCTTCTGTGGACAGAAGACTTGTCATCACGTGCATGACATTTGTCATTCAGAGACAAAGTCACCTTCACATGACAGCCAGAGGGGTACACTTAACATTTTCAATGACTGGGCAGTCTGTAGTGCCTGCATGTTGCCTGCACTTTGGTGCAAAACCTCAGGCTTTAACCTACGTGCCCCCACTGCCACAGCAATTCAAAGACTAACAGCTACTAGGTAGAATATTTTGAAGATGAATCAGAGAGTAAGAACCCAAAAGATTACCAAATCAAAACATTTAACAAAAAGTCTTGACAGCAAGACAAAGAGTCCATAACAAGCAGAAATAGACTGCAGAATAATGACGCTATCAAAGCTAATACCCAGATGTGCTTGTGACAAAGGCAAATATCTTCTAGATTGAACAGGTGCAACAGCAGCACTCCAAAGGAAAGCTTAGCAGCCTCACTGTTCCAGGTACAGTCTCAATGACTCACCATGAGTAACTCTACACCCATTCATGGTTAATTAAAATAATAAAAAAGACACTAAAGACACAATGATTTAGACACATGTGCCTCTTGCATTTTAGTTCAGCACATCATTTTTCTATGCTTCATCAAGTGAAGCTGAGATTTAATGGAAGAAATGACCATGAGAGATTTCTTGGGCTTGATGCCAAATTAGGAGTTCAATGGGGACTTTCTATGCTTCATATCTGTATGTTTATCTTCCCTTTCTTTCTACATGTCCACAGAGAGGAGCATAATGTATTAATCTCTTATGGGGTGAGGTGGGATCCCAGAGTCATAGCTGAGCTGCCATGGAGAATGAGAAAACTTGTAGAGAAGAAGGGAAGCTTGCTTTCACCTCCTGATGCTCTGCTTTGGCTTCCTTCTGGATTTTAGCATTGCCCAGGGAACAAATGCTGAATATTCTGCAGGCAGAAACATGAAGGACAGTGGTAGGGCTGTAGCCCTTGCTTCAGATGATGGCTGCATAGAGGGATGTAATATGTAACACCCACAGACTGTTCTGCTTTGGTGTGAGAGCAAGGATTGCATGATTGTATCTGCACCTTCTCCATCACGAAGGAATTGCTGCCTTTATTAAAGAGCTCAAGACTCAGCTGAGAATTGATTAATCCACTCTTTAGGTGTCATCATGAGGAACCAGCTCTGCCAGTGACTGTGGCCCAGTCAAGTCAGTGGGAATATTCCTTCCTGATCTGAAGAGGCTCTGGCTCATTTCCATAAGCAGCCTGTTTTACTACATGTGGTATTGCAGGGAAGAGGTTTTTTTCCCAGTGAGATCAGCTTCAAGGAACCATCTCTTTCTTGCTACTGAAAAATGAAAAGTTACTGAAGGACATGCTGCTCATAAGGCTGTAACAAAATAATATGCTCAAAATAGATTTCCTTGTGTGCTACATAAGCAAGTTTTAGGACTTCATATGAACCTAGTAGCACATTTTTCCCTATCTCTATTTCTGCATTCCAGATTAATGCGTTGCCTAACAAAACTTCACAGTATTTTTATTTCCATACAAGACTTTTTTTCTTTTCCCTCTACTTTGACCACTGACTAAATATATTCTGCACCCATCTGCAGTCACAAATGTTGTTCTTTGTCATTCTTGAACAGACCCTATATACTTTCTTTTTCTTTTGGAGTAGCCACAAAGTGGTAAGGGTGAATGACCTCATTTTTTTTTTCCCCTCCTTGGCTAGTTGGCTCTTGCAGGGTGGATTAAACCGGACAGCTTGGCTCTTTTACCAATATGCAGCGTTTCCTGGTCACTTTCATCTAGATTTTAAGAGAGAGGCAGACAGAGGGTTCTGCAGAGGTGAGAGGCAGCTCCTGGTCTCAGCTCTCTGCCTGCCCACTGTGTTGTCATCCTCTGTCGCAGCCCCTGCTACAGTCTCTCCTTCTGGGACATTGAGGGGAGGCACCACAAACACATTTGGTCAAGTGGTATGGGGAATGTGCCTCTGCCATGGGGATGCTGGTGGGCTCATAGGCAGAAATGTATCCAGAGAACAAGGGTTGGATGCTGCAGCCTACGCAGTGGCACTCAGCCAGGCTGAAATATCCACTCCCTTCCCAGGCCTGCGCAGGCAGACCTCCCTGTGACTTTGGTGGGAAATGGATGGGGTGCTATCCTGAGGTGATTAATGACTCTTTGGCTGTGTTTGCAGCCATGACATCCTAAGCACTGCACAAACACCAAAGAAAGCCAAGCCTTCGGCCCAGAGAACTCACACCCTGAAAAGGCAAACAAAAAAGGTAACCATGGGAAGCACTGTGCAGAGCAGCCTAGGTGGCTGCACAGGTATGGGACAAAAACCAGGATGTCCTGGAGTGCCAGGGTGATGTCAGCATCACTCCTCTTGTGCAGCACTGAGCCTTCCACAAGGCACTCAACTGCAAATGTGATAGTACACTGTGGTGACACACAGACAAGGAATAATCAGGAAACCTGCACTTCCCCAGTGCTGACACATGACGTCAAATCCTGCTCCCACAGGGCAGACATAGCAGCAGGCTGCCCTGAGTGCCAGTGCAGTCTGCAGAGCCAGATTCCCACCTGCAGCCCACCTTGCGGCTTCCAGCCATTGCTTGTAGAGTTTTTCTTTTATTCCATGAACTCTGGACCATTTTTAAAGGGTAAGTCATAAAAAGCGGCAAGTTCATGCAGGTAGCCTCTTGTGTTGTACAGACCAAGGCCTACCCAAGTCCAGAGTACAACCTGGTTAAACATCACTAAATTTTTATACTGCATTTATAACACACAAATATTTGCCTTTGTACTTTGCATCACCAGTAGTGAGCCGTTCTCAGAGCAGCTGCTTCTCTGTGCAAGCAATGCTAACCAAGGCATCCTTAAACCAGGGGTTCGTGGCTGCGGCAGAGGCCAGAGCCATCTGGCAAGTTGAGTTTCCATGGAAAGGAAGGGGACAGTCTGTGTAAGTAGCACAGCTGCAGTTCAGGACATGAGGAACCAGCCATCTCTGTTCCCCTCTTCTCCCCACTGCCCACCTCCAGTAAGCTCAACCAGCACCCGAAGCAGTCACCTCTTCCAAGTGTCCAGCAGCCTTTGCACTGCAGAACATACCCTGGCAGATCACAGGACAGGATGAAAGCAGGTCTGGATTCTGTGGTCACAGCACGTGGTGGCAGGAACCCTCCTTGCTCTGGTCACCACAAAAGACTTCCTGGAGACCTGGTCATACCAAGGGGAAGGGGGCAGGGAGAAGCAGGAGGACAGCCCTGCAGCAAGGATTACCTTTTTGGTGCATCTACGCATGTACCTGGTACAGGAGGGTCTTTCACCACTTTAACTCTGAGGGACAGATGGATAAACATAGCGAAGTGACTCAGATATGATTCCTCTAAATAATGTTAAGGTATAAATGCCAGAGGGCACCACTTTGAGGTTTCCACGATTTTATACACTGTAGTTATGTACTCATCCTTTTTACCATCTGTACTGGTTCTTGCACAGCTGTCAAATTACATCCCGCTTTTCTGAGCTTGAGGGCAATAGACAGTAATGGGCAGTAGAATCAGATCCTTAGGGCCAAAGTTAATCTCTCTGCTTGACCTGCCTTTTTTTACCTCTTTTGGCACAGTATGAAGAAAGCTCTGTGCCCTAAACGGCACAGGTCACTACCCTCGAGATGTCTGACAAGCTTTGAGTTCTACTGACTTGTGAAATGTGGTAAAGGTTTGTTTTGGTACTGTTGGTGGGAAAGAAGAAATTACATCAGGCAGATGACGCTCAACATGAAAAAAGAAGTGGGAGAGGTTTCTTTAATTATGGATTGATGCAGTTTTATGTGCATTATATTCCTTTCATATGAGGTGCTGTAAGATTTTTCATACATTCTGGGGTAAACTGCGAACCAACTAAAAACTTTCCAGTGCCCCTCACAGGAACCATTCCCACAACGGAATTTTGACAAGTAAACTAATTGAATTATGGTAGCTTTGAAGCCCATGCTGCTAACAACAGAATAAATCCAGGAGTTTAGATTAGATATTGTAGATGCTTTGCTCTACAAAACATCCTTTGGCCCTGATCAGAGCAGGAATAATGAACCAGGAGAGCCCATGATATAACAGTGTAGTCACTGTTACACTCTTTTCCCCCCTCTTATCATACAGACAGTGCATTTTAGGAAAGTGAAAGAAAAATCTGTATTTTGGACAAAATTTTTCTATATTACAAAGAATTCCAGATGCTTACAATGAGTAAACTTTCCCTATAAAGTAAATATTACAGAGTAGTGGAAGAACCCATCCCATTGCCACAAGAGGGGAAAAGAATCTGCAGTGCAACTGGTTTACTGCATACTTGCAAATGCACATTCTCACAGACTTTGACTCCCACCTGATGGTAACACTGATGCTCTTTACTGGGGTTAAGCAAGGAAAGAGATGTGGCTATTCTGTACAAAGAAGCTGAGAAGATCATGCCTCAGAAAGCAAAATACCTCCTACAGGCACCCAAACCAAAATCACTTGGAAAGATCATCTTGTGGCTGAAGCACAAGATAAGCAGGAGGGCGGAGTTCTGCTCCCAGAAGTTCTGCTCCATGCTCCGTGTGTGACCTACAGCAAGTCACGAATCCTCTGTTCCCATTTCCTCTTTGGTGAAAATGAAGATGATGATCATGTCCATTCTCAGCAGAATTATGAGTGAGTACTCATTAACTTACATTTCCAAGTGCTTCTCATTCTTCGCAGGAAATACATTACAAATATCACTGTCCTAGCACTATTCCACTATATTATTGAGTCTAAACTAATACAAGTGCATCAGAAAAATCTCAGCCCTACCACGCATATTCTCACAATTTGTTCCATCAGAAAACAGCACTCTTCTAAGAAACCACTGTTAAATCAGTCAAACAAAGGAGAACCTGAAAGGCTGGCTGGGAGCAGCACCTCTCCAGGCTTGCCTTACTCTCATGTTCTTGACTTGCAGGTTCTGCTCACTGTTGCAGGCAGAATGTTAAATTAACAATTAATATTTTAATCTTTGACAAATTGTGGCTTATCCTTATTCTTACACTACAACTTTCCTGGAGTGTCCTACAATTTTGTACTGTTACTTGTCCAGTAGCAACTTGAAAGTTTCACCCTGTACAACCACTTACAGACTCAGAATTAAGCATGTGTTGGATACAGTGGAAAGACTTTACACATCAGCCCAAAATAAATACAAGTTCCTTGTTTTGTGTCCTGCAAAAGGCTATGAATCAAGAGATGAGAAATAATGAGGAGTTCCTCCTGGTTTCTACGTGCTGGGAACTATAGCATGGAAATCCAAATTTTCAAGGTTTGGTCAAGAGCTGAGCAGGTTCCAGGAAATGAGCAGATGCCAAAGGGAAAAACTGCACTAAACCAAAATGACTCCAGAAGGAAGCAAGCATGTAATAGGTAGTGACCTGAAGCAAAGGTAAGAAGAACATTGAGGTCTGCTCTTCATGCTGCATTGATCACAGTCCTGAACACCAGGACAGGAAAAAAGAGACAGACACAGAGGATACCAATGAACAGGGCAAACCACCTGAAAGCTATGATGAAAAATCACTTTTGAAATTTGCAGGCTCATTCTTATACATACGGAGGACACCTGGAAAGCAGCAATTTAAGGGAAGCCTAAGAGTGAGGGGGGACAAAATGAAACGTATGTTTTAGAAGGGGAAAAAAAGGCCTGTGTGGTTTTAGGCAACATATTTAGGACCAGGGATCCAGAGGAAAGGCTCTCAGGACTATGTGGTCAGACACTAAATTGTAAGCTGTAGACAGCAGAGGGTTTTTTGTTTTGGTTTGGGTTTTTTATCTTCTTTTTCTTGAAGCTGCACCTTACTCTCAGGGAACCCAGCCATGGTCCAGTTACAGCACTATGCTGAGGGAAGCACTTAAAATTACATAACTTATCAAGAATAATGAGATAGAGAAACACTAGAAGTTCAGATGAAAGAAATACAAATGGTAGTGAGACTGCCAAACATTGATTAATGGAGGAAAGTGCGATAGCATGGGATTTGTAAACAGCCTGCCAGTCTAGAAGGGTCTAAATAACTCGAAGGGAGAGGAATAATTTTTAAGCTGTATAATTAGAAAAAGCAAAGCAAGATTCTGCAAAATCAAACCTCTGGAGGAAACCCGATGTATGCCATTCACAAGGCTCAGCAACAGCTGGCTGTAGAAAAAATTCTTTCTGAAAGCCAGGGAAGACCAGCAACGATCCCAAGTGTAAAACACGCTGACCATCAGACACCTGGCATTGCACGAAGCTGCAACAAGAGCACGCTCTGTTTGCAAAAAACCGCAGAGCTCAGATCTTTCCCCTTCAGAGGAAAGGGCTGTTCTTTTGGGGCAGCTAACTCGCGATGGGGATTTGGCTCCCGGCTCTGTCACGAGCAGCACGTGAACCTCCAAGTGAGTTATGTAGCTGGCAGGAACTTCAGTCTCCCACCCGTGGGCCCGGGGTCACGACGCCGTCCCATCTCCCGCGGCCGCCCGGGGGCTCCCAGCATTCGGGGCGCCGGGACGGTCAGAGCGCCAGGGGCTCTGTACCCCAGTGGGGGCGGCTGAAAAGCTGTATCTGGCCTGCGAAGACCGTACGCGCTCGTCCCCTGTCTGAGGGACAAGTGTGCTCCCGCTCTCTCGAATAAATCTGTTCCGTAGGGTGGAGTCTGCCTTATTTTTACTCTACATGCAAATTATACCCCAACAACCTCACTGCAAATATTTTCTGGTTTCTCACACCCTGCCCTGGGTAGAAGCAGGCTGTTTTCCCTGCAGATCCTCTGGCTTCCTTTGGAACTTCGGGTTTAGACTACTTTGACTTTAAAGAAGCGAGAAAAGCTTGTGAGACAGGATGAGTTGCTGGGATAAAACCAAAACCAAAACCCAAACAACCAGAGGGGGAAAAAAGGCAGGCGAAGCTGTTCTGCTAAATCCCGCTCTCCCAGTGCCTTGAGCTCCGACCTCGTCGTCTCCTCCAAGAAAACCTCTCCGTGTGAGATGCGACACCCACTTTCCCCCTCCGCCGGCTCGCAGCCTTACCTGTTTGCCAGAGGCAGCGAGGCAAAGGAGAAGGAGCCAGCAGCCTGACGGGACGGGCATGTCTGGGTGTCCGCCTCTGCCTCCTCCTGTGGCTCCTTTTCCTGCCACCGAAGAGAAACTAGATCCTTCCAGCCAAGCCCCCGCGCCCCGGCAGCAGAGCGAGGCACATTTGAGCTAACTACTTCTCTTTCTTCCTTTCCTTCCTCTCAGCTACACGAGGGGAGAAGAGAGAAGAAGAAGAGAAAGAAAAAAAAAAGGCGCCTGGCTGTAGTTCCCACAGCATTTCCTCAGACTTGACATGCAGGGTTGTTTTTTTTTTCCCTCTTTTTGTCCCTCCCTTTCCTTTCTCCACCCCCTTTTACAAGAAGTGTAGTCACTATATCCATGGCCCTCCTCCTGCCGGTGGCGATTGCTTTCCCGGTCAGTCCTTCTCGGCAGGGCCACCCATCCACCTGCCCTCGCCCCCTGCTCTGTGCCCTCCCCTTCCAGCTCTCCTCTTACCCAGCACCTTCCCTCGCTGGCATCTGCCCTGGAATTGCTGCCTTCTCCTCACCACCCCTGGATATTGCCTGGCACTGTCAGAGGACATCTTGAGCCTCAGGCAGCCTCCCACCTCGCCCCCTGATCCATCCAGGCACAACCGCCCTCCTGTTCCCAGCACTGAGGAAAGCCTCCTGTCGCATCCCCTATCCCATCTCTTTGCCCATGCAGCAGCCTCGGCGTTCTGGCACAGCTCGAGGCCTCCCCCCACTCCTCCCTGTACTTTACTTTGGCTGACGGCGGGAATTGGTGGGCGCGAGTGTTGCCAGAGAGGAAGAAAAGCGGAAGATGGGCTTTGGGAGCTCTCCCAAAACAGTCCACACAGTGCACGGGGTCCGTCCCTGCGACCTGACTCGGAACAGTGCAGACTGCCCTCCTGACCCCCAAAAATTCCATCGCCACCACCACCAACCCTGCAGCAATTACCTTGCCAGCTGCAGCTGGTGGTGTGCCGGGAACAGCCTACGATGCCCCTCCTCTCACAAGGGGAGCAGGAGTCCTCTGTGGTGAGGCAGGACAGGGCAGCACTGACTTACAGGGGCTAAGGATCCAGCAGAGCTGACTGTGTCAGTACAAAACCTTCCTTGCTGCCCTGTGCTCACATGCTGTGAAATAAATTGGTAGCATGATTATGACTTAGGCAAAGAAGGAAGTTGTTCTTTCACTTATGTATTTAGTTAACTCTTGATCAGGAAAGAAAAAAGAGCTATTTATAAGTTTCTCTGTGTTTTCAAATAAATAAATACATTCAAGTACAAAAGATGAAGAGAATATTAACAAAACATCCTTCCTTGGTGGTGTTGTGGTCTGATTTCTGCTTAGAGGAGCCATACACTCAGGACAGAAAGGGCTGCTGGGTTTCTCTCTTGTAGCTAGTGTGGAGGGCCTGCCTGCACAGCAAAATGAAGCTATGACCTTCACTTCACCTCTACAGTTTCCAGAGGCCATAAAGCTTTTATAACCTTCCTAAACTTCCTTTCAAGACTTGACACACTCACTGTCCTCTGCATTGGGCCCTGCCTGATCTGTGCTCAACCAGATCTTGGTGCCCACATTCCCCTGCCGGTCTCTGACACAATGTGGCTTTTTGGTGCTGGTGACCCCTACGCGTGATGCTCCACAGTGGGCTGTGGGGCAAAAGTACACTGCATGATGTGCCTGGCTTAGGGCCAGAGGCTGCTCCTGATGCCCTCACTATCTGGAGATGAATGGGCAAGGGTCATGCTGATGAGTTTTAGCAAGCCATAGAGCTTGCAATTGCAGCATCAGAGCACTGTCAACCTGCCAAAGGAGTTGGGATCTCACCACGCTTGGGCTGGACAGGCTACAGGTCTGGCACCAAGCAGAAATTGAGTTGGCAATGAGGGGTACGAGGGATGACCACGGCACCTGACTTGCACGGTACGCAACAAATGCAAAGCCAACTTTATGGGGGGGCTTTGCAAGGGGGTAAAGTGCATGCCCAGCTGCTGGCAGTGGTGTTATTCTCTGTTGGTCCTGGAGGGAGCCCAGTGAGATGGAGGGGCAGCATTGGGGCGAGATCCTTCTGCCAGAGCCACATCCACACATTGCTGAAAACTCGCAGCCCTGTGCCAGCCAGGATGTTTTAAAATGTTTGTATTTATGGTACAAGGAAATGTTGGTTTGTTTTTTTTTTAAACAGAAGTCTGTTAATTCTCTTCCCCTTTTCACATTTAGCACAGCACCGAGGCTATAGGCTCTGTTTATTTACCAGCTGCTCATTGTAACCACAGATTTACAAGAGCAAACTCACACTCTCATGAGCAGTTAGATGTGTTACTGGCTCGCTTTGAAGGTGTAAAGGGTTTGAAGGCATTGAGTAAAGCCAAGCCCTGTGCAGCTCAGAGGAGCTCCAGACTACTCAGTATTGCATGTCAGCTTGATTACTTTTGCATTCTCACCCCTGATCCTGCCTGAAGTATTTCTTGTTCAGTCTGAAGTTTCTCTCATTTTCTACCACTATGTGAATACAGCCTCTTTTTGAAAGCATAGACATTTTCCTCTGAGTTAAATTTTATGCTTCTGAGCCAAAACCCACAGAAGCCACTACTGGGTGCTTTACAGTCTTAATTATGGATTGCAGTAGGTTGTTAGAAACTAAAATCTGAATGCTAGAAAATACGAACTAGGGAATGTATAGCACTGTCAATTCAGATTTATCACGTATTCATTCTATGTAGCACAAATAAAAGCAAAAAATTTACACCAAAACTGGTTTGTCAGTCTTTTCTAGAATTTCTTTTTAATATTACAGAACATTAGTTTTTCAGCTACCTTTGCAAATCACCTATTTTGAATAAAACAAAAATGCTCGAAATATTAAAGCTTCAAATGTAACGGTGATATTCGAGTGCCTCTCGTTTCTGTTCACCACTATGGCACGCAGGCCTAAACTGGAACTAGCCTTTGTGAAGCTGATGGAAAACCATGTGCAGCCTTAGAGGTGTGGCAGAACCAAAATAATACCTTGGATAATTTCAGGATCCCTTCTTTGGCAAAGCCTGCCATGGGAAACAAACCGGGAGCCCGGCTGACCGCTTAGCAGGCCAACATGGATCTCTTCTTACCTCCTTCCTAGAGAGAGAAAGGTGGGTATTGCATGATAAATACTATTTTAAAAGAAGCACATCAATGTAATACTGCAAGTTTTATAGCTGTTTGAAAATGCAACTCTTTCAGCATCAGTTCAAAAATGCCTCTTTTACAGGAGCTTACATAAATGGCAACTAACTCCCAATCAATCCCTGAATTTGACTCCCATCTTTTCACAACTTTCAATCCAAAAAGCAAGCAAAGGTAAGGAATGGTTTGGTGGATACACCAGTCAACTGGGCATCTGAGCTGCACCCGTACACCATGTTTCCAGCTGTTCCTTCACTTTATCCATGCCATTGAACTCCCCTTCCCTGTGCATGGACACCAACCCCTCGTGATGCCCCATTTTCCCAGAAGGGAGAACTAGGAGGCTGCATGTTAAACCTGGGTAGAGAAGCAACACTGAAAGGCACATGGTTGCACCCCAGGATGCCTTTTCACATGTGCAGGAAGGCTGTGAAGGAGCTTCCATTCCCTTGCCTCTCATATGCTGTTGAGGGATGGGGGATGAAATGAAAGGTTTTGATCAGTCAAGATCATTGTTTTTCTTTCACTACATGTCACAAACATTGTTTGGGGTTTCAGGCTCTGGACTAAATACAAGCTTTGTGAATACAAGCACCTGCCTCTCAGCAGGAGGAAGCCAGCGCATGTGTAAAGTTAGAGATCTAGGAAAGGTCCCTCTAAATCTTCCGGGGTGGGGGGGATGCCGTGGGGGACAGTGGGTCGCAGTGCAGTTTCTAGAGTACCATGCACAGAGCCTGTCATGGGGCCAGAGAGAAAGGCTGCCTCCAGCTGCCTTATCACCTGCCACAGGGAGGTGCCACCCAATCTGTGGTCTAGAGAAAAAAAAATAGAAAAATATCTGTACATTCTAGCACAGAGGGCTCTAGTTTTGTTCGAGACCTCCAGCTATTAAAATAAATCCATTTAAAAAATATAACTCTATTAATAAAAAACCCAAAACCATACACAAAACCATGCTGTCAACTTGAAACTGTTTTCTTCCTGTGAAAAGCAAGTTTCCACAGCAGACTATCGCCCAGTCTCCTTGAAATTTTCAAATGCACAAATATTTTCCATGACAGAGCAACCATAATAAAGCTCCTTGGTCACAGTGGTGTGGTTTACACAACACACCTTTTACAATCCCACAAAAATGTAGCAGTGATAAATACATATAAAAAAACCTCAACTCTGTAGCATTCAAAAGAAAAAATCTCAAAACCAGCCACCACTAGTACGTTAAATATTTGACGTATGCGCAAGCAGACACTGAGCTGATAGGTTGTCACCAGCCACTGTGGTAATAACAATGCCCACATAATTCTGGAAGGAAATATAATGTCATGGTGAATTTTTAACTTTGAATATTTGTTCGTGTTTATAAGAGATACCTGATGACCTCCTAGACTTGAGTCATATATTCATCCTGAGGACAAGAGCAATACTGGCACGGAAACTGAGGAGCTTGCTCTGCCCAGGATACACCTTAAGTTCTGTCCAGCCTGGAGGTGAGTCTTTACGGCTGGCAAACACCCACCAATCCCTCAGTGGGAGGACTGAGACCCAAATTCATTTGCAACACCCCATTACCAACTCCACAGAGTCACCCTGTCATTTTTATCCAACAGCACACTTAACCATCTTGAACTTCTTTCAAAGCTCACCAGAACATTGAGATGACTCATACTTAGATCAATAGAGTGCATTCATCTGTTAGCAAAGGATCAAATCTAAATGAACCCTTATTGCCTTTTAAAGGCTATGGCTGCTTCTTCCCCATCGCCACTTCCCTCTCCACTTGCACAATATTTAAGGGGAGGTGCAACGTGCCTGACAGAACAACACACACATGATCCCACAAGGCACACGCTTTGCTACAGTCACTTCAGCAGGACTCCACCATACTGCCTCCACCTCCAAGAGAAGCCGAAGGGGTCTCTCAGGTGTTGGGGAATGGGAAATATCTCTGTGAAAGTGCAGGGTTAAAGCAGCAGCACAAGACAAAATCACAGTTCTTTTGGGAATGGCAATATTCATATACACTGCCAACAGCCCTGTTTCCAAACAGACTATTTAAACGGTAGAATAAACAACCATCTGCCTCTGTGGGATGGTAAAGTTAGAGAGTAGGGTGCAGACTAGCCTGATATATGGTGACTGAGGGACGCAGTGACAAGCACGTGCAACACCATTGCTGGGAAAGGAACCAGACAGACTGTGCTGTGGTGTTGCCCCTTCACACCAACTGGTGAGTCACCTTTTCAAGTCACTGACTTCTACAGTAGAAGTGCTCATGTTTAAAGTTTCTAGGAGATTGAAATTTTCAGTCTAAGGAAGTCTTTCACCACATTGGAAGTGTGATGGACATTCAAGCTCAGCACATAGTGCAGATGCCTCCAAAGACAGAGGCTGTTTACCACTGACTTGCCTATTAGGAACTCTAGAAGCAGAATTATCCTTTCCTACAGCATCCCTATATGGATGAAACCTGACCAGCATTAAACCTAAAGGTAGAACACCTTAGAAACAGCTTCTCTGGAAAAAAACAATTACTTATACATGGTTACTCACCAAAACCAGTTAAAACACAATGCATTAGCATACATTACTAACAACCAGAACCTGAGCAGCCCACTTACTAAACAACCACACTCCTCTGTGCCTTTGTTAACCAGTTTCATAGACTAACCCAAATTAGCTACATATCTGAGTGTATTTGCTAGAAACATTAGCCAAATGCACTCAGAAAAACACCAAACCAGTTTCCTTTAAGTCTTGTTGCCTGCATCCCGTAATTCATCAGCATTTACAGCTGATGCATGAAATTCAGTGATTCCACCTCAGATCAAGCCATGCCAATCAGCTTGCCATATCAGCTACATCAATGACTTTCTGCTTCATGAACCTTTGCTGGTGCTTTGTGGTTTACTTAAGTACCAATAATTACTTAAAACATTTTGAATTCATGATACCCACTATTATAAATGCACTGAAATGTAGAGGGCTTGACCCCTTGAACATGGAGCCATTTACACTGCCAATAGAAATATTCCATGCTTCCGCTTTTCAGCACCTTTTTGGATCACCTTATCATCCACATGTAGCAATGAATTCCCACAATATATTACAAGAGCTCCTCCTTGTTCTTCACAACAGATGTTTTTCATGGATAATTTTTACCTTTCAATCCATAGCTTCCTTGGGTTTTCTAGCCCTGTATCCACTCAAATACTGCTTTTAGTTCTCCTAACAAGAATATACTTTTATATACAGCAATAGCAGCATTTGTTTTCTTGTTGGTGCACAAGGGGAGTGGGAAGAGTGACAGAAGACTGAACTCCCTTTATTCAGCTTGATTAGAAGATGGGAAAAGAGCAATTTGCCTAATTTGTCATTTTAGAAAACAATCTCTTTCAGAACAAAATCTAGGCATATATATCAGTCAGCCTTATCTTTAATACTTAGATCAGGCAGCCAGATCAGTGATCAATCAGCCCACTGATCAGTGATCAATCAGCCCACTGATTGCCTTTGCTTAAGAACACAAGAGTCAATATTTTAAATAAAGACACTGAAATTTCGCTGAGGCAGCATGAGACCTTCAACATACTTCCTATTTCAAGTCAATAAGTTGAAGAACTTCAGGCAATGCCAATAAAGCCAACATTTTGGTTTTTTTACAAAACCTTTCTCAGGCAAAGTCATAAGCAATTGAAGATAACACTTTGGGGATGGATTGCTTTCCATGCTGCATAGCCAACTTCATTCTTTCAACAAAGCATTTTCTCCGAAATGGTTCACATAACTTGTTTTCAATAATAATGGAAGAGGGAGAAAAAGTTAATTTAAAATATTCTGTTAATTCTTTTCTGTAAAGAGATCTCTCTTTCCCTTCCCAATTCTGAATGCTACAGTGCCATATCTAGCAGTAAAAAAAAGAAAAAAACCAAATATCGCCAAACCCCACACAGAACAACTTCTTGCAATCTTCTTGAAAATTTTTCAATATCTGGCGAACCAATAAACATTTTAAAAAACTCCTGCAACCAACATACACTAAGAGGCTTGAAATTTAGGAGGCAAACCTGCTGAAGAGAACCTGCATTTTAAATTTGCTGCCTAGACAGTAATTTTTTCACCTCACTTGTTATTGTTCTGGTCTTCCTAGAATCCTCACTCAAATTCCTACAACTGGTATGAAGTAGAACACTGGCTAGCAAAACCTACATTTTGCAAGGGGCTGGAGAGACTGGACCTAGTTGGGTGAAGAGGCTACATTTATACTAACAAATTAAAGAGTCTCATGCCACAATCATCTATAGTTAAACTGCTGTCACAGTTTTTTGGCTTGCACTGATTCGCAAGTTTTCCAAACACTGGATGAAATTCAGTGTAGGTGAGCAGCAACTCTCACAGGCAGGTGGCCTGCTATGGAAAGTAGATATTTAACCATAAAGCAGTCATTTTGGTCTCATGACTACAAAGCTGTCTCTGGCACTGCAACTGCTGGAACAGATAGAAGAGAGAAAGAGAAAAAAAAAAAAAGAAGAAGAAAAAACTGTGGCACAGGAGACACAGGAGAGGAGGAGACCCTGCACGAAAATGGCAGTAAAGCCACACATCTAGAACCCAGGCACACAGAGATAGGAAATTTAGCAGGTTCAGTGCTATGCAAAAAGAGTTAAGACTAAAGAATTTCTGCACATTAGACCTCTCTTCTGTAACAGCTCTTTTGTTAAAATAATCTTTGTTGCAGAAGACTAGAAGTAACAAGACAAGGCAGGTATACAAAACTTTTTATTGACAACAGAACAATAGAGAGGAACGTCACCACTTCCCATTCCTCAGGAATGTCTCCATTTCACAGTCAGTCTGCTAAAAGTATACTTTCATGGTAACAAGCAACACAAAGGCATGGAGCTGTCTGTAACCTCAAGAAAAATGTTTCATCAGTGCAGTGTAAAGGGACCGACAGTGTGCAGGTGTGCAGGCCCTGTCACAACACAAACATGGCAGGCAACAGTATATGCAGAGCCAACAGGCACAGACACAAAGCAGTCAGAGGCCTCAAGTTATCTCCATTATTTCCATCTAAGGGCAATACCTGACGTGCTGTTCCATCCGTGTTCTGTTCCAGAAGTGAATATGTTACTCCCTCACTCCTTTTGCTTCTCCTGTCCTCAAAGATGTTAATACTTCCAGCTGAATGGTACCATGTCAGAGAATGCCCGAGCTTTTATATTTTGATACCTCATACCAGTTCATGCATGCACTTGAGTTTACTTTCAAAAGCTTACATTGACATAAAGAAGCGGGAGGGGGGAAAAGTGCTGCAAAAAAAGAAAGGTATTTAGTTGTTAATTCTTCCTTGCTAACAAAAATATTTGGTAGTTGTTGAATATACTCCTTGTAATGTTGTTTTCAAAAAGTATGTATGCAGTCTACTTAACATTTTAAAGAAACTGCACATCAAACTAACTCAACATAATTTCAAATACTCAGAAATTAAATTTGAACGAAAATTCAATCTATACAACAAAATATCTTAATTTTAGTTTTCAAAGTACACAGAACTGCACAATTAGTGCAAGATGAAAGCAGTCTCTCTTCTGTATTAAGCCTGCAGAACTGTACCGGGGACCCTGTGTAGTAGCTTATATGTTTATTAACATTTATTAATTTAACATGTTTTTCCTTTACTTAATGGATGTGCCTCTGGATGTGTAGACTGGTTGTTAAAGTGCTTTAACATAAAACAAAAACCCAACAAAAGAAAACATCCCTCAAAAAACCATAAGAGATGAGAGAATTTTATCTGAAGGACTTTGTACAGCATTTACAATGTCAGCATAAAGCATCTGAAACATGAGCATTCCCTGCAGACTGATGCAGTGCAAGCAGTCTCATACATTAGATACTGCAATTCCTCTGGATTCAAGATGCACAATACTTACAAAAACAACCCTAGAAGCAGAGACAAATGCTGGTGGCTCTTCCTCTTCTTTTTAGAAACATAATTAAAAAATCTGCATTACTCTCTCATAATTTAAATACATAAGTAATCTCCACTTTTATTACTTCATGACAATGACTTCAAATTTACATTATTTTAAGTACCGTCAGAATAGCTCCATGTATAATACAGATATTTGCTGATATCCTGTCAGAAAATAAAAAAACCAAAACCTTCCACTATATAAAAAAAATAATGCTGGAAAGACAAGAACACAGAACAGGGACTTGGTACAGACTATGATTTCAGTTTTATATCAACCACAGGTAACCCAAAATTAACAGATACACAGCGATATTCAAAAGCAGTGCAAATATCTTTGGAGGTTAGAATAAAATTATACTACAAGAACATAAGACAGAAGAAATTAAAAGGCAAGTACTTCAAGTACAGGAACCAGTCTCTGTGAGGTCCATCTTAGTGTTAGCTGGGAGTTCCTCTTCCCATCTTACTTCTTCCTCTGGAACACATTAGCCAACATTGCACCTGATGTAGTCAGCTGGCCCATTTTGTTCAAAAACTTGGTCTTTGTATCTTCACTCACCAGACTCGCTGCAATTGACATCGAGCTAGGAAAATAAAAAATTTAGTGACATAAGACTACAAAGAAAAAAGAACATTATGCTGTTATTTATTAAACAACTAAAGTGTCTTTGCATTTTAGAGGTTTCAACATAAAAGACCAGACCATGAAGAATTGAAAAATCATCACCACCTAGTGCAAATATACACTGTTAAATCGATTTTAATGTCCTCACAGTCCTTGTGAAAATGGTAAAATATTTTTGTCCACACTACTTTTTGGTACCTTTGGATGTCCCCACATTAGCATTTATTACCTATTCAGCAATTGCTCTAGTGACAAATACCTCTGTGAAAGATTGGCTTTACCTTCTCAGCAGAAATGTCAATCCTTACATTTATTTAGTATGACAGTACTGGTTCAGACATGGACCTACCTAGTCTGAGTATCCTGCCTCCAACAGTGACCATTAGCAGACATGTACAGAAGAGTAGAAGCAAGGCATGTACAAAACAGCGACCTCTTGTCTTAATTTTCAACTGTCTTGTTTTCCAACTATTTCCAACCTGAGCAGAGTTTAAAACTGGGTGTAGATTGTCAATCTAGTAACTTCCAATAAAGCTTTATTTTTATTGATCAGCTTTCCTTTGATCTCCTTGTAAATGTCTTGTAAACCCCACCCTGAGTTATACTGGGTCAGCCCCTCGCTGGGTAAGGAGCATTCTCCTTCTGGTTATTGTGAATGTGGCTCCTACTACCCGTGCTTGAATGTTCCTGCTTCACACATACTAGATAAGACAATGAAGAGTCCACAGGTTTGCCACAAACTGGACTGGAAGGAGCAACCCAATCAGTGCTGAAGCTACAGCGTGCTACAACTTTGAACATGTTAAGAAATTATCCAAATGCTGTGAAATTAAGATTTTTGTTTTTAATTTACAACATATCAGTGAGCTCAACTTCAGATATATATAACTTATCTCTCTCTCTATATATATATATATAAGCATAGTAGGGGTAATCTGTCTCAAGACAGAACAAATGTACAATAGCAGGAATACTAATAAATATTCCATACTTCCCATATTTGTAGGAAAACGTTTGCCATTTTAACAACATTAGATAGGGTCAATTTTAAAAACATTTCCAATTAAATTCTCCCTTGTAAGCTCAGCATGGACTCTGCATTTCAAAATTATACATAAGACCACAAAATATGTCTTACTGGCATAGGCCAGATTCCAGGAACAGACTTTTCAGTTTGCAAGGTTATAAACAGTTCTGTTAGATACAGCTGCATCAAGGCAGGTCAAGTTGAAGTTAACTGCTTCAACAGAACTTGAATGATTTCTTCAAAGTCAGCAGGGATGTGCTTAGTACTTTTTCCCATTTCATACCACAAAAAAAGGTGCTTAGTGATAATGAATTCTGGTTCTTTCTAAAGTACCTTAAAAAACAAAAGGAAGCTTCTCACTAAAGCTGTACTGTGGATTTACAGATAGTTTAATTATAAACTTTTTAAGTCAAATATTTCTTTTAGGCACAATCAATATCTTTGGCTTGATTATACACCTCCCATCAACTAATGAATCACCTATTTCCAGCTGATAAAACTTAGCAGGTAAATTACTGCTACTGTAAGATGCAATTTCCTTTGATTTCACGATAAAGCAAGGGCATATAAATTACGTAAATAACAGTTTAGACTCGCTATCAGCTGGTTAAGGACAAGAAGCTATTCCTGACTGACGTATCCTAGAGTTGCGTGTAACTAGGAAAAATTATTTGGAAAATACTGTACCTTCCAAGCATAAGCAGCACTGAGAAAATAAAACTGCCCACTTCAGAAAAGAAAGCCCATCAGCTGGTAACAAACCTGTAGTTTTCAAACACACTGTGCTTTTATTATTCTAATAATCCTGAATAAGTTTGAGGAAACCCAGGAAATGTACTATTGACATTCAAAACAGTTTTGGGGGAATATCAGCCATCTGCTGTCAAAAATTAAAATTTAACAACTGGAGTGTCTAGGACTTCATGTTTTCTATTACCATGTTACTGCAAATATAAATATAATCCACAGCACTCAGCAGACTTAAAAGTTAAAATATGCCACCAAAGTACTTCTATTACTATGCAAATTGAACATTTAAACATATCAATAAAAATAATATGAAATCAAGTAATTTGAGTCTCACATCTTCAAAAAGTAATCAGAGATCCAAATAAGGCAGTAGCATATCTTGTTTGAAACAATCAGTCCTATAGAGAAGTCCTTGCATTTGTTAATTATTTAAAAACCAAAGCAAAACCCAACCCACAAACAAAAAAAAATGTGTAAATGTCAAATTTTTGACCAGTGTCTAGTTGAATTACATGCTACACAGAGTTCTGCCTGTTTTATGGGAAAGCTCTAGGCCAAAACAAACATTCATGCTGGGCATTTTATAAAAATCAGCTTGTAACATAAGTTCTTAGCCATGACTGAAATACCTTGTTGATTGCTAAAGAAAATGTTTAACAGAAGTGACTCTCCAATATATAAAAATGTTAAGTTTAATCTTCTTAAAAAACTATTTTTTTGACCCCATATTATTTGACAAACCTTTTCTAACAGCAAGGGGGAAAGAGAAGATTAACAGCAGCATCTTATGATTGCTTTTGTATCTGTTTTTATTTCTGTGCATGCATTCTCATGCTGTTAACAAAACCCAGTAATTTATATCCCAGTTGCATTTAAATCCTTTGTCAAATATATAATTGTCACTGAAATTAGGAACTGAAATTAGCAAGGGCTTAGGGAAAAAAAGGAGATATTTATGTATATGAAAAGGTCATTTCTTCAGTGGTAAAATATTTCTTGTTAATTTTGTACAGTAAAAGATCAGACCATAGTCTGATTTTGAGTAAAAAAGGGGAAGGCTAATTAAGGAAGAGAGGAACACACTACAAAGACTTATCCTTTTCAAAACTTAAGTTTTCAGCAGTTGCATCCTAAAAGAAAATATACTAGATGTTGTATCAGGTTTGCATTTACTGGTTTCTGCAATGGCTTTAATAGGACTAACTGTGATTTCGAAGTATTTACTACCAGTAATCCCTGAAATATCTTATTTGAGAGACTGACCCTTTTTCCACACCACATTTCTTCCGTTCAATTCTTGTACACCTTTCCTATTTTGGTAATTCTCAAACTACCAGTTGCTTCCAGGACCATGCCTGAGCTCTTTCAAGAAGTAAATTCTATCCATCTGTTACAGATATGGAAGCATGACACAAACAAGCTTCAGTAATTCCCTCAATTCCCATGGCAAAGTATTGGGATTGAGGACAGATTTTCTCTTAAGATACCTACTGTTTCTTCTCAAACTCTTCCTGGCAACACTGCTAAGGATTTATTAAGTTATATAATTATCCATGAGAAGTTACCTGTCAGGACGCCATTCCAAGCAAAAAGCATGCAAAAGAGCACATACAACTCATCATAATGACACTAGGCTTTCCAAATCTCCACGTCCAACGTGAGTCTGTTAGCTACCTTTCTTTTCAGGAAATTCACACAGGTAGCTCAATTTATACACTGGAGAAGCTGTTTTTGTGTGCACTAGTCACAGGCAAGCAAGGTCAGCAGCCTGGAGCAAGCCATTCTCAGGACCAGAACAATTCCCTCAGCCTGCAGGCTGCCCCCACCCAGGGTGGGAAGGTGTGTACCACATACCTTGCTCTAAGCACTTAGGCCAGACACCCCCTGCTTTCTCAGATTCAGGACAGAAATTTAAATACTGCTTTAAATGGATAAAAAATTAAGGACAAAGTAACACGGGAAAACAAGAAAGTCATTGCTATTGATACAAATAAATATTTCTTGTCCTGTGTTTTTCACTGGAGACAGAAACAACCACAAACTGTGTTAAAGTTCCTAAAATCTGTTTTCAAATACAGAATATGTCAGTATGGGATTTCTGGTCACAAACCTTGGACACCATTATGGAATACATTCTGCAGAACATTACTCTGGAGACACATAAAAAAAAGGAAGTGGAAGTCTTACCCTTGTGGTTCTTGGACGGTCTTGTTTTCCACTTTCTGTTCACACTCTTTTATCATGGAGCTCAAAATAACCTAAGGAAGAGAGATACATGACATTTGACATTTTTCCTTTTACATTAACACTTCTTACGAAATGTACTCTGCAACTAATTCTGACATTAGCAGAACTGTTTGAAAAGTTTTTTTGTTCTCCAGTTACCTGATGTCTTGTGGCTAGAAATAACAAAAATGTTCAAAATACCTTAAGGAAGTAAACGTTTTTGAAACAGTTACAGGAGTTCCAGATGCCCTCCTCTTTCCCCTCACTTTTTGAAATAAAGTGAACTTGCTTCTATGACATACCATATCTTCATGAACATTATGCATGAAAGAAAAAGGAAGGAAAAAAAAAAGTGTGATGGCATCCCAAGACAACATCTTAATGGAAAGGAAGTGCTAAAGCAAACTTGGTATCATTCCACTGGTGTCTTCCAGGGTTCCTATGAATCATGGCTTTTTTCCTTTATTTAAGCAATTGTAGTGTTAAAGGTTTCTGCAAAGTATTTAAGACTGAAAACACCTCCACATTGACATTTTTACATTTCTCCAAAAATAAGGAATGATTCCCAGGAGTAGGCTTTAAAAAAAAACCAAACAGTTCATGGGACAGGTATATGGCTCCCTGCCCTGCTCACACAGTACTTAATGTGTACACACACTTTAAGACAAAAAGCATTTGAAACACTTAGGCAAAACAGTTATGCAAATGTGCATAATGCAAAATGTGAAACTATAAATATATATATGTATATGTACATGTATATATACACACACACACTGCATAAGTGGAAACTTACGCTGCTCACAGCTCAGGAGAAAGCTAAGCAATTTTTTTTGAGACACTAAACTTAAAATCTCAAAGCTACAAGCAATATAAATTAGTAGTGTCTTACCAAACCAGAATATATACAATAAAGGAAAAAAACCCAATTTCAATCTTTAAAATATGGATCAGTCACTAATGGTTACTACCAGCTGGTAACTGTTTTGAAATGTATTTATACACATTAAGAAGCTGGTTTCTGTCAAGTTGCTTTGGACATCTGCAGCACAACCTTTAATTACACTGGTAAGAAGTGGCTTGGTCTACAGATCTGTGCCACTGCTCACTCTATTTCTCCAAAAATATTACTCCAGCATTTGAAACATTTTAGGTAGCAGGTGTTATATACACCTGAATGTTTCAGAGAGCAGCATTCAAAAAGGACTACAACTCTTACTGCTAAATCTGCCGTCCTTCATTTGCATAAAATGTTATACAAGGTACTTAAACTCAGTAGTACAGAGATACAAGACAAATACATTCAGAACTCCTGTGAAAAAGCAAGCTTTTTGTTCTGTATCAAAAAATCACCTGAAATTTATAAGCACAGTGGCCATAATTTTGGTTACTTAGCATTTCTACCTGTGCACTGGAGCTTTTCTACATTTTTGTACTTCTATCTGAATGTAGATGTTCCAAACATCAACAATATCAAGTCTTGATCAAAGGGGAGAAAAATTCATCAGGGACTCAGAATCATTTCAGTAACATGATGGAGTTGCTGGCCATTGCACACCTCCTTCTGGGAAGGCTTTGTTAATTTTTGGATGAAGTGGAGCAATTCTTTCCTCTTTCCCAAATCAATTTATCTTAAAGTTCAGGGCAAAACAGAGGAAAGATATAAATATAATATCATATGGCAATTCTACATTATGGCTTTGCACATACTGCTCTGACCTGTTCCCTTGGGTTCTCTTTGTTTGATCCTAGGACTGATTATGAAATCATGTAGACCTCCTTTAAGAGAGAGATTTTAGAGTTGTAACTCTATATTTAAAGACATTTAAGAGATATAACATGTTTAAGTATTATAAACAACACTGCAGTATATGGACTAAATATTTTCATCAAGTACTGACTATATCTCATTATCATGCAACTCACAATCCAGTTATTTTGAAAATAAATAGAAGGCAAGTGGAGAAGGGGGAAGAAGGGACTTAACATTGAACTAGAGATGCTGGTAAAGTATCTGAAATGTTTGCACAAGGTGAAATGTTTCTTTTAAAGATGAGAAAGTCTGGCCTAAATGCCCAACTTACTCTTTTGTTTATATGAAAAAAGGAAAGCAAGTATGAGGGATAAGTGGTAAATGTTGCCCAAAAGGATCACAAGCCAATTCCACAAATGTTACCTTTCCAAGATAAGCATAAACTCTGTACTGATGTTAGAGCCATAAAAACTAAGGCTCTGTAAATGAGAAAACCATAGAATCAGCTAGGTTGGAAAAGACCTCTGAAATGATCAAGGGTTGGACTTGATGCACTACCACCACAGTTAATAGACCATGGCACTCAGTGCCACATCCAGTCTTACCTTAAAACCTCCAGGGACAGAGAATCCACCACTTCCCTGGGCAGCCCATTCCAATGGCTGAGCACCCTCTCCGTAAAGAATTAATTCCTAATATCGAACCTAAACTTCCCCTGGCACAGCTTAAGACCATGCCCTCTTGTCTTACTGATAGCTGCCTGGGAGACCAACCTTCACCTGGCTACAACCTCCTTTCAGGGAGTTGTAGAGAGTGATGAGGTCTCCCCTGACCCTCCTCTTCTCCAGGCTAAACAACTCCAGCTCTCTCAGTCTCTTCTCATAGGACTTATGCTCGAGTCTCTTCACCAGCCTTGCTGCTCTTCTCTGGACCTGCTCCAGCACCTCAATAACCTTCCTGAACTGAGGGGCCCAGAACTGGACACAGTACTCCAGGTGTGGCCTCACCAGTGCTGAGTACAGGGGAAGAATCACTTCCCTGGACCTGTTGGCCACACTGTTCCTGATCCAGGCCAGGATGCCATTGGCCTTCTTGGCCACCTGGGCACACTGCTGGCTCATGTTCAGCTTCCTGTCAATCCAAACTCCCAGGTCCCTTTCTGCCTGGCTGCTCTCCAGCCACTCTGTGCCCAGCCTGTAGTGCTGCGTGGGGTTGTTGTGGCCAAAGTGCAGGACCCAGCACCTGAACTTCATCCTGTTGGAATCAGACCATCTCTCCAGCTTCTCCAGGTCCCTCTGAAGAGCCTTCCTGCCTTCCAGCAGATCAACACTCCCCCTCAACTTGGTATCATCTGCAAATTTGCTAATGGTACACTCAATCCCCTCATTCAGATCATCAGTAGAGACTGGGCCCAACACTGATCCCTGGGGGACACCACTAGTGACTGGATGCCAACTGGATGCAGCACCGTTCACCACCACTCTCTGGGCCTGGCCCTCCAGCCAGTTCCTAACCCAGCACAGAGTGCCCCTGTCCAAGCCATGGGCTGCCAGCTTTTTCAGGAGCATGCTATGGTAGACAGTGTCAAAGGCTTTGCTGAAGTCCAGGTAGACCACATCCACAGCCTTCCCCTCATCCATCAGGAGGGTCACCTGATCATAAAAGGAGATCAGGTTGGTCAGACAGGACCTGCCCCTCCTAAACCCGTGCTGGCTGGGTCTGATCCTTTTTCGATCCTGTAGCTGCTGTGTGATTGCACTTAGGATGATCTGCTCCATAACCTTGCCAGGCACTGAGGTCAGGCTGACAGGACTCTAGTTTCCTGGGTTCTACTTCCAGCCCTTTTTGTGGATCGGTGTGACATTCGCCAACTTCCAATCATCTGTATTTTTGTAAGTCATATAACCATTTGAATCATGAATAACACTAGAGTAACCAAAATACTGAGAAAAGGGTTAATTCTGTTTATGCAAATATCTAACTATTTGAGATAGTAAATGGCATTTATTTCAGAAAACTATTTTAAGACAGAAGGCTTCCAAGACAGACACTAGAACTAACCAGGCCTCAAAGCCTCTACCACAGTGCAAATATTTTTAATTTTATATTTCTCTCCAGTTAAAAAAACAAAGCACTTGGCATCATGCCTGAAGCCACTTAATCACAGTGATGCAAAATGTAGTAATGGAGAATTGAGAGCTGTCTTTCCTTATTGATTTATTTTTAAACCTATTCAAGTCCTCAGTTCCTTCTCTGAGTAACAAGACAAACTCAGTCAAATAAGCTCTTTTGTTCTAATTCAGGGCATCTTTTGAACTGACTATGGCCTTAAACCTTAGAAGTTGCATTAACTACAAAAATGAAGTAAGCAGTATTTGTATCAGTTATCCCATTAGTGAAAGAAAATTAAACTTTTGCCTACTGCAGCTTTCAGATATATTCTTAAGACTTCCCAAACCACAATACATCTCCCAGGTCTCTCTGAACACAGTATCTATCACTGCCACATCTCCAGTGCTGCCTGTGGTAAAGAAGCACAATTCTGTTGCCTTTGACTGATGCTCAGTTCACTACTGTTCCTCCTGACTCACCCTTCTGAAGTCAGATTCTTTCCTTTTAGGTCGGAAAGTTCCTCAAATAATATACAGAAAATAAAAGAATGAGACTATTAGATTAAAAATGTAACTGGAAGAAGGAACTTTGTTACTGAATATAAGGACTTAGGACTCCTAGAGAATACAGTCATTTCAAGTAAGTCACTTTTGCAAACATAAGGAAAATAAAATTAATTTTCTCACGTACAACCATGAAAGTGCAGTATTAACCTTCAAAGACCACAACAATGTTCCTTTGTACATTCTGATTAAATCTTTTTCTTCATCTCTTGAAATGTTCATCCTGCTAAGGTTTCCTCCAACATGCAACTAAACTATGTCTCTTGTTTTCAGCTACTGACTTAACATCTATGTGTTTCAATCAGATACTATTCATCCTCTTCAAGTATTTACAAAAAGTGCATATACCAAGATTTTCAAGTTTCTCAAGTTGGCTTCTCATTCTAATTCTTCTAGTTTGCTGCTTTCTGTAAGCTCCTCCTACCAGATAAAATCCTGTTTGCTTCTGTGTTGTCCTATCTGCTTATTTTAATCTGCTTTTTACAATTTACAGAATCACAGAGTGGTTGAGGTTGGAAGGGGCATCTGGAGATCATCTGGTCCAAGCCCTTGCTCAAGCAAGGCCATCTGGAGCCAGTTGCCTGTGGCATGGAGACTCCACTACCTGTTTGGTCAATCTGTGCCAGTGCTTGGTCACTCTCACAGTAAAAAAATCCTCTGCCAATGCCTCTGGTCCTGTCACTGGGCACCACTGAGAAGAACCTGGCTCAGCCCTCTTTGGACCCTCAGGTGTTTGTCTATATGCTGATGCCCCTGAGCATTCTCTTCTGCAGGCTGAACAGTCCCAGCTCTCTCTGCCTCTCCTCCAGTCCCTTCATCATCTTCGTGGCTCTTCACTGGGCTCTCCCCAGTAGATCCATGCTTCTGTACTGGGGAGCCCAGAACTGGACATAGTACTCCAGATATGAAGTACAATCCATGTATTTCAGGACTATACTTTCCTCATTTTTGATTTCTTTCCTAAATTCCACCAACTTTCATCTGCATTTCTTTGGATATATTGTAGCCATTCATTTTAGTGTATCCTTGTTTTGATGAAAAAGAAAGATGGTAAAAACATTAATTTTTCTTCAGTCTACAAAGATCTGTTTCTACATGAATTTCTGACAGTTGAATATTTCTCTGCAGAGATCCTCAGCTTAGAAATAAATTTTAAAAGATTTTACTGTTTTTTTAATAATGTGACCTACTCTTTATAAAAGACCCCCTATGTTTTGATACACTTATGAGCAGCTCTCCTTAAATTCTGGTTTTAAATACCATTACATTTTAACTTTTTCTGCCACCTGCATCTCATACTCAGTAAACAGCTGCTCACCTCATGCTCCGGTGAGAGATGTTCCATGTCAGTTCGTAAACACTTCAGTCCTGGTAAAAAGTGATTGACCATTAAATCCTCTGAAATAACTAAAAACCAGGTTATTAAGGTATTATAAGGATTGAATTCTGAAATTATACAAGTTTTTGTCTGTCTTCCGATAATGTTATTCTGTGGAACACATAGACAGCAGCAAAACTAAGAAAATTTCATGATTAATAAAAAGCAAAAGGATCTTAAACATATTTAACATCATGTATTTCACACATCCATACCATTCATTTAGTATTGTTTCTTAATTTACTGGTCAAGATCAAGGGCTTTGATTTTGTAGCTTTGTTCTATTAAAAGTATCTATCAGTTCCACTGTATTGGGTTGGGCTGAGAGTGAGTTCACTTTCCCATAGGAGCCCTCACAGTCCTGTGCTTTATGCTGGTACCTGAAAGGCGTTGATAACACACCAGTGTTTTGGCTACTGCTGAGCACCACTGGCACAGCATCAGTGCTGTCTCTCCAACATTCCGCCCCTGACCAGCAGGCTGTGGGTTAGCAAGACCTTTAGAGGGGACACAGCCAGGACAGCTGACCCAAACTGACCAGAGGGATATTCCATACCATATGATGCCTGCTCAGATACAAAAGCTATGAGAAAGTAGGAGGGGCTGTAGGGGGCATTTGTTATTATGATGTTACTCTGCCAGAGCAACTGCTACGCGTGCCGAAGCTCTGCTTCCCGGGAAGTGGCCAGACATTGTTTGCTGATGGAAAGCAGAGAATAAATCTTCAGTTTTCCTTTGTTTCCATGCATGACTTTTGTTTATTAAACTGCCTTTATCTTGACCCATGAGTTTTTTCTCCATTTTATTCCCCCACCACCTTCCCCCCCATCCTCCTGAGGAGGGGAGTAGTAGAATGGCTTGGTTGGCATCTGGTGTCCAACTAACCCACCACATTTACCATCTGTGAAAACCTCTTCCTTATGCTGAATAGATCATGTTTTACCTCACATATTCAAAGGCAAACTTGGTTATTTCTCAAGTATTAAACTTCCACCACCACCACCACCACCACCACAGAAGTAACAGCTAAAGTTCCCCCCAAAAAAGGATACAACAACAGGAAAGAGCACTGTAGGATTCAAACAGGTGGGTAGCGATATCCAGTCTCTTCGAATCCACAGACTGCTGGTTGTTGACCAAGGCTAACTTGTGCAAGTGTGGAATAACAACTGGAAAAGTAAATATGGGAATAAGTGTTTGAAATTGCTTTCCACAGACTTGTTTAGCATTAAACAGTTGCTATGTGGCAATTGCAGACACCTGTGTGCCTGCAGGCACACACAACAGTGTGGAAAAAGAACTGCAAATAATTGCTTTTGATGGCACTGCCCTTGCAGATTTAACTGATCAACTCAAACTTGAAATAAAGATTGTGGTAGCACCACTTGTAATAAAAATGTATCTCAGAGTACCTTTGAAATAGTAACAACTCATGGGAAAAAAAAATCAATATAATGAGCATACCTATTAGCTTTTGGACAGAAAGAGCAAGACTGCATCTTCCCACAGATGCAACTTACATTCATCTCTAAATCTGGGCTCAGCATTAGGTCCAACTCTTCCAAATGTCTTTATGATTTCTGTATGTAAAGAATGTTGGTCTTGATATTGAGGGTCTTCCAGGAAAGATGCCAGCTGCATTTTTACTCTCTCCAGAAGCTTAAATATTCCCAGAGAAACAGAAAGAACACAAAAGAATGAAGATGTTAGAAACTGTTATGGTCAATTCAGAGTATGTTTATAATCTTTCATATTTCAGATGACAAATGTTGGACTTTCTTCTAATTTATTTTTTTTTTTCCTAACAGGATGTTCCAAACTCTTCAATGCAGCTTTATGCCTTAAGGACTGTTAACAGGGTTTTAATCTGATTTATCTTTTAACTACAGAGAGGTGCTTCCATAGAGCTGGTCTTTCCTCCTGAGGTTTCCTTGGGTTTGACACTCCCATTTTTTACCTATTAAAATTTCCCACTTGCTATTAATAACTATGGAGTTTTCTTGTTTAATTAGAACTTCATTAATGAGATTTTTTATAATGTAACTCAATTAATAGGCTGAAAAATTTTCTGCAGAGGACAGAGATGCAAAAGTAACCATTATAAAATCAACGGAATTAAAAAGATTTCTTCAACTAAAGGTTAGAAAAATGGAAAATAAAATTACCTAAGTACTTTATTTGCATTCATAGTTGAAAAAATAACATTTTATGATACATTTAGGAAGGTGCTATCACCTCTGTACTCTAAGGCTTGTTTTAATTAGTGCAATGGATACAGTAATTTTTGTGTGGTAACAAAACAATATTCTTCCCAACTGATTATAGGCATGCATTCCAAGCTACAAAATTCTAACTTTTCCATCTTCTAAGTGCTTGTGAGTCATCACTGACTTGACTCACATTACTCACATTTCCTCAAACACATTCTTTTAGAATATGTTGAAATTACGGGAAGAATGCAAGCTCTGCAAAAAGCTGCAAAGATTTTAAGAAGAAATTCAATTGTACAGTTGTTATATAAAATAAAATCCAGCATTTCTACTGCTTACAGCAGAATCCTGGGTGTCTTCAGAATTCTGATCTATTACCAAAGTCTCATCATTTAAAAAGAAGGAGGAATTGCATCTCTACATTACCCTCAAGGATTATTTTGGTAATGTCACTATGTCTTTTAGTGCCATTTTGAACATCAAGCAGATATGACTGGAACTACAAGAGACTTGTCCTCTCTTCTGAAATAGTTGGGAGCCAAGCAGGATATCCTAAAGCATCTAAAATGGTAGAATATACTTATGTGGAGGTAACTGACTTCCATCATGTCTTTTTGGTTAGCATTTTAAAATAAAGCTATTTTATTTGGAAATAATGGAGTTAGATTTCACAACCATACCGGACAATGTTTTAACAAACATTTTGAGCATGGGATTTCCCATCTTCTAGCACAGGCCTCCCCTTTACTTATCTGTCTCTCTTTGTTTATGTTTGGTTTGATATTTAGAAGGGAATGTTTTTATTAGTTAAGAATTTGTTTCCAAAAGAACAATAAAAAAAAAAGGCTGTTGCAAAACCGGAAAGCATTTTGGAAGAGAATATGACAAAAAAGGAAATAATTTATAAGCTGCCCTTTCTTTTACTCTGGATTTACAAAAAAATTATCCATCTACTATGCTACAAAACCAACAGCCTGACAATAGGTGTTTTACCTCTCTCTGAGTAACAGTTTCCATGATGGTCCCAAAAGCAGGAATTGTAGCAATCCTTACTGAACTACAATGGAAAAATAGAGTCTTTACAATGTATTCAACATTAAGAACAAAATTAATAAAAGCAAAATTAAAAAATTAGTACTTTTAAGTTACACATTAGTTTCTAGCAATGACACACACAAAAAAAGAAAGCAGGCCAGGAAAAAGACAGACAGGATTAACTCAAGGTCTCAATCTGAAACTCACAATTCAGGATCACTGGACAAGGTAACAAGGGCCGGAGCAACCCGCTTGTCAACTAATGCTTCACTCATGCCTCGAAGAGTCAGCTGTAAACCAGTCAACATGCAATAAAAAACGGTTTGGTAAACTTGAAGAACTGGGTTAGCTGTGACTGAGGATGGGCAGGTAGACTCTTGGGGTTGTTCTTGGTTTAGTCACCCACACAAGACATTAAAGCGACTGAGACTCTATTCATGCTGTAGCATTTGTTAGTAACAACCTGTTAGTGAGATTAGCAAAAGCATCCCTCCTTAGCCTGAAAGAAATATCACATCAGAATGTCCAGGAAATGAAGTACCAAAGTTGTCTATCAGAAATGAGGTACAGCCAAAACTACTTGGCATTTCATTGATGCAGGTGACACTTAATTTAGCAGTAGTAAAGCTGATAGCATTACAAAATATAGTAATATCCAGCTTTCTGCTAGAAATGATTTAAGCAATTTGAAAACTGAGAATATGATTAAATATAAAAACCCTTAAAAATATATTAAACGGATCTATGTTTTCTATTTAAATTTTATTCAGCAGTTTTATCCAGTTTAGTTCTAGGCATTGTAGTAAAACTTTTTATTTAAAAATAAGTGATTTAAAGGTTACATTTGCTTAAAAGTAATCCAATTTTTGCTCAGCTAGACTAACAAACATAACTGATGGTTATTTCTTTTTAAGTATTAAGAGGGATGCTATGTATATAAGATAGTCAGGGAACTTACATTTCAGGGTCACTGGAGAGAGTAATGAGAGCAGGAACAACTCTCTGAGCTACCAGAGTTTCATGAACCCCCTTCACCAACAGCTGAATGGTCGGAGCAGGGGGATATCACAGGCGATGCACGGAAAGAGCGAGCACAGTATCACGGGAAGAAGAGTGGCACAACCAAGAGAGAGAAAGAAAAAACACAAAAAGCGAACCAAAATTAGAAGCTAAGCAAATACTGCTACACTAGTGCTTCATAAATGCAAAGGCATGAAGAGAGCTGAAGTGGTCTGGCAATCAGCACAAACATGACAAATTCAACAATACAGTGTTTTCTCTATTTTCAGATATTTTAAAACTTGAACTCACAGCTTGAGCAAGTAACTGTGTATTATAATTCAAATACTAATTATGTATTATAATTATAAATAAAATTATGTATAACTAAATTCTAAACCAATGCCAATTTGAGTTTGACAATTTAATCTAAATGCTGCTCCTAACTCAATACAATGGTATTTATCATAGTAGGTGGCTGTCACATGCAAAACAGATGTCTTGAGTAGGCCAAATGCATAGTTTTCCCACACTGACTGATACCTTTCACACCTTTTACAATGTGACAAACAGCACCTTCCCAGATGCCAAAAAGCTTTCCTGAAAGTCATTCAGGACTACTTTATATTTAACCACCATCCAAGCAGTATATATATGCTGGTCTATGCAGGTAGGAAATGGAAAATCCTTGAAATATCCATGAAATGTACTTCATCAAGTCTTTTTGCAAACTAAGGAATAGATGTATCTGTTGCAATACATCCCGAATTTTAAAAACTTGAAATCACAGTGAAATTTATTATTCATGAACATGAGAAAGTCGTTTGAATTCAGATGTTCCCAGGTGATCTGTTTTACCTTACTTATGTAGCTATACATCAGCATTTACTGTATATGTTGCAGATGCCCTTTACATGTTTTCTACATACGAAAAGCTACTAATTTTCAAAAATGACAAGCTGCACACTTTCTCCAGATATTCAACAAAACAGAGTGGTTTTTGTCTTCATTAATAAAAAGAGGAAAGCCTAGCTATTTCCATTTTGAATCTCATGTAAGGAAGTCTGCATGTATTTGCTGGTTTTAGGAGATAAACATAAAAAACTAATCAGTAAGTTCATGTGAGAAATTTGAAATGTCTTTTTAATATTTAGCCATATTCTAACTACTCACATTACATAATGAGCACAAATTAAATTCTAAGTTTTTCCCCCAGCAATGCAACAAGAGATCCACAGAGCATGGGGAAAGCAGTGGCTGTCAGTATATCAGTACTAAAATCAGGCAATATTTACACCCTCTAACTAGAGAAGATTTTATATTCTATTTGTTTGAGCATTCCTGCTTTACCAACTCTGAATTTAAACGGAAGAAAGTTGTGAAAGATTGGAAGGAACCTGACTTTCTGGAAGCTTCTATACAAAGCAGTCATTTTTATTTAGCAATATTTGTGTGTGCATGTATGTGCATGCATGCAAGTGTGCACACAGACACGGAATACAGTGTGGCCTTAAGGTAGTAACTAGGGAAGGAAGAATGGGGAAAAGCTGTATAAGAACATATGCATTATTGCTGCAAAGCACCTGGAGGGAAAAATTTGCAGCTTCCTATACTTGTTACTCAGAAAGTATTAAGAATATCAGTTCAACTACAGCATTTTAACATTAATACATTTCACAATGAGTTAACGCTGGTGACAACTTAAAGTGCTGATCTGTTGAGTTTATGGGCTACTCTTCAAACAGCTGTTAAGGGCATAGCCCACTGGTTATGATGATCTTACTCTCAGATACAGATTTACCAATTTTCCATTTATTAAAATAGAGAATGCTTCCTATTTTCAATCTTGGGCAAACAGGGACTCAAGTTTTCTTTACCAATCTTCATTTTGAGAAAGACCTAGCAGTGCTTTGAATAAAATATGCTTGGGATTTGTGTAATTAGCAAACAATTTAGAATGATCTCAGCTTCATTACTATGTGGTCTACCACACTTCTAAGTATGGTAAAGCACAGTAAACAGAAAATAAAACATGCTTTATAACACAAGTGTCATTCTGAAGATAAGTGGTCCTAGCCTTGAACCTAAACAGACCAATAAAGCTTATATATAACTCAACTACGCACTTCATGTTCAAATCAGCAGCAATCAAATCCGTTTGCATCAATATTCAAACAGGAAACTACTGACTGAAAACATTAATATATAGAAGCGACAGAAACAGCTGGATGGACAAAGCCATGTTAGCAGCATGTAAGGTTGGAGTGAGACAGACGATGTAAATTTTTATCCTGTTTTAATTCCTCTAGATCATTACTCATACATACTACACCTTAAAAATGGTAGCACAAAGCTGCCTGCCACCAAAGGAGTGAAGCAGTAGAATGGCTCCAAATCACTTCAGTGTCCTTCCAATCTTTAATGGACTGTAAAGGTTGGGTAACGCAGATGGGCCTGTGGTTTCTGTGCTGCTCAGAATCTTTATTGTTCCTGTACAGCTGTCCTGCAGGTCACATACTCTTCATCTTATTACCTAATTGCTGGCCTTTGCCATTCAGCAGCCTCTGAGGTGTCAGATTCCTTGAATGAGGAATCTTCCAATAGTAAAACCAACTATTACCACTTTACACAGATGACGTCCCAAATTTATGTACTGCCATGTATAAATATGTATGCTATGGCTATCAGTTAAGTGTCAATATGCTACTATTTTCGAGTGAGAACAGTGTCTAAAATAAAGCTGCCTGTGCTTTAGTAAAAATTGAAGTATGCTAGGAAACAATATATCTAATAGAATGTATAGATCGCCTAAAAATAATCAACATGCAGTTGAATTTGAAAAGAAACTGCAATCAAGGCAACAGCCTGTTGTAACTGAGGTCTTTCACATTTGGCTAACGTGTATTAAGAAAAGAACCCCTTGTTATTACAAACATGATATAAGAAATATTTTTGTTAGATTAAAAATACTCAAACATATTTTAAGGGTGTCCAAAAATTGTCATCTTTTTTTTAAAGGGACAAGAGGGGGTAAAAAGGTCTCAGGATAGTGCTTATTGTGGCTGTTTACTGTCTTATCTGCTATGAGTTCCAGAGTTGCAGTAAAGAATGCTAATGGATAAATTTTTTTTCCGAGGCAGACTTGAGATTTGTTTTTGCAAATGGATACAAAATGGCAGGTTCAGCTAGAGGTCCACTGCAGAGCTATTCAAATGAATCAAATGTGGAAGAAACACAGTAAAGAAAAAAAGAGTAATGCTGATCAGAAAAATGTGTTTCTAGCATGCAAAGGAAAAAAGTTTCTCTTTATTCAGCAAATGGAGTATGTCTGAGTATGTCCTAGGGTTTTTGCATGAGCCTTTTAAAATGAACATTTGATGAAACAAAGGTATAAAGTGGAAATAAAAGCAAACTTATTAGCTATATGTATCAGTCTTTATCCTGACCAAAATTTACAGATGTTAGGGGAAAGATGGAGCTGTCATTATGAGGCATGTAAAGTAACTGTAGATTATTTTAAATTATTTTCATTTTTACAAAAAATACAGAATTGGTTACGTGTATGTCTTCCCCACCTTATCTGGTACCAATGAAAACTAGTTTGAATTACAATACAAGTGTATTGTATGAATATACACAAAACCTACTGAAAAGGATAACTGTGAGTTAGATACTCATGATGGGTTGAGTAGCAGAAGTTAAAACTCAGAGATGCTTGGTATGTTTAACTACGTACCTACAGAGAGACGTGCTGTTGAACAGAAAACAGATACAGAAACAACTGCATGACAACCTTCTGCTCCATCACACAGTACACAGCTTATTTGTTTGCAATTATTAAGAATTACAACATTGTCTGAACCCCTGTTTTTAAAAGTAAACTCTAATTTTAAAGAGGTGCAAAAAAAGTTTGGATAACACTTACCTCAAACATTCTAGCAGCTGTACATCGAACAAGAGCAGAAGTATGGACAACTCCATACCATAAAACAGTTAAAAGCAGCTCATGATAAGCTGGGTTTGCACTAAAAGAAAATAGTTGGGCAATCAATCAAACAAAAATACTTCCAAACCCTGTTCTTTACCTGCAAAATGTGGTCTTAAGAATCCATTGTTCAACAAATCTAAAACTCCACCATTTATCCTTTCTGAAGGAAACAAAACATTTATCTCATTTTGAAGGACAAGCAACATGTTGCAGTCCAGAAAATATGTTGCATGTTCAAATAATTAAAAACCCCTACAACGTTAAGAACATAATTTTCAATAAATTATGATATTGAATGCAAATACATGACAATAGTATGGTAAATACAAAATTAATTTCCATTGTATTCTCAATTAGTGATTTTTGTGGAAATTTTGTGTTTCCTTTTTACACGTCAGAATTATTTTTATCACTACATTTTTAATCCAGAGACTGCATTTGCACCAAGGAAAAAAAAAAGCAAGTATACCCTTTATTCACCCAAAGCACTACAGTTATTAACATTACAGCCAGATTACCAGCTTTTAATAAAAGCTTCTAATGTATTTAGATCTAGTCAATACCAAGGTGTATTCTTTACCCTAGTTCCACAAAGGAAGCTTTCAGGCTATCAAGAGGAGCATGGGATAGTGAAAGCATGGTCATTACATCTTCTAGGAATCCAACTAACAGCTTGCGGTCTTCTTCCTGAAAGAAGAGAGTACAATGATGAATGTAGTAGAACTGTTGTGATGACAACCTACAGATACCAAAGAGACAAACTATGAATAAGAACAAACCAGATAAGCACTTAACGATTTCCTTAGGAACTTCAAGAATGTGGTTAAAAACCAAGAACCTTTCAAAGCAAACACATGAAGAGAATGTATTTCATTAACTATGCCATATTTGTGATTGAATTGCCCATACTGTTTTATTAAAGAAAGTTTTAAGAACAGTATTTAAGCACGCTTCTTACTCCTGAAAGTTTCTAATTGCTCACAGTCCACTAGAAATTTGTAAGATAATGAAGAATTTCTTTTTTTTCCTGTAAAATATGTATATGCCAATCTGTAACTGCTGGTTGCTGGAGGATTAGGTAATCTTATTTATAGTGTTTATTTTAGTACTAGGTAACACTAACATTTTAAGACTCCAGCTAGGCCCAACGTGGCAATTTACCTGCTTATCTGTTTTGCAAAATAATGTTTGCAGGGTTCATAGCTAAGTGGTCAAGAACCCATTTAAGGAATAACATTAATAGTGTTGATAGAGGGACATGGTAGCACGTGATCTAAATGTACATCACCACCTCACTGGCAAACTTTGCTTTTAAATGTGTTTACAGCTGCCCATTCATCTACCTATCTTAAAGCACAAGAACACTAAGTTTTCAGAGAAAACAGTAAGGTTTGTTGTTTTTTAAATAAATTTTACACACTATTATACATTTAATGAAGAAACAGAAAAACAAACTTACCTGAATATAACATGTAAGGACCCCTGTTGCATAGATGGGAACTGTGGCTTTTGTTAGCACTCCATTACCTGCTGTGGAATCTAATGAAACACAGGAAAAATTTAGGGTTTACACATACATATGAGGGTGTATATAATGTGTATAATATATATACTATATATAGTATACTTATATGTGTGTTTTTAAGTATTACAGATTTCATCACTTTTTTATATAACCATAGAGAATTTATATACATGTATGCATATATACACACACATGCTAAAATATTGCTTAAGTGGTATTTGGATTTGATTCTTATTTTGTACCTTGCACACATTCTATAACTTCAGTGTTCCATTCAGATTAAGATTAGATTTTTCAACATTTCACAAAGATGACAAATTTGAGAACTGTGCTCTGAAAATGTTATTTGAACAAGAGATTGACTTTTTTTTTGGAGTTACAGTTAAGTTCAACTCATTTGAGTAAAAAGCTACTTACCTATGTTTTCCTCAGACAGCCTTAAGATTTCCTGGAACTGTGGTTTTACCTATGCAAAGGATGATGAATCCCATGTAAGAAAACCTGTTACCAGTGTCTATTAACTTAAAAAAATATAAGAATTGAAAAATGAAACAAAAAAAATCCCCCCTCCCCCCAAAAAAGAACACCCCCCCCCAAACCACAAAAAGGACTTTTGATGGTACAGAAAGAACAAAAATCTTTAAAAAGCATAGACAGTTTTGGCAAAAATTGACAGTATGAGGAAAAAGAGAGGAAAAATTTCTAGTGAGTGCCCACAACACAAGTAGCAGTATTTAGTACTTGTGACACAAAAAGTTGAAGTATGTAAAACAAAAAAAAAGTTTATGTTTTGTATCTTTGCTATCAATGATGGACTGTCTTCCAAATACAGCTATGATAATCAGTATCAGAACAATTTTATAGAAGCAATAGTTTTACAAATAACTTACAGAAAGGGCTTTCAAAGACCAGAGACTTTTTTTAATCTCCTCCCTGGAAGCAGCATGTAATGCTAACACACGTGTATATTTTATCTTTAGGTAGTCCTCTCATGTTTTATGATTTCCTTTTAATATATTTTTTCATTATATTCAGAAGTTATTTTGGAGAAAAATTATGTAATTCCCTGATAAAAATGTTTAGATGTCACCTACAGAAAATATTTCAGGCTGGGAAAGCATCAATTTTAAATATTCAATTAAGTACAGGCTGGAGTACTTATGTACATCACAAACTGCTGCTGCTCTGAAGAAAGAAAATTGTTAAATCACCAAAATTACGATGATCTCTCCCACTTTCTCTGTCATTCACAAAGCAACATGAAGAATACAGTTTAAAAAAACTAATCATTCCTTGTTGGGCAAGATGAGGCAGCCATTCCAAAATGACCAAAACCAGAAAACAGAAGTAGAACTTTAAAAATACCAGGTTTAAATGTACTTATGGAAAAGCATCAGTGTGACTTGAAAATATAAATGGTCACAAAGTGTGAGTATTCAGACATACCATAAATATAGAGACTGTATATTATCAAGGTACTCTGTATGTAGAATATTTAAGGTAATATCTTACCTTAGTGTTTGTAAAAATTTTCCCAAATGTCCTACAAAGTCTCCAGAAAAATCTAGAGAACTCATGGACACAGGCAGTTGATGCTACATTGATCTTGCCAACTATTTCTATAAGCTGTGGTAGCCTAAAAATCAGGAAACAAAAGGATATTAAACACTACTCTGATCTTTTGTTTCTCTCCAGTTACATTTGTATAGATTTACTGTTTATATTAATAAATACATGCACACACAGAGCACTACTGGTTCTAATAAAATTAACTACTTGTTCCATACAATTCCTGACCCATGAAGAAAGCAAGGGTTCAGGTGCCAGAAAAGTCTGACCTACATTTTCAAACACCTGTTACTATCATAAGATAGTTGGAATACAACATTCTTCAGTTCAACAGAGAATTGACTATACCAGAAAAAAAAAAGAAAAAACCCAACCTTATCAGAGCAAGTAGCTACCTACATATTCTGTTAGATTGCTGATATTTTTTGAATAAAATCAAAGCCAATTCCGCATGAAAATTAAAATGCCTGAAATAAATCCAACGTTTTCCTCTTCAATAATTCTCAAAGACAATCACACTTAGCATTCTCTTATTCAGTAATTGTTAAACATGGCCATGCTTAAGAACTATTAATTTTGATACATTTTAAAATTAGGAATCCTAAGATACAAATTAACTCACAGTTGATTGACTACCCATAGCAGAGACTCCCAGCCTGTGGTACCCTCATGTTCTAGCTGATAGTCATAGAGTTGCAACAACGCCGCTAATTGCTCGCGGCTTCCAATGATGATGGCCACATCCTGAAGCGGCGATACGGGTCGGGGGAATCTAGTGACTGTAACAGCAGAGAACAAGCAATCGTGAACAAAAGAAGACGATAACACCATGGAGGTGATGTCTGAAATGAGAGCCAAGAAAGCAGGAAAATCATTAGGTGTCTTCTGTATAAGGTTATCAATTTGCTTTTAAAAAAATTAGTGAGTTAAAATCATCTCTGAAGAGATTATGTAACTCTCACTTAACACGAGAAAATGCTGATACAGGGAGATTATGTAATTATCATTGCCAGCATGGCTTCACCAAGGTCAAATCTTTCTTGAGCAACTTAGTGGCCTTCTGTGATGGAGTGACCACATCTGTGAACAAGGGAGGTTGTAAAGCCTTTGACAGTCTCCTGTAACATCCTTCTCTCTAAACGGTAGAGACATGAATTTGATGGACAGACTTTTCAGTGAATGAGGAACTGACAGGATGGTTAAATCCAGAGGGGAGTGGTCAACAGCTCAGTGCCCAGATAAACATCAGTGACAAGTTGTGTCCCTCATGCATCCATAGTGGGACCAGTACTGTTCAATATCTACACCAATGACATGGACAGTGGGATCAATTGCACCCTCAGCAAGTTTGCAGGTGACATGTAGCTGCGTGCTGCAGCTGACATATCTGAGGGATGGGATGACATCCAGAGGGACCAGGACAAGCTTGAGATGTGGGCCCATGGGAACCTCATGAGGTTCAACAAGGCCAAGTAAAAGGTGCTGCACCTGGGTCAGGGCAACCCCCTGTACCAATACAGGCTGGGGGATATGAAGGGATTGAAAGTAGACTCTGGGGTACCAGTGGGTGAAAAAACTGGACACGACCCAGTAATGTCTGTGTGCAGCCTAGAAAGCCAAATGTATCCTGGGCTGCATCAAAAGAATCATGGCCAATAGGTTGCTCTCATGAGACCCCCACCCATAATACTGCATCTGGCTCTGGGGTCCCCAGCACAGAAAAAGCATGGAGCTGTTGCAGCAAGTCCAGAGAAGGGCCACAAAGATGTAAACAAAGAGGTAGGGCAGCTCTCCTAAGAGGAAGGGCTGATAGTTGGGCTTGTCCAGCCTGAAGAAGAGAAGGCTCCAGGAAGAGTATTGTGACTTCTCAATACTTAAAGAGGGCTTATGAAAAATATGGGGACAGACTTTTTAATAGGGTCTTTCGTGATAGGACAAGGGTAATGGTTTTAAAAAGAGGGCAGATTCAGACTAGATGTAAGGAGGAAATTCTTTACAGTGAGAGTGGTGAAACACTGAAACAGCTTGCTAAGAGAGGTGATAGATGCCCCATCCCTGGAAACATTCAAGGTCAGACTGGATGGGGCTCTGAGCAACCTGATCTAGAAGTCCCTGCTTAGTGCAGGGGGATTTAGAACTACATGACCTTTAAATGTCCCTTCCAATTCTATGATCCCAAAGAACACAGCACAGCTTTACCGAAGCTGACTTCTATTGCTACACTTAAATCATCTAATGGCTCCTAACTTTATATATAAGTAGTTTATGATGCTCCCCACTCCCACCTCCAACTCCTTAATTATTATTATCAGAAGAGAATAATTTACACTTTAAAAGCAAGACCACAAAAAAATTCTAGACCATTAAAACATATGGGGACTGAAAGCCTGCTACATCAACACATTGCTTTTATTTTTTTTTTAATTCATACTTAAAATTATTCAGCAATGAAGTTAACCAACAAGAGCATCATCTTTCCTACTGCAAAACTCAAGAAAGCCAGCTAGTAATTCCTGCAATGCTTCCAGATTAATGAAAAGTATGTGAGATTTTTTCCATCACTTTTGTGGAGGAAAAAAAATGTCAGACTAGGCTGAAACTTGAAATTTTTGAATTCTTTAAGAAGTTGTTACCCTTTCTTTGCATCTTCACACACAGCACTATTATCAGCATGTGGCAGGTACTACCAATAATACCTTTAAAAAGTATTTGCAACAGAAGAAAACATTTTACAGGCTAAGATTGTTGATCTAAGTTCAACTTCACTATGAGGCCGTTGATTAATAGAATGGTTTGATTTGGAAGGGACCCTAAAGATGACCTAGTTCCAGCCCCCCTACCATGGGCAGGGACACCTTCCACTAGACAAGGTTGCTCAAAACTCCACCCAACCTGGTCTTGAGCACTGCCAGGCATGGTGCAGTCTTCTAAGATATTCCACAGACACATAACAGATGGTGACACTCCTGCACTACACTGTATTTTTCCCACTTCAGAAATTTGTAAGAATTAATTGAAACTGAGGCTAGCCTTCCTGAGCTGTTATTGGCTATTAATGTAAATCAGTTCTTCAGAAACCTTTAGGAAGTACAGTTAAAAATTGCTTTGCATTCTCAAAGTTTCTTATAAGAAGTAGAGAAGAATACAGAGATTGAATAAAAATTTTTGGTGATAATCAAGTCTCTCAAGCATAGTAAGGGGTGGAAAAAGGAAGCATTACTTAAGGATTTGCTAAGGGAGATCACTATGAAAAAAATCCATATCAGAAATTAATCATTTACCTTCTATTTGTGGTACTTCTCCCTGAAGTTTAGCCTTGCTTGTGAAAGGTGCATTCTGTAGCACCAGTGCAAACAGTGAAGGAATCAATGACTGCAGAGCAGACAGATACATGTGAAGCTTATGTTCATCCAAGCCATGTTCTCCTTCCTGAAACAAACAGGACATTTACTCAAAGTTGTCAGTTTGGATGATGTATTCATTGGCAAGAGATCAACACATCTGCGATGAGCTTCTACACAAAGACATTAATTATATAGTAATTTAGCGTAACCACAAACTTACTTTGTCTCATCATCCAAATCTCCTTGTCACCCTTAAGTCACCTCTACTCAAAAGATTCAGGCAATACATTTAGCAGTTCATACTGATAAACAGATTGATATTTTGAAAGAATATTTTTTAGCACATTTTGGAAACGTGGAACCTTTGTCTCAGAGACCAAGGCACCTAAACTGAATAAACCAGTTGCCTGCACTGAGAAAGCAAGCATCTTGTTTCAGTCTGTTAGATATTTATGAGGTACCCAATTTTTCTAGAACTTTTGAGATATCTACCAAATCAAGTGTGCAAACTGGATCATAATTGCAAATGACCTAACTAAGCCATTCAATTCTTCTTTGTTTGCTAATTTAATAAAAATTGCACTTTATTAAAAACTCTAAAATTTAAATATTGGGCAAATGCTATTAGGCTATAAAGAAGAAGAGTATTAAAGAACAATATGTTTAGTTTTGGAGGGGTTGGTGGTTTTTCTTTTTTTTTCCTCCTTCTTCCAGTGGACAAGTAAAAGAGTTACAACAAGCATCTCCAGAAAATTTTTCACTCATAGAACATTAAGCACCAACTATTTGCATTTTTGTATTTTTTTTTTTAAAAGTCTGCATATTTAATAAGAATATATAGAAAATTCTCCAATGTAGAAACAGCTGAACACATACCCTGAGCAATTTTTCAATTTTATTAAGCAGTGTAGGTATAAGATGGAACTGTAGATTTCCCAGTTCTGTTGTCCAGGCAGCATAAGCAGGTAAAAATACCTGATGTGTTGCACTAACCACACGTTCTGAAGGGTCTCCTAGAGCTGAAAGCAGCAATTCAAAGCCCTGGCAAAAGACAATGAAGAATGTACTTATTTCCCTAAAATTTATGTACACATTTTACCACTCTGCCTTCAAAAACTCGGAAGACAGAAGTACTTTATTTTCACTTCTGTGAAACATTATTAGGTAGCATTAAGTTGAACTACAGGTAGGCTTTGTTGTAGCAAATGAATTTGCTAGCAAGTGATGATGTCAAAGTGCCTAATAGTATCAGGTGGGCAGTGAAATGGTATGTTCTTAAAGGTAAATTATGAATTATTAGAGAAGCTTTTGTCTAAGGCTTACACCTGAAGTTTTAATGCTACCTGTAGTTTTTCTGCTTGGTCTTGGTGAAACAGTAAAATTGACATTGATATATTCATAATTTTTAAAAGTATCTGGAAAGATTTAATAAAAATACAGGAAATATGCATCCCCCTACTCATGAAGTATCTATAGAAAAAATTTTATACATACAGAACCCAAAACAAATTATACCTGTTGATATTTGTCTGGATCATCAATATAGCCCATAATGATGCCAAGGCTTTTGATCACAGCTTCTCGTACCAGATCTGCCTTATCTTCCATTAGCATTTGTTGCAGCATGGAAAGTACTAACGAACTACGGATTTCTTTCTGTTTGTAAATGAAAAACATATTTGTTAAATCCAATGAAACAAGAAATGTGGGTTTGTATCAATTTTTATAAATAATTTGCATTTCTGTTAGTGCTCACAAACAAAATCCCTTCCTCCAACCATAGATCCCTTTATGAATATTACATGTTCAGTTTTCACAAAAGAAGATGAACGAATATGAAATGTCAGTAGCTTCATTAGAGTGCCTTTTGTCCTACTAAGCACAGAACTCAAGTCCTTTAATTTGTATGGAACCAAAGATAACTAAAGCAATAAAACTACTATAGGTTTAGACTTAAAACAGAATCTGTAATCACTGCATTACTAAATTGAAGAGGAGGTGTTTTAATTTAGTTCTGAAGCTTCAAATTCTAGTTTGTCACTGACTTAATTTTGCTTGTTCTTCTAACTGGCAGCACTCTTATTGTAACACTCCACAGTGTCTGAAGAACTCTATTATTGGGTGCCAGTTCTTTTTTCACAGATTGTTTCCTTAATTGGTCCTAACTATCTTTTCTTAATTTTTACTGAAACAAGTATTTTTTCAGAACATACTGTTTTTAGAAACATTTTATACCTAGATTAATCTGTATTTCTTCATAATAAGCTATCTCCTTCTTAGTGTGATTTACTGAATCTCACATGTGTACATAAAGTAGAAGACAATGTGACTGTCTATGCACAACATACACACTTGTGAACATTTAAAACTATACAGGATGTTTACATTGTGGAACAGATTTTCACCTTGCTTTCACTAGCGAGGTATTTGATGTCTATTAATACTTACTGGAAGGTAGGGTGCAAGAGCTCCACAGGATTCTGCTACCAGTAGCCGTCGCTCTGGGTATTTGTGGTTGATCTGGTAAAGACAAGCAGATTGGCTGTTTGCTTTGCAGTAACCAGTATTCAAATGTGGTTAGAACGCACTGCAACGGAGGAATGTGCCTGCGCCTCTTCAATAAACATTGACGAATAAAGAGAAGGTGGAAAGTAGTGTATGGAATGAAGAATATGCATAACTCCTGAGCTGGAATGTCATGAAATATTTTGTATTATGTAGCCCTTCAGGAGAGACATTCCTCTAAGAACTACACAAGTGCCCTCTAGTGCTCTGAGCCAACTAGTGTAGAAGAGCTGCCTAGGTCTCACTGAACAATCAGGGTCAAAAGAAGGCACACATATTAAGCCAAAAAGCATTTGTATGCTGTTGAAGTTCTGCTCTCAAGTCCTTCATAAAAATGTGGCTGAAAACAACTCTTATTGCCGAGAACCTCTGGATCCCATGCTACCTGCCCTTTCCTCTCTAAAGTTGCTTGAAAATTCTGCCTTACAAATTTATGATTGACACTTTGGAACCAAGTTTGCATCCTGGTAGAGTCAGATTTAAGAACCAGTGTAATGGCTGAACAATGAAACACAAAAAACTTTGCAAATAAAAAATGTCATGGTAAAATGGTGAGAGGGAAATGTGAATATTTTGATGCTATCAGATAAAATAGGATATGCAGCATGTGGTGCAACTATTTCTCTCTTGCTATGCAGTGTATAGCCTTGGTAAGACAACCATGTTACCACAGAGAAAACCGAGGTACTCGCTGCCTTCTTTGTCTCTGTCTTTCCTGGGAAGAATTGCTTTTAGTAGTCTGAGGTCCCTAAACCCCATGCCAAATTCTGGAGCAAGGAAGATCTTTGGTAGAGAATTATCAGGTTAGGAAATATTCAAAGAAACTGGACATATGCTAGTCTGTTGCCCTGATGGGGATGCACCCATGAACACTCAGAGAGCTGGCTGATGTCATTCCAAGACCGCTCTTGACAATCAACAAAATGTTGTGGAAATGGGGGAGGTTCCTGAGGACTGGAAGAAAGTAAATGCCACTGCTACCTTCAGGAAGGGCAAGACAGAAGATTCAGTGAAACACAGGCGAGCCTGCGTCACATCAGTTCCTGGGAAGGTGTTGGAGCAATTCATCTTGGAAAGCATTTCCAAACATATGAAGGGCAAGAAGGGGGCTGGAAATAGCCAGTATACATTTATATAGGAAAAACCGCACATGACCAACCTGACAGCTTTCTGAGATGACTGGCACAATGAACAAGGTGAGAGCAGTGAAAAGGTAGAAAATGATGCGTATACTTGAGTTCCTTCTACAAACTCAAGACTTGTGACAATGAGATTCAGCTGGCATTTGCTGAAGAAAATAACGACCTGGTTCCAACTCTGGCAAACTGCATTAAATAAATGCACTATGACACATGACGTGGCAGCTTGATATGCTGTACTGTTACAGTTGGACTCGTTTCTATTTTGCATCAGCAATTAGCAAGGAATGGATGGCAAAGATGTGCTCTTACTGAGGTGAGACTGATTTTTTTAAGCACAATCTAAATTTCATGAGGACTAAGAAAACAAAATGTTGCTTATTTTATGTTCAACTTCTATTTTCATGAGAGCTTCATTTAAACAACAGATAGATCAGTCATACATACAAGCACAACTGCTGCATATAATACATACTTCTACTGTCAGAAAGCATTAAGGCCATTAAAGCTTGGACTTTATTGTGAGACACGGATTGCTGTGTTATGCAAGAAACAGTAGAAAATTACCAGACCAGAAAGACTGTGCCATCAAAGTAAGCATTACCACTCCGTCACGGCTTAGTTATTTGTTGTCTTTTGGTCAATGATGAACTCCCTTTTCTTCATTATAGAGGAAAAGTGCTGTACATTTTCACCTGAACTCATGTTACTCTGTTTCTATGCCTCAGATGAAACAGTAAGAGGATTTCAGTTTGGTTGTTCAGTTATTTCTTTTAATTTATAGTATCTGTGGAAAAAGTCACTGTGATTCTAGAAGTCACATGTAAACTTCAGGCTGATCTCACAGGAGTAAAATCATGCCCATCTACAGGAGACTTACTTATGACTACTTTAATCTTTGATTTTTAAGAATTTAAACTAGCTGAAGTGTGGACACTACTCCAGGGATTTAACACAACACTAAAGAATCAGCAAATGAAATCTTTGAATGAAAACGGACTTCCAGCAGTCTGGAAATCACAGTCCAAATTATAAAGGTACCTACCTAGCAATAGGTTAGGCAACATTGATGATGAATATGTGTAAATCTACATTTCAATATAACAAACTTATTCTGGTATATGCAAGTAACTAGAATCTCTAGATAGTCTTTAACATGTTTTCCACGTTTAAGTTTTTTTTAATGCTATATAGAAGTATATATAATGAGGACAACAACATCCAAATATCTTTCTGAAAAATACTTTGAACTGCCATTCATTGAAAAACAAAAACAAAACAACCTCCTCAAACAAACATCTATGAATTTTTAACCAATTTTCCAGTGCAAAGCACAAAATAATCAGTTACCTGCTCCCAACACTGTGGTAAAAGTTCAGCTTCTACACGTGTTGGTCCAACATGTCGGGCAAATGCCACACATCCAGTTAGTATCATCTGTCTGAAAACATAAATTTAAAGCTTTAATTTGTTTATAAAGTTCTATAATATATGAAATACATTCTTTAAGTTAAGAAAAGCAGATGCTGACAGGCAACAGGTAGTTGTCTATAGTCAAGATTTCACACCATACACACTGACTTAAAAGTCTAAATCTTAAATTGAAAGCCATCATTGTCCTTGCTCATTGCAAGGCAGGGATTTGCCCAGATGACCTTCAAACGTCCCTTCCAATCGAAGCTATTCTATGATTCTACCTTGTTTTGTATTTAAGAGGCCTTTTCCAGAATCTTGCGGATCCCAAACTCCACAAACCAGAGCCTGAGAATCTCTAATTTGGCTACTTCTGATTTCCTATGTCTGAGATAGGGAGTCTCTGACTGAATCTCTCATTTAATTCTTAGCACTGAATACTATCATGCATCATGCAGCAAAAGGATCTAAATTACTTAATACTGTGTGCACACTGAAGTGCACATACTGCTTTTATTTAGTAGCATTTGTGAGATTTAATGGACTTTGTTCAAAGCGAGTAACTTAATTCTTTTGACGTGATTTTGCAATATTCTAACATGCAAGTTACTGTCATCTCTCCTAAAACGCTGGACTTCACTCTTGTGAGAAGTCTTCTGAAGCCCACTACAAAATGGAAGGAATTAATCAATCAGTAGTATCTATGATCACCTGTTATTTGTATTCATATTCTTAGATTTTTTTATCTTTCTTCAAAGTTTGCAAGAAATTGCCATTGTTCTATCAAATTCATAGGCAGAGATATATTTAAAATGTCAATAAGATTGTACTTATCTGTAATTTGTGGTACTTTAACTTATTTAATGAGTGTTTATCTTGCTAAGATTTTTTTACTTCTATTTCTCCTGTTAATAGGATTGGAAAAATACCAACTTTGCATGCAATTCAACAATTCTATTTACTTTTAGTGCCTACATGAACTCTTAAATAACCAGTTTCAAATCACAATGCATAGGCACAAGACACTCTTTTTATCACCTCCACAGTAAGATTAGGACGCACTTATTCATTATTACTTTGTGCAATCAAGTCAGAATGAACTTGTTACCATTTTAGTGTGGTGTCTAAACTCCTAAATATTTACTGTAGCTAACAGTATCCCCTTAAGGTTGAAAGGCAGAGATTCTGCTGGTTATTTCTTTAATAATTATAGAATATAGTCCATCAAAAAAAGACTCATTCACTTTCAGAATCTTTTTAGGAGAAAGAGTCTATAAAAAAGATTTTTTTTTTATCCCAGCATTCCTTAGGCCAACAATTAGAGCAAGCTCTTTGGTTTTGTGTTGTGGATCTTTGAGGGTTTTACCTCTCTACCATGTACAAAGAACTAGACCTTTGATCAAGATAAAAAGGATGGGGGAAAATGAAATCGTTAGATAAAACTCAACAAAACAACATCTAATATGTGATAGCAATATGGAGACAAAAGCCTGTGGTAATTCTGAGTTCTACAGCAACCAAAATAGGCATTCAAATTACTGTCTTTGGCTCTATACACTTCACCTAATCACAGAATGGGGAAACAGAACATGCATTTTTAAGATATTAAAAAAGATAATGGTAGAATACAGTAATCACTTGAAATCTTCTGCATTAGAAATGTGTTAAAACAAAATATATTTTTTTCTCAAATCAAACATTCTCAAAAGTATTCCATGAAATCTCAAAATTAACTGAGATTTCCTTTTGCCTTGCCTATAAAGAAGTGAACTTCAAGAGCTTTCAAAAATATTAAAAGATAATGTTTGAAATATTTTACTGCAAGCATCTTAAAAGTATATGACAATAGCCTGCATTCCAGGGAAAGGCTGTAAGGATCTCAGCAACACGTGATTGAAACAAAAAATGTTAATATTAAGCTGTTAAAAAAACTGCAGTCCAGATTGGATATGAGAATAACTTCCAGGTTATGGACTTCTGATCCCTTAGGCAGGAATATAAAGAAAATCAGTGTGATTCAGCAGACATCAGTTTGCTTAATCAGTGCAGAAAACAACGTGAAATCAAGAATCAAACTAGAGGAAGAAGGCAGAAGATACAGTAGAGCACATATTATCTAGCATTTCTAAATTCTTTCTAGATGTTTTTAAAAGTGACTGTGTGCACTGGGAAACAGTTCAATCTTATATTACAGAGTTCTTTTGTCTCTTCTAAAGGCTATATTAAGAAATTGCTTACTAGAGTTTTCCTTAATATGTCAGCAAGCTATGTGTGTTCTGTAAGAAGTGGTATCATATGGCCAACAAAACATCATAGTAGATATGATAAGCTCAATGTATTTTAGGTTCTTTTTGTTAAGAGTGCTGCTTCTGGATACATTACATAATAACCTTCAAGAGTTCACATTCTGAACTATGTTTTAACCTTGTCCTAAAAGGCCTGAACATTAATCTAACTTCTTCACAGCTCCTTAGCTTCCGAAACTAACATAATTGTACAAAAAGTAGTTTAGGTAAAGCTAACACATATTTGTTCCTTTGCAGAAGAAAATTTGATAGACATTCTGAAAAGTTGAATGGTACATTAATGATCAAAGCCTTGAGGACAAAAGTGGCCTTGTTAAATATAATGTTAGTATACAAGACTACAGCAATATGCTACACATCAAAAAGCCTCTCACATGGGCAAGAAGTATAATACAGGCTTTCCACATAATGGTTTATATACTTTAGATATTTGACCTTGTAAAGTAAATTACTTCTTTTAATGGTTTCATTCTTAGAAATGCAATATCACATATGAGTTTCTTGCATTTAGCAAATTAAAAATGTCAACGTATCAACCGCTACATTAATGTATAATGTAGGACTGTGCAGTATAGCAGAAGGTAAACAAATAACATGAGATAACTAACACCAATTGTTCTGGTGACTAAATCTGAATGTTAAATTCACATGGCACAAGACTCTTAAAACATCATTTAAATGTATTTAGATAAAAACCAAGCATGCATAATACACTTCCATTACATAAGTATAAAAAAACCCCTGAAATTCTTAGTAAGTATTTTCTATCTCATTTGTATTCAGAGTGTCTTTTACTTGAATGGAATTTTAACTGTTCTTTCATCAGCTATTATGGCACCTCTAAAAGAGATTATGATGTTTATGTGTGTAAATATATATTATGTTTTGTCCTGGAGTTTATGGCAGAATATTCTTCTCAAATTTCTGAAGAAAACAAGTTTTCTTAGATACAAATCTTTAATTCACAACAAAAAATGAACAAGTTCAAGGAAAAAAGTTTGGATTTTCTTCTTTCTTAGCTGCTGGAAAAGACACACCTAATGCACCTAAACAGGCATATGAAAAACCTACTTGACAGGCCATCAATCCTGTAACAAAAAAGACTCCAAGTGAGATGTAACTTCTTTTCCCCCTCAACCACAAATTAATTTTAGCTTCTCAATCCACATGGAACATTCGAAACAACTTAAACAGATATTTCAGAAGTAGATTTCTAACGAATCTGAAGCAGAACAAGGACTGCATCTTTTTGTAATTTCAATCTGCATGGTGCCACTATGCCACAAGTTGCTTTTATTTATTTAAGCTTTTTTTTGTCTCCAAAGCCATGGTTTTCAGTTATCCCTAATCTGTAAATTTTACTATGGGAATGGTTTGGAAAGACACTAGAACTGTTTTGGAGAATCTTCAAAAGAAATGCTTCCCATCTACTTCATAAAGTCTATTTTGTCTGAAGACAGATTAGAGCAACAATAGATACAGGTGCTTTAGAAAACATCTCTAACGAAAATAATGGAAGAGCTACAGGTCAAACATGAAAAATCTTTCCACAGTTAGAGAGGGAAACATACCAGTTAAGAGTACTGTCTTTCAACCTTAAGGATATTCTCATCAAGATGGGTACAAAGTCAGATTTCCTGAGTACTAAGGAACAATTAATTTTATAGAATAAAAAGTATATTTTTTTTAGAGTCTTAACCAAAATAAAACAAAGTTCTTAACACTTGTCAGACCTAAATCACTGCTGCAGTCTTCTGAATTTTTTATTGCTACCATAGTGAACCGTAAATAGAAATAGCACTATTTTCTCATGCTGTTTTCCCCAACCAAACATGGTAGTTACCTTACAAACATATAGATCACTAGGACACATTAAGACAGAGGTTTAAAAAAAAAAAAAAAGCTGCTTTGATTTCTCTATCAACCATTGCTAAGAACTATGATCTTAAAGCTCATTTTAACAAAAGAGTTTCAAGAGTTTCAGTTCAACTTTAAACAAAAAAAGGAACTGAAATGTTACACTGCAGCTTACAAGCACATTCTTACATTTGAGTAACTAGAAAGTATAGGCCATGGAAATGGAAAGTCCTGATGTTTGCATAAATTTGTCAACACTGTACAAGCAAAATACCATCTTAAATGAAACTTGTCTAAAATCACCCAATAATATCCAACTTCTATTATTTCTGTTAATCTGACGGAGAAAAAAGTTCCTCCTTGTCCCGTAACACACAAACGCAAACACACCTTTGCTCATCATCTGGTCGTTTGATCAAATTGAACAGTATGTGTAGAAGTTGATCTCTCTCTTTGGGTTCAGGATGGAGGCAGGCTGTACACAGTATGAGTGGGATCAATTCCTAAAAGATTGTGGGTAGGGGAAAACCAAACAAAGTAAAAATGCTTTGGGCATATATTCATTAATGGCAAAAGAAACTAAGAAGACAAATCCAGTCATATAATATCAAAACAGTTTGAAAGGATGTTTTAGAGTCTTGATCTCTTATTAAGTGACCTGAAAAAAGTGAAGGTCTACAAAAGTTAGAACTATTTTCCTGCTAGGAAAAATCAGGGGAGAACCAGCACATAAAATGAAAAGCTCTGCAAATATTACAATTAACATATGCAGGTCATCTGTAACCAGAATTAGAGGACAGTCATGATTTCATTGTCTTCACTACCCACTGAACTGAAGCAAGCTCCACAGACATCTATGGAACAAAGCTCCTATGGAAAAATGCCATGGAGTTAAAGATTACAATTTCCAATTAGCTATGCACACAGTCTTGTGCACAAGTTTGAGCAAGCATTGAGAAACACACATTGGTAAAGGTGACTGCAGACAGATATCCCCTATTTTGTGTTGACTGAGACCTATCAGATTTTTTTGAAGGTTTGTTGATGGTTTTTTTTTCCATAAAGAGGCAATATCTAAAGCTGAATTTTCTTTTTAGAGTGATCAAAAATCCCTTAAGGAACAAACTACAAAGAAAATACTGTGTAAAACATTAATTGAGAGAATATATAAGGCTGTTCACAATAGCTTAGACCTCCTCCTTTCTAAATATGCCTTCAAAGCTCATGGTATTCATTCCCAGAAGAAACAAATGTTTCTAAAACATGGTCTGGAAGTTCCTTTCCTTGATCTTGTTGATATGAGCCTTTATTCCAACTGAATTTGGAAGCCACACAGTTTCTAGGTGATTTAATATCTTAGGAACAGAAACATCAGACTGGGAGGTCAGGGGAAAAGAACAAGACAGTCCAGGTGTCTGCAAAAAAACCCCCAAACAAACACGGACAGGTAATCTGGACACTTCCTTGCACATGAGCCATGTACTTTTGAGCCATTCTCACCAGAGAGGCTTTCTGTGAATTAATAAACTGTGACAAACAAGCAGGTGATAGCGGGAAACACATCTAATGCTACTAGGAGAGATTATACAAAATCTGGGAAAATCTGTGGTTATTTGTAATGACTTTGAAAGGAGGTGCAAATTTCTTCTTACAGACATTCACAGTGACCTAGTTACAACGTTCTTGAGAGTAAGCCTGTTAAACAAGGTGGACATGTGTAAACACCAGTAGCAACACCCTCACTGCACAACTTGTCTTTTCCTAAACAGCAAGTCCTATGTTTAAACAATACTCTATTTTAGAACAGTGTCTAAGATAGTCAACTCCTGACAAACTTCTTTTTTATTTTACAAGAATTCTACACAATGTGCTATCTTCCACCCCTGAAGCTGACCAAGACACAATCTATTTTAACATTATGTGAGTCTGGTACATATTTTGGCAATATTTAACTCAATTATGGTACAGATTAGGGAATTTATGACAGAGGAATGAATGTGGAAATATCCTACCCGCTGCTTAAAAAAATAATCTAAAAGGATAGAAAGAGAAATGAGAATTAAATTTGAACAATTTGGACATTTCTATTTCTTAATACTTTTAAGTGAGTCAGTTTTGGGTGTTGTTTTTAAGTCAGTGTAGCATAATGCGAAGTAACATGAACTGAAAACCTGCATTAAAGAAACACTGCATGAAGAACTAAACTTTCTTCAGCTGAAAGCTCCTTTCCCTGCAGAATTTGCATGTTAGATGTTATTTTTTTGGATACTTAAAATTCAGTTTCTGCCCATTTAAAATTCTGAGAAGTCAGGGGGTTAATCTATTTAACTTTTTTCTTGTACTTCACAGAAGAATTTTTTCTCCTGCAAGTACTGCTTTAATTCAAAAAGATTTGTAAGAATATTACAAAAATAACACACCCACCCACCACACTACTTATACACTAAGCTAAGATCTTTTAAATAGGAAATATTGCAATTTGCAGATACCCAACAAAATTCCTAACTTTACCATAAAAACTTTTAAAAAGGAACCTTCTGTTACTTTAGTGAGATCTAACTTTCTGAAATCTACCCTAAGTTCACACTGCCCAACTGCTCTTGCAAGTATTCTTAAGCACCCCTATGAAAACCCTTTTTTAAAATGAATATACCCCAGGAAATGAGACATATATGGGGGTTTTGTTTCATCTGATGAAACCATCACATTGACTTGACTTTCTCAGTATGTTCAAATATCTACTTAAAAATCTCAACTGCTCACTCAGAACTATTGCTAGATTTCAAAACGGTGCCATGAGCTGCTTTTTTTTAAAGTTACTTATGGAATTTAAGGAAGTTTAAGTTGTCTTCTTCCAGCTGAGTCTGCATGAAAGGAAAAAAACCTCAGCATATTCACCTAGAAACTACTACCTTGTGTCTGAAAAGCTAATGAGTAACCTAACACCATTGACACGGGGCAGATACAAGGCTGGTTCTTTACCTTGCAGAAAGCTGGTTATTATAGCTGACGGAATTAGCTGTATTTTCTTGTCCATTGGTCACATTCTCTCATGCATACTATGGGAGAAGAGAGTGTTCTCTGCATCGCTGCATCAGTGCTTCTACAGTTCCTTCTATTAAGGGGAGTGGAGAAATAGTGAGAAGTCTTGAACAGTGTTTTCTGTACTCCCTTATAGACCTAATGGATGGGAAGGTACAACTGCAGGTGAAGGGGACTTTCTATGGGACAAGAAGAAAAAAACTGCTTTCACAGATGGACAAAACAGATCAAGTGAAGTCTCTCAAAGACTTATAAGGGGCAGATTCTTCATCATTGCAGCACAATGATGAACAAAGACCAACCTACAGCTCAGTTTGAGTTCATTCCTTCCTGCTGCTAAGGGTCATGTGTTAGATGTAGATTTGTTTAACAAATCTCAGATTTTTCATTCTCAAAACCAGCAGAGAAATTCTGTAGAAAGTAGTAATTTTTCAACAGGACACAGTAGTACCAGCATTTGGCTGTTTAAATTCAAGAGGAAAGTTCACGATATGGTTATAGAGACTTAAAATATTTATTAATAATCAAGGAGAGGGCTTCCAGTGCTTTTTGAAACACTCTGCCTTCCTTGGGAAGGAATACCACTTGTGCTACAGTCATAAAGCAAGAACATAAGTTTCAAAAAAACCCAACAACTCTCCCTCTATTTAATTTGGGATCCTTCCTAAACATTCTGTTCATCCCCAAGTCCCTCTTTTCCCTTTTGCCTCCGAGTTTGGAATGTGAGTTTGGAAAATTCATGTTGGTAGTTCATATTAGTGTTAGTCAACAGGAGTGACAAGTGACTTCAGTGACTATACTAGAGGAAGTGGTACCAGAACTTTGATATGCTTTTCTCATTAGATTCCAAGCAGACTGACATTATAACTTTGTCAGCACTTGCAACTTGATGAAATAAGACATCATGTGTCAAAGGTCTCACCTCTACTACTGAAAGGACAAATTCATATCTGAGGCAGTTTATATCTGTAAGGTACCCAGATGTATAACAGAGAGAAAAAAGTTATTTTTACTGTGAGATAACCTACAAACAGGTGAATGACAGACAATGCTATGAAAGTGGCCTAATGCACTGCACAGGAGAACTGAAACAACCTGTCTTCTCTCTATTCTACTTCTGTGTAACTATTCACATAGGTCTCTCCAAAGAAAAACCCACATTTTTCTAACCATAGTATCTCTGAATGTTTTCCTAACGTATAACAACATGCTCTGTTATCTTGGAAGAGGATTCACTATTTGAGTTGATTAAAGTTCTCAAAAAAGACAACATTTACATGGGCATATGGAGCAGCTCTTCATTATGGACAAAAGAAAGCAGCTTTTTAATAGTAAGTAGTATCACCTAAGCTATATGCAAGACGGTTCCTCCTGCATATTAAAAGTATTACAACAAAGTATTAAAGTCTGGGATTTTTTAAAGTGCATCGTATAGCAACCATCTTAGAAGGTAGCAAGGAATTTTCTGTCTGTGTTTTTTCCATCATTATAACTATTTTTTGCTAAGCATTCCAACAAGTCTTCCACATCATAGTTTCACTCATTAATTACTGTCTTCTTGCTGGAGTGTTCCTTAGCAAAATAATTATCTCAAAGAATAAATTTAATTAGTGTTAAGTGTCAAGACTGGTTACTTCAATAGGTTAGAATAAAAATATTTTATTATTTCAAATATTAATGTAATAATATTGCAAATAGGTGACAATGTATAAACCAGGATGACATTATGATCTATTTTTTTAATGTGTTCCTTTAATAGTAAATGCTTATATTGTAAACCAACGCCATTTAACTTAGCCTCTGACAACAAGTTAATAAAATAATCTTATTGGCAGCAACTGAAATACCTGCAGTTACTAACAAACTACTTATATGGACTGTCTGGTGCAAGACTGTATTTGAAGTTAAGAATTCATCTTTTGAGTTTTAAAGTGAAAAAATATTTAATCATAACATCAGTGCATGACTCAGAATATTGAGCTATTAATCTTATAAATATTAAAATCACAACTCTAATTGCCTTTCATGAGATGAGACTATTACTCCAGGATCGAAATCAAGCCTATCATAGATCCCAAAGGGATGGTTTTACATAATAATCAATGCAGGTAAGGGTGTGAAAAAACTTTAAACTTCTTTGTCTATATCTACAGTTTATTTGGAAACCTGCATATAAAAGTTAGTGATACAACTAGTAACAATTAGCAATTCAGTTCATAAACATCAAATTCAACTCCTTGCATCCATGAATTATGTTAGGTTTAAAGACAGTGTTGAAAGACTTTCAGACTAGAGATAAAAAGGATACTCTATGACACTGAGCTATTTCATTCTAAGAAAACTACACCACCTCCTCATATCCAAGAGAAGGGAATTAAGGGACTTAATTTTTAATTTATGTCTGATGTTAGTGGAGCACTCCCATCCCCAGAACAAAAAAAAAACCCTGCAAACCAAAACCAACACTCCATGTAAGCCAAAAAAGGACCAGCAAACAGGCTGCGGTCAACACTATTCCTGTTTTTCAGACACACAGTCTATAGAGGCCTACCACAATCTAAATTTTACAGAGTAAAAGAAAATATTGCAATTGTTAATTTAAATTTCTCTATTCTCCCACATTCTGTGAAATAGAAACTGCCATTTAGAAGATACTAATGGCGGACAAGTTGCATGCCCAGGACTAACACTGGAATAATAGATGAGATGAAGGATGTAAGTAGTTAAAAGTTAAGTGTTTCTTGATTAAGAACAAGAGTAACAAAATATTAAGCCAAAAAATATACTCTGGCACAAACTCCATTAAAGGACTACATACTGCAGAGTGTAGAAGTTGTACATACAAACAGGATTACTTCTGTTTTCTGACAAAAAACATTGACTTTTACATCTTATAAAGGGTAAGAAATAGTATTGCACTGATTAGTTATCCCAAAAATTTTAAAAGATTGCTTTTCTCTAATTACAGTTTCGCCAAAGGAATTTTTATGGTACACCTCTTGACAGATTTTGGTGGCTGATTTTACTTCTGGTTTTTTACACCTTAAAATGTGTTTTATGTTTAAGCGGTAAAAAGCAATTGAGAAAGCCGTTTACAATGTAGTTAAATTTCAGGCAATTATACTGTGTTATTGCTTTTACCCAGTTGAACCACTTTTTTAGAAACAACTAAAATGATCCCCTCAGTCACCCTACTCAATACTGTGTCTTTCCTTCTTTCTTACCTTCCACTGGAACCTAAAGTACAGACATGAAAGAACAATTAAAGTTGCACCAATAAAGAAGAGTAAGAAATAATTTCAGAAACGTGTCAACTGTAGTATCTACTGGAACACTTACTACCAAGTTAGGTGGCCTGCTACTGACCTTAAGATGGCAAAAAGCATAGGAAAAATGGCTTCTGAATCTCTGCTAAGGGATAATAACTGCTGAGAGGTTGTCAACCTCAGCAAACTCAGTTTCTCCAAAAATAAAGATGCATAACACAAAGTTTTCAGCTTAAGATTTTGCAACCAATTTCAACATAATGGATGCTTAAAGAACAAAGGTATTTCAGGGAGTCATCAAAAAATGATGTTTAACTCTCACGCCTAATGCACTGCCAGTGTAAGATCTTAAATACTACCACTCATCTTTTCAGAGCAGACTGGCAATCACTTTGCATTATAATCTGAACTTGTTACATGTTTCTCCAATTAGTGATCTTTAGGTATATTTTTACATCAATTCTCTGTAACATTGTGTAAAACTTGCATTACAACATTGTTTTTGGACAAGACTCAAAGTTACAACCTGCTGAAGAGAGCCTAGTTCTTAGGTTAGCTTTTCATAATATCAATATTAATAAATACTAACAGATAATCTACCCAATTTTTCCTTCAAATTCCATGACTACATCTGAAAGAACATTACAATAGTTATAGCAAGGGGTGGCAGGTAAGTAAAACCAGGTATTTTTACAACAAATTTCAATAGTTGGAAAATTAAGCATCCCATGCAATTCAGTTACCCAATTCTCACTTGTGGCTTTTCAAGTAAACTGAAACAGACAATTCATTTAAGGCAAAAATACATGTAATCATATGTAACTTCAACTGTAAAACAAAATAAGAAGGAAATAGGCTAAAAGGTCCCACAAATATTAAATGCATTACACAGATTATGCTACAAGCTTTGAAAAGAAGCTAAAATACCACATCCTGCCAAGCAGAAGGAAGGAAAGGAATAAATAAGAAATCAGAAATTAAGCACTGATCCATGAACATTCACAGAATTATTCTGAAAGACTATTAACAGAACCATTTCCAGAGCATCCAGTTAACATCCCCACTCCCTCAGGAAAAAAAAAGCCTTTTATGAACTTTCAAAACATGGCACATGCCTGAAGTTCACCATGTCAACCACCGATAATTACTTGTATGGTATAAAATTTTAGATTACAGGATCAGTACAAATTTCTTGAGGATTTTTCAAAGCCTTACAATGAGTTTATGCAAAACACACTACGAAGGCTACCATACTGTAGGTCCTGTCAACAAGGACTAAAACTTGCTCAACAAGCTATGCTACTTCAAACCCTTTATTTCAGTGTCAACTCTAAGGCCACTGAATTTTTGTTTGATATGGTTTTTTGTTTGTTTTTTTTTCCACACATATGGGTAATGTGCAATATTTACAACAAAGCACACAAAACCAGTCACTTTTTTCCCCATCTTCAATCCCAGTCTTCCTTTCCTATGCTATGCAAGAATGACTACGCAAACCACCATCTTTAGATACATTCAAAATACACATTACATTTTCATAATTTTTAGTTAGTTTCATTATAAAAGTAAGGAAAACATATGAGCAAGATTGTAAGAAAATGACCAAAGGACTATTCTTGATGAACCTTATCTTGGCTGATTCATGGAGCTTCTAGAAAAAGACATTAAAATATTTTTTTTGTTCAAGTATATAGTGCTGCAAAAGAACCCAAACATTAACCCTTATTAAAATTAATAGTCAAAATAAACCAAATTTAATGTTTGAACTTATAGCCTCTGCTCTTTATAATGCATATTAACATGATCTTCTCTAACAAAAATATCCGTGCTACCACAAAAGGATGGACCTACAGTAACAGTCTTGCTGAACACTAACGGGTGCCTTAAGCAGAGGAAGAAGAATTAGGATACCATGCAGGTTTACTGAACTCACCTGACAGAGGTGCAAAACCATTTTCTAGGAGCAGAGATGCATGCACAAAAGTAAGAACATGATTGCAAGTAACAGACTTTCATGACATGACACACAATATCGTCAAAATGAACAAGAAAACATCCAGATAAAAATAAAATGTAAAATTTCAGGGTTCCTCACCTCTCGCTTTGCAAGTAGCACATTAGGAACAATATGAGGCAGGCAGCGTCCCAACATTAACATGACACTTTTTTCACTGTCTGCAATCCGAGATACCTAGAAAACCAAGTTGCTTGTTTGCTTTTTTTAAAAGAAGCACAGGGACAGAAAAATATCCTTTCAGAGGACTAAGGGTTACAGCAGACTGACCACTTACCAGAAAAATACTTAAATTACTCCCACATATTAAGCTGTAAGTTTTTGATCTATCAGTACTTCAAAAGCATGAATCCACTGCTAGAGACTCAAACCTTCCCAGTAATTACACATCTATCACTAGGTTTCATATTGAAGTTGAAATCTGAAATCACATCCTTATTCCTTAAGTTTCATGCACATAGACTCACCTCTCCATTTATGCTCATGTCTTGTTTCAAAGCAATTATTGCTTGTTTAACTACTGCTACCATGCAAAATAGAGGCTCTTTTAGTTTATGTCAACTGGGAAATATACCTCTGATCCCAAACGGCTGTCTGCTGACATCCGACAGAAAGACAGTAGTGCTTGATGGAAAGCTGGTGACAATTTCCTGAAACATCATCAAAAAGGGAGTGGGGGGAAAAAAGCATAAATCAGAAAGTTGATAAAACAAGTCCTTTCATTCTTGTTTACTCGGCTAGGCAAAATGATGCTCAGAAAGCATGTTTTAAGTGAAGCATAATACAGAAGTTTTTGTTTAAAATCATTGTTGACTTCCAAGGTGTTTAGTTTGTAGCAAGACAAAAAACCCCTGTGTCCTAATTAAGAAGTTACTTTTAGTTCCGAAAAATGTAACATCTTTCAAACTGCTGCACAGACAAATATAGGACTAAAGCATGAAGAAAAGGAAGCTTTAGCAATACAAGAGGAAACACACAATTATGCAAACAGAGGGGTGTGGGCACAGAAATCACAAGAAACAGTATTTTTTCTATTTTTGCTTAATGCTCTGATTCTGCACACTGTATAAAAGCATTTGAGTAGTCAGTCAACTTACAAGCTTCAGCATTATATAAAGATTGCTCAACCACCACTTTGGGATTGAAACGTTGGATTCAAATGCATAGCCAGAAACTCCCAATTAAACTTAAATTGCTGTCTAAGCCCTCATACAATGTGTATCTGTAGAAGCACTGCCTCATGGCCACACACAGCACCAGCCAATGCAGCCAAGCTACTCAAAGCGTTAAGCATACATATAAAATCTGATAAGTCTCAAAACACCCTTGTCCCAAGAGGATAACTTGGCAAAAATGTTCTCAGAAAACTGTTACTGACCATTACACTAAACAGGCAAAGCAGCATCAGCATGCTATTTTTCCTCATAATAACAACTTCCTCTGCCTTATCTGAGGCCTGTACTTAGATGCTAATCTAATGCTGCTATATTTAAAGAGGAAAATCAACATTTGTCTTCCAAAACATGTACAAAAAGTATCTCACCCTATATCATCATCTGCTGTTTGAATCCTCTAATGACACTATATCAGCTTAAGAAAGGAGGCACAATTCCTATTTCTTATGTGGAAACTGGTATCATCTTTGAACTCTTAAAAATGCACCTGAGCGCACAAAATCCTACACACATTTAATTATGTCCATGGACATATATTTTTATCTAACAGATTGAAATATAACACTATAGTAAATACATTTTACCTTTGCTAACCAAAAAAATCACATTAAGAAACAAAGTTCCTACTTATAACTGTTTAAACTAATCTAGAAGGATACACATAAATACACCAGTTTTCCTCTTACTATTTAGAAAATACGATCAGATTTTATATTTACTACTTAGAATCAAGTTTCTTTCTTGACAGTACAGGTTTTTAAACCATATTTTAAATTTCAATGAAGGAAGCATGTTTTACTTCTAGTCAGCTTGGTTTTGTGCAAGGTTCATTTTAGAAAAGTTACTAAACTACTTAAATGCTAGCCAATTGTAAAGAACTTCTGTTAAACAATAAGTTAGTCCCTATTCTGTAAAATATTCTTGACTGACAGATTTACAGGCTCTACTAAAGGCTTTACAGTTTTTTTACACTGGAAGAACAGGAGCAAGCCTTGCACTTGATGGCTATGCTGGACAGAAACAATGAAAGACCCAAGCCTCTTGCATACAAGTCAGTGGAAAGTCTCTTCAAGACACCACTAGTGAAGATGTTCAAATACATGAAACTATGTTGAATACAAAAACCAAGCATTACTATTCTATTCTGTATAACACCACCACAAGAGTGAATTTATGCAAAAAGCCAGGACTGCTATATACAGACACCACCTTGTATTTGGTGCAAATTACCAAACACCTTAAATTAGTTGAATAAATACATGTGGTGCAGTCTATTTAAACTGCTGCTACTGCTTTCTACTGCAATCTGTTAGATGAGGCATTTTTCCAATGATGGCCATGTCCTCATTTGCCATCATGCACGCACAGCTGCTCTAAGTGCAGTCACACAAAGGAGGCTCACTTGCTCTTCTATCCTCTCTTCCCATCTGGGCAAGATTTATGCCAAGAATCCACTCTCTAGATACAGTAGTAACAATCTTGCCTTTTAGGATAGAGACTTAGTTTTTAATCTCTCTTAATACATTCTGAATAAATTGTAGTAATTGTCTCCTACAAATAACCACCCTTGGGTTGAAATCAATAAATATCCAGCACTTTTATTGTGCTGCTTCTTCCATAGATCTCAAAATACTTAACAAATAATGTATTTTTTAGTGAAAAATATTACTATGTTATTAAAAACCTAGTGCACAATCCATGAAAAAAATTTAGTACTACATACTGTTCTATAAAATTTTGTATCAAATATGGTTTCCTTTGACCCTTCGTTGAGGTGTTAAGCCCAAAGCAGAGCACAAAAATAGCTACATATTACACAGGCATTACTTATTTCTGCAGTGAACTGCATTTGAGGGGACTTCTGAAGTTAACTCAGTGGGGATTCATGGTTTCATTGAACCACTTTTCATATAAATCCATGTGCTGTTATATTTAAAACAGCTGTGAGCAGCAAAACAAACGCTGTTCTTCTAGACTCTACTGTCATAAATCCCACTGGAAATATGCAGTTCCTTCCTCAGTCAGTGATTTAATCCTATTTTGATACACATCTTCACTATCCCCAAACCATCAATCTAATATTCATGCACTTTATGCCACCCAGCACTCACTGTTACTCTGAGCAAACAAACTTGCAACAAGCCACAAATGAAAGTAGGCAGACAAGTATTTAGCAATCCATGTACAACAGCTCTAAGTCTTGATTATTACCTAATCTAAATATTCAGCTAAGATACAAGAGAAATTTAAAAAGAAAACAAACTCTGGAAAGCTTAAATCAAACCACTGACCATTCTTCAGAAAAATCTAAGCTGTTTTATTTTCCTGTTAAACACCAATATATTCAACTAAAAGAGAAGAAATTTGTCATGAGACTCTAAAGTACAGTATTCAAAAATCAGAAATCATTCCTCCTGTCCAATTCTAAAGTTGATATCCCTGAAAAAGTGCCCCTGACCCTAGAAGTCAGTGCAAGAAGTTCAGAAAATCCAGAGAAAGCAGGATACTTAAGAGTTTGCAAGAAAAGGTAATTACTAGCAGGGGTAGCAACTCCATTTTATAGTTATTCTTTTTCTTCCCCCCCAACAGCTTGCATTTATATTCCATCTGCAGAGAATGTCACACAGATTTCTACTTGGTATTTTCAGACAGAAGATATTTCTAGAAGCATATTACAGTATCAACACCAGCAAAAGAATGCTACGTGAACTGACAAAATACAAAGCAAGATAGCTGCCTGCTTCCCTAGCAACAGCAACAATAAGATTGTAAGGTGATTCTGCTTGCACATCCTTGTCCACAATGGTAGTATTAAAAGCTGTACATACCCTCCTTAAGTCTGTGGTACATGTTACTCCTGATGGCTACACAGTGGTTTATTCTACCACTTAAACAATTCACTTCCCCTCTTCACTATAAAAAAGACTTTTATAGATTGGAGAGGCTTTCTCAAGAACTTCTAGACACACAAACTCAGTCTCCAAGGAATAACACCACATGATTACCTTATTTTAGTTAAAAGAATCATAGCTACCCAGTGAAGACTTGCCCCAAAATCAAACCTCAAAAAAGCAGAGTGCCATCAGATACCCTTTCCAATAATTAAAAAAATATATAAATAAAAATGTACTGCTCTCTTAGATACTCTGAGTTATACACATCTACATAGAAATAACAAAAAATTTTTTCAAACAACTCTTCAAGCAGAACAGAAGATAATCATGAAATTATAACTTAAAAGAGAATCTTGTTGTCCTATTCACTATTCTGATTTTATCTACTTTTTGCTGCAGCAAACAGGACTGGTTTTAGAAACAAGCAGAAGGCAAAAAGAAACACTGAAACTTAATACTGAAATGTAGGTTTGTCATGTGTATTCCCTCCTAAAAAGATTAGGAACAATATAAAAATATCAGTACTGTATCCTAGAGGTATGGTAAGTATTTTACTTGCATTCAAAACACAAATGATCTATTCATGTGGCAGAATTTTACTGTTAGAAAAACATCTACCCTCTTTACAAGAATTTTTAATTATAGCATGCCAGTTTACAACCTATCACTAACCTATTAGGTTTATCAAAGTGGACTGTAGTTTTAGATGATGGAGCACGTGAGGACAGCTTCTCTGTCTCTTTACAGGGCACAGAATTTAGCATATCGTCTTTAGAAGTCCTTGAGTCCACTTCAGCAGATAAAGCAAGGCTTGTTTCCTCGGTGTTTCCATGTTTATTGTCATTCTCAGAGCTCTTGATATCCAAGTACCGTCCATTGTCCTCTGAGACTGTGAGAGGCACTTGTTTTAAAGGATGGGGAGCTACACCATAAACTGTTGACACAGCAAAGTTTTCATTCTTGAGAAGATCTATTTCACTGGAAAAGGAAAGGCAAATGAAATATTTCTGTAGCTTTCATAAGAATGCTGTTCAAACCACAAGACTGAAGCACAGAAATAAGGACAACGTACTGAAAAGAGCTCCCTCCTCAACTCCAGTATGTGCACACCACAGTACTAAGGAGTTACAAAGCTAAGAGAAAAGAAAACCTATGCAAAATACATCAGATTATGTTTCAAAGAAATAAAGAAGTTACATTGAAAGAACAAAATTGATTACAAGATTAAATTATATGGGCAATAATAGATATAATCACTTTGAAGTCTCCTCCTTTTTCTAACGAAATACCATGTATTGAAAAGGAAAGACTGCCCTGCCCTGAAGAATTCCTAGTAATTTCATACCTGTAAGTTGTATGTTTCCATATATGTGCTAGAAAAACACTTGAGAAGTTATCCAACATTTATCAGCAGTTGAGAAGATTGGTAAGTACATACCTCTCAAGTCTTTGGATTTGTTCCATCAAAGACCATTTCTCACTGTTTAACACACTGATTTGATCTTCTAATTTTTGCACTATTAAACATTGCTAAATACAAGATAGAAAAAAAAGAGTTTAGTACAATAAAGTAATATTGCAAACAGATGTAACATTTCTTCTGTACAGTCTTACTTCTATTGACTGTGGCGTTGTTTCAAATACAGGGACGGTCCCAAGTATAGGAGTATCAGCCTCTAACTCATCGTCTTCTACACCAACTGATGCATCCACCACATCTTTTGCAGTAACATGATGGTTTCCAAAGTCACGGTAGAGTTGTAACAGGTCAGGAGGTTTTGGAATGTTCAATCCTACATCATCCCAAAGTTCAAAATCCTTCAAAGGAATTAAAAAAAACTAAAGCATACAAAATACTTCCTTTTATTTTTGTTTCTCTTCCTCATTTGACCACAGGCCATACAACAGCAAAATAATTACATCAAGACTGCATTGTAGTAAAGTAGATGAAAGCTTAAATCAAATAGCAAGAAACAACAGCAGAGAAAGGATCCACTTCATGAAGCAATGCACTTTCATCCTAAAGGCAGCTCTAGGTAACATACTAAAGACAGGACCTTTCAAAACCACACAGATTACAATTTATCTTTTTTCTAGGACATGAACACTTTTTAGAATCAGAAATAACATTGCTCAAATTCTAGCAGAAGCCAGTGCAGCTGATTGAAGGCTTTCTACTGATAGAGGTATTGGTTTTGTTCCCATTTCAGCCACAAGTACAGGTGTAATTTCCCAGAGGCAGACTGTTACAGTACCGCAGAATCATTTAGAACATTAGACATAAAAGCGATCATCTTAGCTATGTTTGGAAAGATCTAAGATAACACCTTATGACAGAGAGCTTCTTCAACACTGTATTAAACGACACAGGGTCATAAAGTACACTCACATATATGCCCAGATCACAAACAATGAGTAAATTGTATATCCTGCACAAATCAACTGAGTATGATTTAAGGAAAAGATTATGTTCAAGATCCAGATCTGTCACATCAGAATCCAAGAAAGTATACAGGTACCTATAACTCACAGTAATTCGCTTCTTGTTTTGCTTCCTTTAAAGAACACAAATACTGTTTCCTTCCTATAATTTTTGGGAAAATACCCACAAACTGCTGTGTTTTCAAACCAAGCTTTATATATGAAAATGCTAACTAACATATTTAACTTTTAGAGTAATCATATATATATGAAGTGAACTACATGCTCAGGAGAAGTCATTTTAATTCACTTGAGTTTATGACAAGATCAGAATATGGCAAGCAAGCATGTAAAAAAAAACCAACCCAATCACAAGCAAACTTTACCTGATCATGATTTTCATCTGAAAATGTTATTGATGTAAGCTTGTAACTATTCTTCAATAAAAATTCATTAACTAGGAAGTTTAGAGCTCTTTTCTCAAGAGGTCTGATTGGTTCCTGGAAAAAAAGAAAACAATACACTACATCTTTGGTTCATCTTTATTCCCGTCATAAAGTCCATGCAAAGCTCAGTTATCACCAGCCACCTACCTGAATTTCAGGACTTGATTTATAATTTTTTCGTTCCTGCAAAGGAACTTCATTTTCTGGAGAGGAAAAAAAAGTAACTAAATTTTACTCTCTCATAGAGGATGAGCTCAGCTACTTCTACATTGTTCAAAGTAAAGACTTAAGAAAAGGTTTATGTACACCACCTGCAGCCTGAGTCAGGTTGGCTCGAAGGGCCTGTATGGTCTCCTTGGCTTTCCGTAGTTCAAACTCCAGGACTGGACAGGGATTTGGATTAAACATACACAGGCATCCAACCAAGGCAAGGGAAACAAAAATAAAATATAAAAAGCAAGGATGGGTGTGAAAAAAAATATACTGTTTGTATTAAACAGAAAGCATGCAATCTTTATGGAACTTATGAACACATGCAGCAGAGTTGGTCTGAAAGCAAACTGGTGAAGGTTTTCCATAGTTTCGTTGGCCTTAAGTTAGCTAAACCAAAATTTCAAGCTGTCTGACAAGGACTCGCTGTAGGGTTTTGGGATAGTATTTGGGAGCTGATATTGTCAAATGTTTTGATTTCTTGGGGCAAGGGGAGTATACAGGAAATCAGAGCACAGATCTAAAGGAAGCGAATAGGTGCTGTCAGCAGAGGAAGCTGTCTCCATGTAGCAAAGCTTAAACCATGAAGTGAATGTACTGTCCCACTGAGACTACAGACTTCTGGAAAAAATTATACACTGAAATTTTAGTAGTTTAAAGGGGAGATTTTGAAACACACTTTGTTTTACTGCACAAAACAGAGTAGTTTTAAATCTCTATTTAAAAATAGAAGAGTCTTAGGAATACCCTAGAGTTGATTAAGATTTTGCGTTCAATTGAATACATTGAAGAGATGCACAACCAAAAAAAAAAAAAGGCAAAAAAAGCAGCTCTTCTACAGTACTTATAAAGAAACCTGAAACAAAAAAAGCCTTTGCTCCATTATTCTTAGAAGTTTATAGTGATTCCAGACTCTACAACACTTTAAAAGATCTAGAGTCAGCTTTAGAGTCAAAAATATGTAATTCTAGCGGCTGCTATCACCTACTTCTCCTCTCCACTCCCCTGGTCACTGTTACGTGTTTCTCATGTTCCAGTGTTTCCTCCAAAAAGGGCCAGTGGTGCTTTGTTTGCACTGGGGTTTCATGTGTTTTGATGTTGAGGTCATGTATGGTGGCTTAAGTTTTAAAACCCTGTACTTTTGCAAAACACAGAGCAAATGTTCTTTTAATAGCCATTTACAATTAGACCATCTAAGAGAACCTATTTAAGGAATTACCAGATAAATAAATGCATTTAATTAATTCTCAGATTAATCTAATCACACTCAAAATATACAGTCACCAGAAAGAAGGACTCTTATACTTAACTAGAAAAGATGAGCACAAGACGGCTACAACACTGAACTGTTAGATAGCCTATTCAGAATATTTTAATGTCTACCTTATTCCCATGCAAAAAAACCCCCGTTGTAGCTGCTTTTAATAAGAAAATATCAATGATACCTTTAATCACTTCCTGGAAACAATTTAACACGGACTTTTGAAATATGTACATAGAGGACAATGCATTGTAGAATCACTGCATTGGCTCTAGATTGCATGAAATGCTACTGAAGGTTGCAAATAAAAATGTTTCCTCTTTTGAGCATCTGTCGCTAAGACTTTTGATAATTAGCACGCATGGAAAAAAGATTCACTCAGTTTGCAAATTATCCATAAAAACTGAAGGAGTAACTACAGTACACCACATTTGCTACATGAAAATAACTAGTTTGATGCACAGAATTTTACTGCAGCAATACAAAAGCGCAACTGAGGATACAATGAATAAAATATGTAAAATCTCTCTAGTATTCAGCAATGCTGATCTGCAAATACTTCTGTGCAACAAAGTTAGAAAATGCTCTCATAGTTAAGTACCTAATTTTAGCACTTCCTCGCATTTGAGTTACTTATTCACAGTTACAATTCTAAGTTGTAAACTACTAATTTGTTAGTTTTTGAAAATTGTAAAGAACTCAAATTGAGTAATTTTTCTGACAGAAATGACTATGTGTTAACATTTTACTCTTGTAAAATATTTTCAAAGACCAGAACAGTTGCAGATCAGGAGTGCCCTGCACTAGAATGATATAAATAATAAAAAAAGTTAGAAAAACAACACAAACTATAAAAACTCAGGAAATTCCATTAAGGAAAATAGGAATAAGACATGTCTGAAGGCGTGGAAAGCCAAAAAACTCAGGTCAGACAAACCCATGTCAGACGGCAAGAATTAATTTTTAGTGAACTGTGATGATGCTGAAAATTCTTAGAAGCCATTAGGACTTTACCCATTCAACCTTAAAAGTAGATGACTCTGCTGCATGTTTTTCTGTTACACAGATTCTAGACATGGTATAGTTGAGAAGCTGTCACTTCGCAGCCACACAGTTCTACTACAACACAGCATTGTTACAGTTGTACCTCATCCAGCCTTACTAATGCCACCATTACAATTGCCACCATACAAACCTTGATGATTTCAAGTCGGTCACAAATTCAGCTTATATTTGAAGAACTTTGTTTGTATTTTTGTTATATAAGCATAAATACTTGTAAGTATCTATAACATAATTTCAATCAAATGTTAAATTATGATAAAAAGGTCTTTATTTTAGAAGTTATACTGAAATGTGATCTTCTACCAAAATCTGTAATGATTTTTAACTCAGCATGTGTACTAATGAAATCAACACTGGAAATCCCCTAAATAAAAAGGCAACTTCTAACCCCATTCTTTGTAACCATTATCAAGTACTGACTTTTAACATAATAACCTGATCTGTCTCCCCCTCTCCTTCTGTTAGGAAGCTGTAGCACCTTAGAGAAGTTACACCTTCAAAAGCATTGATAAAGCCAGCTAAAGTTTAACTTCATGCTCAAGTGAGCTGATAACACGTAGAACTCATTGCATCTGGTGAAGGAGCAGACACTCCTCAAATGATACACAAAAGCTTTGCTGCAGATAACCTTGGAAAGAACCCAAGTGACACTCCTCTACATCAGGAAAGCAGAGAACAGAAATTTGGAGCCTTGAGCTCAGTTTATCTTCCTGCCAGGAAAGGGCATTTCTGAACAATCTGGCTTGCCTTAGGGGAGACAAATTGAAATGGATCTCTTGCTTCTTATTTATAAAAAGAACTCTAATCACGACATCTACCATTCTGAAAAAAAATTAAACTTACTCAAAAAGTGAATCTTTCAACTGAGCAACCAGGCATTAGATAAAGATTTTCAGATTAGCCATTTTTACATGATTCAGTTTTCAAGAAGCTAACCTAACACACCTTAAAAGAGAAGTGCATATCAGGAGTAGCATGTCTGCTGAGCTTTGACATTTAAAAGTGAAGTTTCCTCAAGGATCTTATTCTATTCACTCATATTTGTTAATGACTTCATAAGTTTTTGGATCATAGGTTGAGAAGACAGCTATAAAAAACAATCTGAGATTTGGGATGGAACAAGCTGAAATCTACATGAACAGCAGTCTTGTTGCACCAAGGCCAAAAAGCTGAAGAATTAAACAGTATTTCTAAAATTTTTTCAATACTAGCTTTTGTATAAGCAGTATTATTTCCAATTAAACCAGAATTTTACATTTCACTTATGAAATATCTTGTTAGACTTTTGCATACTTCACTATGAAGTATTTCAGACAACAGGAGAAAGGCAGTTTTGTGTTGTGAAGCCACAAGACGGCATTCAGACATTTTCTTTTAAAAGTAGTTCTCCTCTGAAGTATCAAGGGCCCTTGGGCTTACCTAGTTTTCCTCAAACTTTCATACTGTTACAAGCTTTGTTGTTGGTTCCTTAACTGTTATTTTGAGATCTTCCTCCTTGCAAAGTAAATGTAGAACTCCAGATGTCCTAAATCATGCCCTTTAAAACACGTATGATATCCCATTACATTTGATGGATTTGTATATACATTTTGAGTCAATCAGAAAAAATTTAAATTCTCTGACAATAGTTAGCAACGAAGCCACTATCACAAACATACTTCAGGACCTAAGGTGTCCCAAGTCCCACTTTCCTGAAACAAGCACCAAGAAGAAAAGCAACCTTATTTACAGTTGTTGCGAAACACTTCAGGACATAACACAAACAGACCTGAACCAGAAAGTTGCATTACAGCATGAGATATGACTACCACACTACAAAGCTTAAGATCACCATGAGAGTTCATGAGCAAGATAATGGAGAACTTGTTGCCATAGTGGGAAGCCAACACTTGACTCGGCAACCTCATTAATGCTTTTGAGTTAATGAGACAGGACCAGATACAGAGAAAACCTCAACTACAGCAGACTTTTCTTCAGGTTCAACCCTTGGAGACCATCAACCTGGAACGAAATTCAAGAGGCTTACAACTGCTTCACAGGGCCTGAGACAGGAAATGGGAAGACAAAACCCATTTTCAGGATAAACAAACTGTACACATAGTGTTAGCACATGACTGTTGTATTACAGATGCCTTTTGAGTTCTGGTTTTTTGGTTTTTGTTTGTCTGTTTTTTAAGATTTTCCTCTGATTTTGATTATGCACAAGTAACAGTAATCATTAAAAAAAGAAAATAAAAAGGTCTATAAAAAGCAGAAACTGTGAACCCAAGTCTAGATAAATGAAATTCTCAAAAATAATCCAGTGGTTTTTGAGCTTGTCTCTTCCCTTCAAATCCTGACACAGACAGTATTTCATTCTGCTAATAAGAGATACATAGTCTAGCCAGAAATCAATGCTAACATAGGGAGATCTGAGAGCATAATTGATTGAAATGGAATTTGACTATGACAATTAACTTTATTATCATGAAAAACAAAACGTGTTTTTAAAATTATCAGATTCTTAGAATAGTAGGTGTGAAAGGTAAGTTAGCAATAATAAGGATTCTGAATTATGGAAAGTAGGGGTTTTAGATCACAAGCATACTTGTGCACATGGTCAATTTAAGATGTGGCAGAAGATTCAGTTCCTTAGACTGAATGTCAGATGACCTATTTAAAGCAAATGCTGTGGGTATTTGACTTCAAGTTAGGTATATTCTTATTCCACAGGAAGGGAACAGGTTTTCCATTCTCTTGTTGTTTTATGAAAATTAGTATTTGGAGGAGGTTTTTTAACCCTAATAAATCCTTCAGTACTGAGTTTATCTTAGCAGCATTTCAAGCACTGAATACATGAGTTCAGATTCAAGACTTATCAATCTTAGAGAACAAGTTATTTACATTTAGTAAATTGTAAGCTGTAAGGATGCAAGTATTTTTTTTGAACTCTTAGTGGATTACAAATGTATTATCCAAATTGTTAGAAAGCTCTCATTTTCATTAGGATTGGATAGATAATGAAGAATGTTTTCTAAAGTGCAGTTAGTTTTCTCATGCTTATCTACATCCTCAACTTGCATCTTTTTAGTCAAGGTCGTAATATCACAGAAGAGACTCACTTCGCTTCCTTCGATCACACTTCCCAAAAGAAAAGTTTACACCAACTCTTCAAAACGTGTTTACTTCTATGCCAAATTTTGATTCTAATGCCAGATGGAATGAACTGGGCTAACAGTTTTGAAATACTGAAATAAATTTTCAAGTCCTTTTGACTTGGAACCAGTTTATGGGTTACATTTAGTGATTGATGTGCATTTATGTCCTATCTTTCATTTGACTAGTGAATTGGTATGGAAATCATGCATTCTGTCCAAACTGTAAAAAACAAAGATAGCAGCATGAAAGGGTGCTTACAAAAAGAAACTACTCGAACCCCACTCTGAGAACTATCAAAAGGAAAATATGGCTATTAGATCATGGCCTCAAGTTTTCACAACAGATTACAATGTTATCTCCTAATCATCAAAGCTTTTCACAGCAAAGAAAGAATTCGAGAAGAAATAAGCAAAATGGACTTCCATTTAAGTTTCAAACTGCATTTGCAGCTAAGAACTACTTCAAAAGCAGAAGTTATAAGCCAGAGTTTGTTCTAAGAAGGCACTAGATATGCAAAGTTTTTGAAACCTCTGCTGTCATAATTTTTTTATGTGCAAATTAAATACTTATCCATTTTCTGAAGTTTATTTCTCAGAAAGATTGCTTTAAACAGAACTGAGGCAAAATATTTTAAGCAGTTATGACTGAACCAGAATTTTAAGTAGAAATAGGATATTTTGGAAAACTTTGAGTCTTCATGAATATCCAGAAATAATATTCCAGTCTTGCTTTGTTCAAATTCTTATGACGCTTTTTGAAAACTGGGAAAAACATCTCCAAAGGGACATAGAAATGTCATGTAAATATCCAGACATATAATTTCTTTGTCGATTACATATGACAGCAGTCAATCAACTATACTGTAATTGTCCAAAATATTGATCTATTGTAGGATTACTTAATTAAATTTAATATTTATTTTTAGGGTATATTCATTTCATACTGGGAGCAATCATTATTTTGTTATTAATGTTCCATCAGAAGATTAATGGTTCTACTGGATGTCAATTCTGATTGGGAATATACTTTCTATAAGCACATCTAATCCAATTCAGTTACTAAAGACAGCACTAAGCACAGATCAAACTAGCTCTCTCAGTAATACTATTGACAAGTAATACTGTCTAGAAACAGGAAAATCTACTAAGATGATGAAAATAAATAAAGTATTGGAAATTTGCTTGTTTCTTCCTTGTATTCCAGGACACAATTCAGAAGCACTTGGGTTCCTAAAGCAATTTGCTTAGAAGATTAGTTGTCTATTTACAGCTATTGCCTCCTTGAAACAGACTACTTATATTGAAAAAGAGAGTAATTAGATAGTAATAAAAATCTGGAAGTTTCCATATAAATTGAAGAACACTAAGTCCCTATAATTCTAGACCAGAGCACCAAATACCTGAATTTGCTTCATGTTCATGAATTTAATCCAGTCCTTTAACTCAGTAACACTGACCAGGTAAGAAAAATTAGATTTTCCTACCACTTTTGTTTCTTCTCTCTGGTTCAACACTGGTTGCCATTTCAGACTAACTGAGAGAGAAAAATTTCTGAGTCAAGATCCTTTTCAGAACTGTTTCATCAGCCTTTTTGTTGCTTAAGAACATGACAGTGCTTCTGCTAGGAAGCTGGTGGTTCAGAGTACGGACAACAGCATGGAACAGAGACATAGCAGCTTGTATTATTTCAGGTTTCATAAAGCTTGACTATGTGAGCAGAAGTCCCAGCATCGACAACCTTCATGTACTTGTGATATTAAACAGCATTAAGTGACAAGAAGTAAACAGAGTTCTGCAGCAGTTTCCAGAGAGTTTTATTGGGTTTCTCTACAGAAGCCATGAATAACTTAACATCTGAACTTAGAAAAAAACCTGGACTAGAGAAATATGGTTCACATGCAAAAGAGATTACTAAAATAATCTCAAATATAGAGAGAAGGTTCTGCCTTTGGTGAGATAAAAGATCCTGAAATTAAAAGTGCCAGAGGCCCCTAAGTTGAGAACAAGAGGCAAATAAAGCCACTTCCTTAAACCATTCTTACACAATCAAAGAATCAAATGGGAGAAAAAAGCACTACAGTTAAGATTTGTAGCAGACAAGATTTACGGAACTAAGTAAATCCCAAATTTGCTCTGGGTTTGGAAATGCTTATTTGACTGATCTACATGAAAGCTATATTTAAGAGATGACTCGAAAGAAATTTTTATATCAGAAATCTATCATACACATAGTAGTCACAGAATACTATGTAGAATATTTTAGCATATGTTTCAGTTAGAGAGTAGTAGTCAGTAGACAATATCAAGATACAGTTCTATTGTCAAAAGCTGGGCACAATATTTAAGTATACTGCTTATTTCTACCCTAGCAATATCTGGAATCGTACAGAAGTACACCTGACTGAATATTTAGTTATTGTAGTAGAAATGTCTAAAACATGATATCATCAAGTGACTAGTTAAACCACTACAGTGAAGTCTTGTCATCTTCAGAAATGTTAATTTAAATACATTTATGCTAGAAACAAGTCTACCAGTAAAATTAACATTCTAAGATTCCTAAATCATACAGAAAACTTACCTGCTACTCTTTCGTCTGTTTCCCTATTGCCATCATCAGAGTATCTTGCAAAATCTAAGGAATCAAGAGTACTGATGCTTCCAGCGCGATCTTAAAGGGGAGGAAAGAAAAAAAAAAAAAGATATCAGAAATAACCCTGAAGAGCTGCCTGTCTTTGACAGAGAAAGACAAAACACATTATAAATTGAAGGCTAAGTAAGTTCTGCAAGACTGAAGTTTTAGTGCATTTTCTAAAAGTGTCTCTAAGTAAAGACTACGTCAGAAAATTTGAACAAAAAATACAGCATTGCAACAAGTTCACTGAACAGCCTGTAAGAAATTCACTTTTGCTCCCCCTAAAAGGTGGTGTTTCTACCTTGTACGCAGCAGGTGAGGAGCACTGTAGTGTAGCGCTTCCCCTTTTACACAAGGGCCAGGGACCTTGGCTTGGACATGCAGGTGAGCACTCACAAGAAACCAAAGAGGTACAAACTGTTGTGCCACAGGTTTCAAGCAGTTCTGTTCCCATTTTACAGAAATTTTTAACTGCCCCAAATATGCTACTTCCTTTTCCCATTTTTTGTATTTTGAGGCATGTTACCACGACCAAATACTTTTCTACATCCCCTAATCTAGCCACTAACTTCACTATATACCCACTTAATCAACGCTTACCAAGAAACATATTACCTAAGAAAAGCAAAGGAAGTGCAGTTCATGCTACTGCAGGCATAACATTCACATTCTAGAATTAAATTCTTAATTTAAAAAAAAGAAAAATGAAAACATTCAAGAAATTCAGTAACAAACACAAGGTTTTGATCTGATCCTGACATTTTTCATTTTAGGGGAAGGAGAAAGAAAAACGATCAAGCAAAATGTAATTTTGATAATTTCAAGTCTGTTGATGCACACATTCACCTTTTTATCAGAAAAATGCATAAAATACTCAGTAACAGAACTCAAAATAAACTGAACATGTTCCTAACACAATTGAACATGCAGAAATTATATTAAGTACCTTAACATCTTTCCCCTCCCTTTGAAATTAATTTTTATGTAGCACTTCAGAAATAAATTTAATTACATTAGAGCTGTTGTCACATTAACAAAGAACAAACTCCATAGAGTTGTCAAGAAAACCTCCTAACTGTCAGTGGAAATAGAAGTAATTTCATCACTTGTCAGTCAAATTTTGTCATGACTAACATCTCTAAGTATTTAACCTCTCCTCTCATTCTGCGTTATGTAAAAGAAGTTTTCTGAAGGGTTGTTTTTTTTATTAATTAGTTTCTTTTGTATATTTATGCCTAAGTTGTCCCGTAAGGTCTTGTGACATCCTCTCTACATACAGACCAGCACTGGACTGAAAAAAGAACACCTGGATTAAGACTGATTAAAGTATCTACACTGAAAAGCTACAGAGAATACTAAATTTGCCAACTCTAGCTGAGTGACACAGTAAAAACAAAAGTGCCTGGCAACCCTAACTTGTTTGTTCCACGGACATAAAGTATATGGCAGTATATAGTTTATATCTAATAACAGGGTTTTTTTCCTATTACTATGCTTTCTCATCCAAATAAGGACTGTTGCTCCTCAATGAGTGTCTATTCAGTAATTGGTTTTAACCCTTATTTTTCATATGCAGATTCTGGTCTTTTCTACTGCATTTTTTCAATATATTATTCTGATTTAATAATTCTCTCCAGGCTGTTCTATAGCGCTTAGCAGCACAGTACAAACTCTTCTTTTTACGGCATCTTTGCAAAATGGACTGTTTTGAAAATAAACCAATGGGGAACCACATTGAGTGGTTAAGTCAAAAGTAAACATGAACTTTGCATGCACAGCATGAAAGTCTTGAGAGCTGACTTTCAAAACACCCAACACCTTGATCAGTATGTACGGCTCCAAATTATTTCTTTGGGAGCTGCAAGATAATTTTTTGAAATCCAATTCAAGACTTGAGTTAAAGAAACAGAGATCCCAATGAAAAGCTGATGTTTAAGAAAAGTGAACCAGTCTCATATAGTATTGCTATGGCAAAAACAGAAATACAACTGTTTCCTCCTACAGTCTTGCCATGTTTGCAAGGTAACAATCAGAGAAACAAGGCTCAAATTTTCAGGTAAAGTCAACCACATCATCATTACTGAAGCATCTAAAGCCATAGGTAACACCACCTTTTTTTCCTGTGACTAATGGTCCACTTTTGAGGCAAGGGCTCTCTCCTGAAAATTGATAAAACAAATCCAGCTATAAAATACAAATGTACTTGCCAAAGCAGCCAGAAAGTTCTTGAAAAAACCTCCAAAAAACAGGTGTCTAGAAAAATGCATGGGGTAATCAGAATCTTTGTCAGGATGTACGAAATGGAAGCTGTTTAAGATGATACCAGTGGCTATGAATCCAACAATTTGCCGTATCAATTCGTTCTACAGCTTTAACAGTCCTAGAGAAACTGAACACCAAGGGTTTTTCACCATTTTAACACTCAGAAACGGCCTTATGCACCACATCTACATGCACAGCAGCAATTTGTAGGGTTGAATGTTGACCATTTAGGTTTCTCTTTATCACTATAGTGTTCACAATAACAGCAAACATCTGACACTTTTCATACAGGCTGATGTTACAAAGATTCAGATTGATTAAACAAAATGAAAGTCTGCTGAGGAACACCAGCCTCATGGCCTGTTTTCTGCTACGATCATTGCACTCTCCCAGTAATGCTGATCCTCCTTCCCGTTACAAAAAAGCATAGCCCAGCTATCATCACCCCCCCAAGCATGCTGTCATTACTAGAACAAGCCAATTTGGGTGCTAGAAGTCATTATGTCCAGTGTTCAATCTGAAGATAAGGTTTAAAATGAAAAATGTCTTTATGTATTCCATTGGTGGAACCTGAATCTACACGGAGAACTACCTACAGCTATCCAAACAAACAGCTGAAGGAAATGAAACAGTAACAAAGACAACCTATACACACATAACAGGCTGAATGGTATCTTCTCAATTGAGTGTCCCCCTAGATGATATATACTGCCAAATTTCAAGTTGTGAAATTATAACTTCCACAATGCAATGCCAACTAAACGGTCAGCTTGTAATGTATATGTAACATTATCTTATAATGCAACAAGACTTTTACCACTGCTTTGCTATAGGATACTGCCTTTAAAATAAGTGGTGTGGCTAAAGAAGTGCTTCTTCATGGCAAGAAGCCACCAGTGCTGAAGCACTTCAGCTGAGACACCTCCTGGGCAAAGGGGTTCCACAGGCATTAATGAACCATCAGTGCTAAGGCTATACCCTGCCAAGCCCCAGTGCAGGGAAAGCCCAGTCACAGCCACAGCTCCCACTGAGGCAGGTGCTTCAAGCAGTAGGAAAGGAAGCAATGCAGGAGCAGCTCCCTCTGCCTTCAGTGTTGGCACAGCTACTCATTTCTGCCACCCACCTGGGAAGATGGGCTTCCACCACAGCCAGGCTGGGTGAGGTCCAAATGGCAGCTCCACCTCCTCATGCTCACACTGCAAAGCTTGTAGTGCCACATAGTCCTTGCCTGCCCTGGCTACTTCAAAGCTTCTGCCCGAGACAGCTGCGGTGGAGTCAGGGCTCAGGAAAGATCAGGCAGCAAAGGGGCCTGCTGCTTCTTTCAAATGCCATGGCAGCACTAGTGACCTTCTGGAAGTAGGCAAGATGAATTTTGGGGCTGTAATTGCACAACAAAATGAAGCACCTCAAGGAAGAGCCAAGCATCACACAGGAACTGGCACCAGTGGGTTTACACAGCAAAGAGGGATTTATGATACTATGGTATCAGAGAACATGGGAGAATAAGGTGAGAAGGGAAAGCTAAACGAGACAGTTAAGAGAAAATATGACCCAGACCTGTCAGATCTATCATTATCAGTAGGGCCATAGCACACAGGTGCTGCCAGGCAGGGCAGTGCTGAGCAGTGCCCAAAGCTGAACAGCAGCAGGCCGGTCCCATCGCTGCACCTACCCAAAATGTCTCTGTGGGGTAACTCTATCTGAGGCCTCACTCCTAACCAATGTCTTTGTAGGCAGTCATCAGCTGAGGTTTAATTCCTAAAACTAATGCCATCATCCAGAAAATCACGCAATAACATCTTATAATCTCAAATTTTACACTTCCATAAAGGATGCACCTGCTCAGCAAAGGATCTGAGGGTGCAAAAGGTACCTCCCTGCTGCCAACTCAACAGCCTTGTTTGCCAGGAAAATGGGAAGGGCTGTTTGAATGAGTGGAATTGGCAAGGGAAGGGCTATGCTCAGTCACGTAGCTCACCTGAGGAATGTGGAACATCACCATTTATCTGAAGTACTGATAATGGTACTCCACAACACCGAGTGGATGTATTTCAACCACAGTGTTCAGAAAAGAATACTGTTTTCTGAACTGAAAAGAGAAACTTAAAAAGGAAAAAAGAATTTAATTTTTTAGAAGAAAACAACACATTTCTTCACTTTATTTTTTAATAAAAAATAAAAATCTTAGGTTTAAGTTACTTGGCAAATAATATCAAAGCATAATCTTTCTCCTGAAAAGGAGAAGTACACTTGGGCTGAATTCTGTTTCTTTCCCAGAAGGAAATCCAATGTGACACAGCAGTGGGAACTCATTTTGCTGTCTTGAGGTGTGCATTCTTACCAACAGTCCCCTGTGTATGGATTTTAGACTTCTTTCTCTGAATTAAAACATTTTTCAAGCAGCAATTAATTTTTGCTAAAAGCTTTCCTAGTGATTAGCGACAAAATAATTGCTGTCAGCTTCATGTTTCAGAAATGGTAAAGCAAAGTAACAAGAATAGTTTTGACAAGGAGGTATCAACACCTGCAGAACATGGATCACCTCAATATGGGACAAGAAAATGCCATGGGTGCATAGTGGAAAAGTGAAATAGGCTTAGGCTTTTCATAGTACGTACTAGTGAAAAGCCAGGAGAGAGACTTGGATAGTAAAGGAGAGCCTGTGTATAGTTCTTGTCTCCTACCTTTACCAGTGGAATAGGATGAACAAAGTCAGAATGCCAAGATTCATATTTGATACTTTAAGCTAAGAAGGTTTTTTTAATCCATTTGTTAAAAAACGCAATGTTTTTACTTTCATTTGTGAAATTAAAAATCAGGTTCAACACCACACTTTGCTTATTAACTTCTACAATCGTTTAAAATACTGCTTCACTCCAGAGGAATTTCACTTCTTTTCTTATTCCCAGAACTGTCACCAGTATGAAAAGTAGATTTTTGCTGACAGCTTGTGTTCCCTAGGCATATCCAGCTGTCACTGAAAATAGAGCATAACTGTAGAAGTAGGAAAATATAAGATCTTGAAGTGATACATCCCCTTCTACTGACTTACACAATATGAAAAAAGTTAAGTTTCATTCACTCTGATGGTAAAATGAGATTATTTTTACCAGCTTACCTAAAGGGACACCAAGAGGGGTCGCATTAGCCATATTTTCATAATAGCCATATTTTCACAGTACATTAATAAAACAGAAGTTGCATTCTTCTACAAAACCACATTACATAATCTTTACATGAGCATTTACATTGTAAATCATCTAAAACCATAGACAAACTAAGTGATATTACTTATTGACAGGAAGGCTTGAGAAAAAATATTTAAAAAAACTAAACTAACGTTTTAGAAGTAATTTGAATTTATTTTGCAAACATCCAAATCGATTTTTAAAACTACTAGTTGATAAAGCAGCCAAGAAGCTGTCATATTTCCTCTAAGATTACAGGAAATCATATCACCATATACTAACAATCAACCAAATAGAACATATGAAGACCAAGAACTCCATCTTTTTCCTTGAAATTAAAAGATATGTAATGATACTACGCCTGTATAAGACAGATTCACTTTGCATCTCTAATGAAATGTTCACTTGTACTGAAAAATATCTATAACCCTGAAACCAGACTGTTGCCATATTTTAAACTGCTGTGCAAAATAGCTGGCTAACCACATTTTAAGGTGATCAGAGAAATAACTGGCTACTGGAAATTGGGGTTTGATTCACATGCGTATGAACTAAAAGTGAATCCTTCCCAGTCAAGATCAGAGCAGCCTCCCACTGGATATTGCATATACTAGGAAAATATATTTCCCAGTTTAAGCCAAGCTTTACATGAATTACATGGTTATACATGGGATGAAACAGCTGTAGGCAAACAGCTCACACATATCATAGGACCTTTTTTTTGAGATATTAAAAGTCCAAAGTTAATTAGTCTGGATTATAATTTACACCTATCATGCTATGACAAAGCCATCATCTGGACTCCAACATCCATCCTCATACATCACTATTTGGAGGAAAAAACCCAAACACTACTTTGCATTTAAAAAAACCAAACCAAACAAAGAACACTCTTTGATGACCTACCTGATCACTTAATACAGTTCCATTTGTCATTTACTGTAGCATTACCAAATAGGAACATACAACATACCACAGGCTTGGAAAAAACTGTTATGGAACACTGCTCACTATACTGCATACTACAAAGGATTTATATAGAGAATTCTGCATATTCATCCAAGCAGAGCTCTGCTTCCAGGAACATGGAATTTTTAGTTCTTTTTTTTTTTTTTTTTTAGTTTAGTGTTTTAGCATTGGCATTAGGAGTATCACACGAGCAACCTAATCCACTAGTAGTAATTTTATTTTATATTAATACACTCTCTTCATTAAATTGAATTTTCCCTACACAGGATTTCACTATGGAGAAACTAACAAGTCTTCTCAGTTCAGTGTCAGATACAACCCTACTTAAAAGTCACCTCAGGTTAATGCCTTCTAACTTCATCTGAATAAAACCAGATGTTGAAAGTTACATAAGTGAACGACTGAGGCCATCAAAAATTATTCCTTAACATCATCATCTTGATGGTTATTTCTAGAAAAAAAAAAAAAACAATAGAATTCCAGGATGCACTTCTCTGCAGCAGTAGAAATAAGCTGCACTTCATACTTGAACTGGTCATTGACAATTTGTTTTGTAGAACAAAATTTTTAAAATAGGGAACTGCTAAGGTTTAGTTTTACTATGAATTTAAAAAAAAATACAATAGGATAATTTAACCAACAAATATGATACAACTTAATATATGGCAGTAAATTAGACTCCAATGTTATGATCACAATACAAATAAAGTTGTTGGGGATTTTATAAATGTCAGAAAACCATGTAATTACAGCTATATGTGAAAGAATTAAAGCAAAAATTTCTAAGTCTGAGATACTCTTTCAGCTCTATGAAAAGTGAGAAGCTATAAAAGCCCCCTACTGCAATGTTTTGCAACTTACAACACATGGACTCTTATTAAGACAAGCTTAAAAGAATCATGTAGTTCCATGTAACTTCAGAAAACATACAGAAGTTTTTCCTGATGAGTTGTGCTATTGCTTTGAATTAAGATCGCCCTCCTTCCAATATAAAACCCTTCCTGCATGGAAGAACTTCTGGTGGAAAATTCTCCATCCAAAAGAAAATTATGTCATAAAGAGATGAAAACTGAAACTTTAAGGGGTCTGCAAATCAAAGGCTGGAAAAAACCTTCATATACATCTGGAAAGGACAACAGTATCTATTTTATAGAGTACAGATTACCTTTACATTTAGGATGCCCAACCTAACTTTTAAATTCAAAAAGAGATACAGGCACATCAGCAAGTACTCTGATGACAGATCCCAATTGAGAAGTTTCTATGGAAACTACTCAGGTCTGCCACTTTTTTCCTTTTCCTCTATGCTACAAGTACAATGATAGAACTGTTCACTCCTAAGGAAATGCAGATGTATTAATATGTATTTTAGATCTGCTTCTGTTGACGGTAAAGAGGTCTGCAAACTAGGTATTTTACCTACGCTAAATATTCCAGACCTAGAGAAACTAGCCCCTACGGCCATGCAACAGATGGCCTACTCTCTTCTAGAGATACTGATCTAGAAAAGCATGTCCTTGAGTAACTTGCATTTTCCACTGTCCTGCACAATATCACAGGCAAAAACCAGCAGAAGCCAAGGAAACTGGGAACAGAGGCTATTTGAGAGAAAGAATAAACTTACTCTTGTATTTATTGGTACATGCTTAAGCTTCCTATTAATACTGAACTCCACATATACCTATGTGGATAAACCAAATGGCAAGAGAGATACGATTCACAGATGTGGGATAATGCAAAAACTTGAACAGTTTTAATGGTATTCTTTCTACATTAAATCAAAGAATCAAGACATCATGAACTCTTCAACAAATGATCATCACTTCACAGTTTGTATTTGTTGCTACATTATATACCAACTGAAATATGTATGTTGTGCAATGCATATGAATAAATGAATTAAACTATTTAATTGCCCACAAATGCTAGTTAAAATTTCTTTAAGCCTTACCGAATTTCACAAGACAACTCTTGAGTAATATTACTTTGAGAAGTCTTAAATGACTGCTGCGTTTAAAACTCCTGGTATGTTTCAACTTGTTCCTAGCTTACCAGTGCTGGATCAGTCAGCAAAGCAAACTTGATCCACGGCAGCAGATACCTGATCTAGCATAAAACCTTTACAGTAGAAACAGACTTACACAACAATTTTTTAAACCAATTTGAGTCTGCAGAGTAAATTTTACCAGACAAAGACATTCCACATTGCTATGGTAACTCTGGGATGGAATGAAGAACCTTAAAGTAATTCATAGCATCAGGCACTAAATTGCAAGCAGCTAACCTACCAACCTTGCTTTGCAACTGCAAGTGCCTCTTTTGCTCTCTCCCACATGTTCTTATTCAATAAGACCTGCAGAATTTCAAAGTTGGTATGCTCTGAAAAGACTTCAGACCATTATCAAATGAAAGGGAAACTTAGTTAAGTAAAGCTACCAGAATAAAATTAACTTTCAAGCTGTCAGTGCAATCCACTTACAAATTACCTAGAACAGACATTCCATACTAGTCCATGATGGGCAATCCAGATTGAAAACAGATGATCAATACACTTACCTACTTCATATTAATAACAAGATATAAAAATTCATGGAACGTATATGAGGGTAAAACCCCTAAAGCTACTCAGAGAAAACTAATCTATGCTTGCTGGCCAAGGACAGGAAAAAAAAACAAAACAGCAAAACCCAAACAAACAAAAAACCCCAACCACCAGA
>NW_016690206.1:6963934-7120625 GCF_001604755.1 Lepidothrix coronata | reverse complement strand
TTGGTAGATACATTGCAGTAAAGAACTATAAGCCTCACTACCACGACAGGCACATTGCAGAACCTCAACAGAAAGATGAAATTATAAGTAGAACATAGATAGATCTTGCACCCTAGCACAGAAATAACACACTCACTGAACTGGGTTAAGATACAGGTGCACCTGGGCTGATCTCGTGGAGAGCCATACCAAAACCAGGCTGCTTTTAGGGGGAGGCTTACTGCATAGACATTCACAGACAGCATCCAAATCCAGAGAGTCTGAAAAAATTAAGCTGGCCCTGCACAAAACCATTTGAATGTTGCTGCAGTGAACACTGAGGTCCAGAGGGATACAACCTTGGGGAAAGCATCAATCCCAGCCTGACTCCCTACACATGTGCTGCAGTGTGCTTAAGCTACCAGAGCTTCCCAAAACAGAACAGCTAAGGGAGAAGCATGGCGCGGAGGTAGGTCTTCCAGCTCATGACCTCAGCTGGCTTCAGCAGAAATCAGAAAGCATCAACAGCATCAAATTAACTCCATATGCTTGATGCTGCAGAACGGCATTTTCTAAAATGTATCTGTTAACTTGCATTACAAAGATTTTTCCATTCTCCACAGTAACTCAGCTTTCTGTTATACTCTCTGACATGAAGCAAAATCATACCAATCTAGTCCTCAAATGCTTGCCCTTGTTGAGGGGCAACCATTTATAGTTTAAGTGTATAGATAATATCTATACTTTACCATCTATACTTTAAGTGTATAGATAATATCTATCTTCATTCGCAAGCATTGTATTCCCTCAGTTTTCTTCATATATTAAATCCTAGTATGTTCTCCTTTGCCTACTTTCTACGTTATCTCAGGACAGTCGTAAATTTTCCAGTTAAGTTTTAACATGTGTCCACATGGGTTCTACAGAAAATTTTAAAAAGAATAGAAACTAGCAACTAGACACCAAAGCCTCTCTTTTCAGTCTGAAGAAGAGCAGGCTCAGGGGAATTTCACAATGTGTATAAATAACTGAAGGGAAGGCGCAAAGAGGATGGAGCCAGGCTCCTCTCAGTGGTGACCCGTGACTACAGGCAATAGGAACAAAATGAAATACAGGAGGTTCCTCCAGAACATCGGGAAATACTACTTCTACTGTAAGGGTGACTGAGCACTGGCATAATTGCCCAGAGGGGTGAGTCTTAAAAGCCACCAGGACGTGATCCCGGGAAAGCAGTGGCTCTGCTTGAGCAGGCTGGACCAGACGATCGCCAGAGGTCCCTTCCCATCCCAACCATGCTGGCATTCTGTGATTATTTCTGCCTTGATTTCTCTTACTCTAACAGGTTTTTTCAACTGACAAAACAGCTGATAGTTTTATCTCTCCTCTAACATCAAACTAAGATGAAAAAGCACTTGTTACATAAATAAGAAATTCTGTGACTTTTTATCTAACAGTATTTCCTTCAATTCAACAACAAAGTAATCAGTTGCATCACCATCATGGTACAATATATTGCAGGAAGGGAGGAAGAAAATTGCCTCTCCCCTATGGTGCACTGGGGGAAATAGGTCACTATTTCTCAAAGGCTTTTTCAGCTTTGTCCGTCTTTAAAACACAAACAAACGAACATTTTTAAAAAATATTTATCCCACAAACTCAGTATACTCAGTGCCACACCTCAGGCATGCACATCACAAATAACAAAATAAGGCCTACAACTTTTACTGAATCATTCAATGTTTTAGCCTATACTACAGGAGATTTCAACCCAGTTTCTCAAACTTGCATCTTTACAATACACTAGAATCCCAAATACAAGTAATACATTGAGGACAAAGAGTCGTAACTTTGAACTCAACAGCATAAGATTTTAGGAGTTATCTTTAAATACTAATAGAAAAGAGACTTGTGATGCTATATTTTAAAGAGCTCCATAGATTCAAATTACCTAAGTCAGATTTTGTAACAAATCTTAATTTAGTTGGAAAGTGTAAGAACTCCCTCAAAAAGATTATTTTTCTGTATTTTCATTAATTTTGTGTTCATAGAACATAGAAGTCCAGTATTTACAAGTTTTAAATTAGCAGAGGTGAGCTGCACACAGATGGGCTTCCAACATAGCTGGCATCAATACTTACTTGATACTGACTTACAAAATACTAGACAAATCTTTTTATATCAGTTAATAAAACTGGCATAAAATTTTCAGCAAGCATTCTCTCACTGAACAGAGTTTATGAGACATCTTCAGTCAAGAAAAAGGTAATTCTCAGAGGAAAATAAGGTACAGAAAATTTGATACAGCTTATATGGAAGTGAAATTATGTATGGGAGAACTTAAGACAAGTTGTTAGTGGTTGGTTCTGAAATGCAAAGCTCTAGCTCATCTTAATTCCCTTCCTCTCCCCCACTCAAAAAAAATCTCTCCTTTCCCTAACAGCAAAACCATCAGAAGGATGGTGTGCCGCTTCAGCATAAATCCTGCTCATTAGGCTGAAGCTTTCAGCCAAAGGATGGTTAAATGCACACAGAACTGAACTAGCTACAAGTGCCTATAGATAGAGGGTTCACTTCTGCCTTCTCCAACATTGAAAAGTAACAGGAATTCTGGCACGGGAACAGAAAGCCAGGGCTAAAGCGATTAAATTCCCCATAGCATAGGTGTGAAGATCCTAAAAGAACAAAAACATGCACTGGGTTACAATAGGGTAAAATACAACATAGTCATAGTCACTTGCTACTCAGCTGAGAACTTGATACTTGCCTGCCCAGTACTAGTGGCTTCTAGTCCGTCTTCCTTTGCCCATCATTGTCATGCTTATCTCATGCTACCTTATCTTGTTACTTCTTTGTGTAGTTATACACTTTTGGGACTAACTTGTCTCCTGAACAATCTACCATTACATCCCAAGTCACCTCAACACAGATATCAGCCAAAGCTTAAACTCATCCATCAGGAACAGCTTCCAGCAGACCTGGTTTCACTCATTTGACAAGTCCAACAACTGCAAAAGCCTTAACCTAAGCAGCTCATAAGCTATGAAGCGCATGTCACTGAAAACTTGTCAGAAATACCAGCGTCAGTAAAATGGAGGGGAGTTTAAAGCAGTCGCAACTGGAGAAAGTTCAACTGGCTTCTCTATCAGTAAAGCCAACATCAGAGCACTACAAAATCTCCGGTTTCATCCAGGCATTACTGTCTTTGGCAGGTCTGCAGGGAACTCGGCTTCCCTTTCCTTCAGTGTTACACAGAAACCTCTACTCTATCAACAGTTTTCTCTACTTCATTTGAAGAGACAACATTCAGTCTTTCCCATCTGTTGATACCAGCAGCTCTGAGTACCTATTTATCTGCACCTTTCCATCCTGTCCTTACTCAGGGGAGCACCTTTTCCAAATCAGACAGTAAAACCACTGTCTTATCCACAAGTTGTCAGTCTACCTCCTGGTATCTGCAGAGATAGACAACAGGACTAGATATATTTGCTTGCTTTCATAAAGTAACAAGCAAAAGACTTGAGCTGACAACAACAAAACACCTAACAACTAGTCATTAGAACAACAAAACTTATTTGTCATCGTCCTAATTTCCTTCTTATTCAGACTGCCAATTAAGCTGAGGTATTTATGAACTGCTCTGAGGTAGCCCTGTTCTGCTGTATTTTCATTCAGAGCACAAATCTGGTGGAACACTGATGACAAAGTCTCTCACAAAATTACAATGTCTGTGACTCAGGATTGAGAGCTGTTACCAAGACACCTTCTTCTCACAGAAGTATAATCAATATGCTCTTCCCACATGGATTTTTCCACTAGGATCCATTTGAATTTCAAAAGGCTACAAGCAAAAACAGAGTGATACTTCACAATATGAAAAGAAAAAAAAAACAAAACCAACCAAAACCCCAAGCACTGCAATTTGTAAACAAAGCCAGGAGTTTACTATGAAGAAGCAGTAATACTTAATATTTTTGTGCTCACAGATTTGCTTAATGTGACTGAAATCAAATCCCCCAAAAGTTATAAAAATTTTATTTTGGCAATAATTAAAAACAAATAATTTTCTGAAAACCACAAATGTTACATAAGTGTTTAAACCTCTTCTTTATGATTTTCATTAAAGCTATTTCAAATTTCAGGAATGTTGAACTTTTGTAGCCATAAATAAAAAAATAAATTGCAAATTTTAAGATTAAAGCTAGTTCTAACAGCGTAAGGTGCATCCCTTTTGGAAAGGGTATTCATCAGGTATAGTAACCAAAGGGCATCATATCAATCATATTACAAAAAAAAAAAAGTTTCTTCATCCACTATGCTCAAGCTTGAATTACTGTCATGGGTATATGGAAAAACATATGATTTACAGGAACTGGGATGAGACATTTGAGCCACAGTTTTATTTCTAAATTTCAAGTGTCTCAAATTGTACCGTACCTCCTCCAGCAAAAATGATAGGGACAAAAATTTAAATTTAATGTGTAGGTGCTAACTAAGGCCTTTAAAAGGCTTTACAGTAAAAAGGAGGGACTTCCAAAACATACCACTCACTGAATAGCACTAGAAAAGCGGTTATCAAAATGGTCAGCAGATGTGGAGCTACTGCTATTGAAACCAGTGGAAGAAGCTCTCATGGAAGTTTGGGAAGATCTAGAAGAGACACGGGACATGAAGGATGACCATATGCAAGTAATGTAGATCTAAAGGAATAGTGTTAATGCCTTCACAGCATGAATTTGCTTAAACTAGAAGAGCAAAGTTACTACAGACGAGATTTTTCATTACAATATATCTTAATCTCTGTTTGCAGCTGTGACATTGCTGCTGCTGGAAAAGGGTGCTTTTGCAAAAAAAAAAAAAACAAAAAAAGAAATCCTAGTCATCTGACTGTCATTTGCTGTTGCAACCAAGCACTCTGAAGCATGGTTCAAAGACAAAACAGCTTCTAAGTCACTAGCTGACCACATGATGCTGGTTGTCTACATCCAATGCCACTTCATTAAAATCTCTTTATAGCAGTCTATGAAGATGAAGAGAAGAAAAAAACCCACCAAAATAAATTCCAGCATGCACTCATAGTTTACATTGTCTAAAAGCATTCTGAAAAGTGCCAATGAACACTTGTACTGAAATTCTCCCATTCTGTATAGCAACACAGAGTACAAAAGCTTTCCACTGCTCAGTGGAAATCCTCAGGCAGCATTCCAAACATACTTCACATTCAGTAAGAATTGCCAGTCGAACTTCTTTTTCATCCAGTATAAAGCCACAGAAATTCATCTAACTTGGGAGCTGGGAGGAGCAGGTACAAAGCTAGCACTGAGAAGAAATTCTGATTTTAGAAATCAACAGAAATAAATAAACTTTTTTTAATGATACTATGATTTATTTTCAGTGAGGCATAAAATTCACATGACCTTGAAATGGCAATCATGTCAACCTGCACTACTTTCTGCATCAATAGCTTCTATTAAGAAAGCTATTGGTTTATTTTCAAATCCCTTTGGCATATTAAAGTAAGAGAAGGTACATGCATGACTGTGATACATTCTCTGCAAGTCTCCCTGTGAGGATCCACAAACACAGGTACAACAGACTGGGTCTCTCAACAGAACTGAACATTTTGACTAACCTAGGAACCTATTCAGACTTACTCTTGGATCTGAACTGCAGCACAGTCATCTACCTAAATCCCTCCTTCTCTCTCTCTCTCTCCTGCCTCCTCCCTCCTTTTTTAATAGGGACATCCCACAGACATCTATCAATTAGCAGGTCAGCAAAATAATAATTAAGATGTTTTCACAAAAATGCCCATTGGTCTAAGACTGCAAGAGGTCATTTTTTCGCATGCATAACAACACAATTACACAGGCTACTGTTTTTCTAATTCTACTGGAGTATGCGCAGTATCAGTAACTGGAAAGAACATATTATGGTTACAAAGAAAAGAGAATGTTTAATCAATCGGGTGAATTGCCTGGAATCCCCAAGGAAGCAGCTTGGGAATGAAAGAGAAATTTACATCAGTTCAAAGCCTTGAAGCACAAGTTTTTCCAACATTCACTAATCATATCATGAAGAATACCACAGTGAAGCTTTCAGCTGGACAAAGACAAGTATGAAATTCTAATTATTCATAAACAAGATAAGCAGAATATGAACAACACAGCAGGAATTTTTTAAAAAAGCCATTGATTTTTTAAAAGATCTTGAAATGCATTAACAAGTTGAAAATTTAGATGTTTCTGATTATCCCACCCATCTAGATACTATTAGTTATTTCCAAATTTTAAGTGTAACTGCATGTCTTTGCAGCATTAGGAACTTTTAAAGGAAATAAAAATACAGGACTATTTACAAAATGCCTTTAGGTATCTTAGAATACACATAAGTAAGTCTTTAAACCTGCCTCCTGCCCACAACTCCTATCATTTCAAAACCTTCCCACGAGTTTATTAAGTCCTCAAAGGTCAGATGGCTGGGCAGCTTCTCTCTCAAAGCCACTTCCACAGGCTGCCTCCTTTTTAGAACTCTACATTTTTTGACAGTAACATTGACAAGACACACAAGCAATTTTATCCTAAGCCATGTGGTCTACTGTTAACACTCAAAAGCTTTTATGGTCAGCTACGTGTTCGTCCCAATATCTGCATTGCTTTTGCTCCCTAAAGTTGTACTAACCAAGTTCATTTACTGCTCCCCATCTCCAAATCCCAACATGGTGATCCAAAGACTGGAGGCACTTGGTAAACATGGCAGCATTAATTATAGGAAACATCGTATTAGTTTTGCAAGATCTGTGAAACTCAGATCTCTTTGGACGCATCAGCAGAAATAACATGCTGGCACCCGTTTTTACATCTCACACCCCATTTTTGACAGTTTTTAGACTTCAAATGCAGCAGTCACGGCTTAACAGCCCCCTCCTTCTCCTAGCGCCGTATGACTTATCTCTTGGCAATAGGCACTAAAGACACCGCTAAGAATCAAGGCTGAAATTACCATCCCTTAGCATTTCTTCCACATTTAGCAAACACTCGTGACGTTCACGGGCATACGGTATTCTAATTAAACCACGCCTGCGGGACCAGGCTAACGCCGGTTCTGGCAGCCCATCTCCTCACCCCCGGGCCGGCCCGCTCCTACAGCCTCCCCCAAACCCAGCTTACAGAGAGCAAGGAATGACTAGAAGGAGAAGCGATGCAAAACGCCTTTCCCGGCCGCCCAGCGGCACCGACAGCCATCCCCGCTCGGCCCCGTGCGCCCGCCGAGAGCCCCCCGCCCCCGAGCCGGGGTCACTTACTGAGCTGCCCGGCCCCGGGCTCCCTGCCGCCGGCTCCCCCGAGCCCGCTACCGCTGCCCAGGCTGCCCAGGGCCCCGCCGGCGGGCGGCGTGCCGCTCTGCCGCTCGAAGTTGCCCGGGTTGGAGAAGAAGTCGCGGAGCCGCGGCAACTCCCGGCCGCTCTCCAGCAGCTCCGTGTGCAGTTCCAGCGCTGTCAGCAGGAGCTGGTCCCGCAGCAGCTGCGCCGCTATCGCGTCCATCGGCACCCGTGGCGGCTCCCCCGCCCCCGCGGCGGCATCGCCCGGCGCCGCCGCTCGCAGCCCCGGCAGCTCCTCGGGGCTCCCCGCCGCCTCCGCCGGCGGCTGCGGGTACGCGGGCCCGCCCGGCTCGGTGCTGCTGCTGCTGCCGCCGCCGGCCCGCGCCTCCTCGGGCTCGTCCTCCTCGGAGTCGCTGAGGAAGGGGTTCACGCTGCCGCCCCCGCCCGCCGCCGCCGCCGCCATCTTACAGCCCGACGCGGCGCGACCGCTGCCGGGGTGATGCCGCGGCAAAGCCTGCGCGGGGCCGCCGCCGCCGCCGCCCCTCCTGGTGGGGCTGGGGCCGGGGCCGAGGCCGCTGCCGCTCCCCTGTGATGGCAGTGATGGTGGTGGTGGTGGTGGTGGTGGTGATGATGATGCTACTGCTGGTGCTGCTGCGGGCGCTGCCGCCACCGGCGGCCGCAGCAACTCCCCCCCGCCCGCCGCCTCCTCGGCCGCCTCCCACCACCCCACTGCCGCTTCCGGATCGCAGCCTTCGCGAGAGCGCTCGCGGCCAACCGCGAGTGGCGCCCCGGCGGCCGGACCCGCCCCCTCCGCTGTGGGCGGGGCCCGAGGAGCGGGAGGGGCGGTGCCGAAGGGAGAAATAAAAATCAAGGGGCGGGGCCACCTCCGAGTCGGGGGCGTGGCCATTATAAGGGGCGGGGCCTCGTGACAGTCCTCGTTGGGTCGGGGTCGGAGGCGTGGCCCAGGGTCGGGCGGAAGCGGAAGTGTCCTGTGTTCCCGGCGGGGGAGAGGCGTGAGTCTTGGCGCCTGCGCGCTCAGCGGTTCCCCCGGGGAAGGGGCGGTGGATGCCCCACTCGTCCCGGGGCCTGATCCTCGGGCACGGGGGTGAGCACGGGCTGTGTCTCACGGCCTCTGGAGAGCTTTGGCCGCTCCGCAGGCAGCACGGCGGCCGCACAGCCTGTTGCTGGGACGGGAGGGGCGCGGGGCTCGGTTTGGCCCCGTGCCGGAGTTGTTGGCCGGGACAGCGTGGGGCTTCCCGGGGAAAGCAGCGCCCTGCGAGGGCCCCCGGGCAGCTGCTTGGACATTGGAATGGGCCCGGGGAGGTGGTGGACTCACCGTCCCTGGAGGTGTTTAAGGAAAGACTGGATGTAGGACTTCGTGCCATGGGCTAGTTGACGTGATGGTGTTTGGTCATCGATTGGACTCGATGATCTGAGAGGTCTTTTCTGACCTAATTGATTCAGTGGGTGTGTGAGCCGTCGCCTAGCGTCAGATGTGCTTCATGGGCCTGGGGTTAGGGAGGCCATTACTACTCAGGAGCACAGGTGGGTAGTAAGTTTATGGTCTTTGGAAGAAGAGTCTGGCAGCTTCAGAGTACTACAGGGATGTTGTGAGATTATGCAGGGAGAAAATTAGAAGGGCCAGAACCTAATGAGAACTTAACTTGGCAACTGTTGTAAAAGACAACAAAACCTGTTTACATCCGTCACAGAAGGAGGACTAAGGAGGCTCTTCATCCTTTATGGGAAGGAACGGGAGACAGATGAGGAAAAGGCTGATGTACAGAATGCCTTCTTTGCCTCAGTCTTTAATAATAAGCCAGTTACCCTCAGGATACACAGACCCTTGAGGCAGAAAACAGGAACAGGCAGTAGAATCCTCCAGTAATCCAGGAGGAAATGTTTACTGACCTGCTACATTGCTTAGACACTCACAAGTCTATGGGCCCAGATGTGATCCACCGAGAGTACTGACGGATATGGCAGAAGAGCTCACCAAGTCACTTTGAATCATTTATCACAGTCCTGACTAAGTGGACAAGTTCCAGGTGACTGGAGGTTGACAAATGTGATGCTCATCTACAAGAAGGGCCAGAAGGAGTATCTGGGGAACTACAGGTGTGCCAGTCTGACGTTGGTGCCAGGGAGGGTCATGGAGCAGATCATCTTGAGTGCCATCACATGGCACATACAGGACAACCAGGGGATCAGGCCTAGCCAGCATGGGTTTAGGAAAGGCAGATCCTGCTTGACCAGCCTGATCCCCTTTTATGACCAGGTGAACCTGCCTAGTGGATGAGGGAAAAACTTTGGATGTTGTCTACATGGACTGTACTGAAGTCTTTGACCCTGTCTCTCATATGCTCTTGGAGAAACTGGCTGCTCATGGCTTGGACAGGTGCACTGTTCACTGTATAGAAAACTGGATGACTGGGCCCAGAGAGTGGTCAGGAATGGAGCTAAATCCATGTGGTGGCGAGTCACAAATGAAGTTCCTGAGGGCTTGGTTTTGAGGCCAGTCCTGTTTAATATCTTTATTGATGATCTGGGTGAGGAGATCAAGGGCACCCTCAGTCAGTTCACAGCTGACCCAAGTTGGGTGGGAGTGTTGATCTGCTGGAGGGTAGGAGGGCTCTGCAGAGGGATCTGGACAGGCTGGATCAATGGCAATTGTATGAGGTTCAACAAGGCCAAGTGCCAGGTCCTGCACTTGGGTCACAACAACCCCACGGAGCACTACAGGCGGAGGGACAGAGTGGCTGGAAAGCTGCCCAGTGGAAAAGGACGTGGGGGTGCTGGTAGACAGGGGCTGAACATGAGCCAGCAATGTGCCCAAGTGGCCAAGAAGGCCAATGGCATCCTGGCTTGTATCAGAAATAGTGTGGCCAGCAGGACCAGGGCGGTGATCATCCCGTTGTACTTGGCGCTGGTGAGGCCACATCTCAAGTCCTGTATTCAGTTCTGGGCCCTTCACTGCAAGAAAGACATTGAGGTGCTGGAGCATGTCCAGAGAAGGGCAACAGAGCTGGTGAAGGATCTGGAGCACAAGTCTGATGAGGAGTGGCTGAGGAAGCTGGGGGTGTTTAGCCAGGAAAAAGAGTTTCAGGAAAGAGCTTATTGCTCTCTATAGCTACCTGAGAGGAGGTTGTAGCAAGGTGTGGGTTAGCCTCTTCTCCTAGGTAACAAGCAATAGGAGGAAAGGAAATGACTTCAAGCTGTGCCATTGAATTTTTTCATAATATCCATTAGGTTGGATATTAGTAAAAGTTTATTGACTGAAGAGGTGGTTAGGCATTTAAGCAGGCTGCCCAGGGAAGTTGTGGGATCGCCATCCATGGAAGCATTCAGAAGATGTGTGAATATGGCACTTAGGAACATGGTTTAGCAGTGTACTTGGCAGTGTGGAATTAGTAGTTGGACTTGATGATCTTAGAGGTCTTTTCCAACCTTAAAGTCTCTATGATTCTATGAAGTTGTGCATCTGGAAGTGTGAAGTTCCCACTCTTGAAAAGATGATGTGGTTACTTTGTGTGTTGCCTGGTGAGAAACTCGAAGTCAGAGTGTAGCTACAGGTAATGTTTGCTGCTGAAGGAAATTCAGCTCATTAAAAACAATTTGGAACAAGGCCAGCATTGGTTTCTGGTTTGTTTCTTAAAAATAATGTTCCATTCCCACTAATGGGAGCTCTGTGTAAAGCCGATTCACTACGAGTCACTTACTGGGGCTGAACTCTTGGTAACAGAATAGTGGGAACGTTTTGCAGCAATAGGGAGACCTAAAAGCACTGTTGAGTGCTGACTGCAAACTCTTCCAATCATGCGGTGGTGTGCCATAAAACACCAGTGCTTTCCTTCTGGTTCAGATTTGCATACTTTTTTCATAAATAGCATGATCAATTTTGTGTCCTGCCCCACAATAAACTTCGCATTTTATCACTACCTTATTGTTTTATGTTGTTGATATACAGAAAGAGCGTTGACCAGCGGAGCAGGAACTGGTTGTACCATAAAGTAAAATGGTGCTGTGTTGAAATTCGAGCGGGATCACAATAAGAACAAAAACATTTTACTGTTGCTGCTCCGGTGGAATGAGGAACCCTTAAAGAAACCTTCTGCTTTTTCACTTCCGCTCTGGAGAGCTAAAGCGTGTTCAGTACGAGTTTGTTAAAAGCCGAGTCTGGTGCTGTTCCCCTTCCTTTGGGATGGAAGGAAAGCCCTACCGGTGTCCTGCAGCGGCCTCTGGTGGCGGTGGATGGTGATCGCATGGAATTCGATTACAGGGAAGGGGCAGTGGTTACCGTGGGGGAGTCCAAACGCTCAGTTCTACTCTTCTTGTAAGAAACTCATTTCTGCCGACTTCAGTGTGCTGCTACAGTAAGGACTAAGTTTTTTTTCACTCTTCCTCACCGAAAATAATGTAAAAGCATTCCGCTGTTTCAGTACTTCGGAAGAGACTTGTTTGGGTTTATGAAACAACCAAAATATTTACACATGACACTCAGTTGCTCCAAAATAATTTACGGATGGCTGGGACAAATCTAACATAGCTAAAATGTGTATTCCAGAGTGTAAGTAGAAAAATGTGCTTTTAACAACTTGCTTTAAACAGTTTCTTAGGTACCAAAGGGCTATTATTTTGAGAAAACCTGAGAATAAAACCTAATAGTGTAGTACCTTGGAGGATGTGTGAGACAGAATAAGATGCAGGAGTTCTGGAAACAGAGCATTATATAGGTCTACGTGAGGCAGACAACTGCAAATTAATTTTTTCTTAATTTATTCAGTAGTCGTTCTGAGAAAAGCACATTGTTCATCAAGCTGATTTGTCTCTTACTAGAGTTGGTGTTTCCTTCTAACTTTCAAAGGATTTGATTTCTGTGTCTGAAGAACAGCATACCTAGATACATCATGGAAAACTGAGTATCCAAAATACAAGGGATTTGTAGGAAAATATCTTAAGAGGTTTTTGGAGGAGGTGGTATATAAGCAATTTTTTCAGTCTGTGCATGTTTGGTTTTTTTTTAATGAATTTTTAAAGTTATGGTTCCTGAGATGGAAAGCAAGTAGAAAAAAATCAGCCTTTACTGTGTTGATTTTGATAGGAGTGTTAAATCTTGAGCTAATGGTTCAAAGTTTGATGAACTTAAACATGACCAGTTTCAGGTTCCCTCTGCTATTTGGTGGGGTCATGGGTGTGTAAAGTGTGCTTTTTTTCTGTGCTACTGTGGTGCAGTGTCAGCTGCTCTCATGTGAGTGAACACACAGTTTAAGTCAAGCTATAAGGGGTTTTCTGTTTCAGTTTCTACAGGCAAGATTAATTTCCTTTAAAGTAATTCATTCTGTTAGGTTCATATTGGTTTATTTCTGTGCTGAATACTTGAAATATATGAAGTAATGTGTTCTAATGAATCCTACAGTGAAGTAGGGTAGCTTTTTTTCATCTGATTGGGATCTCAATCAAGGCACAGGGAACAAAATAATGGAGGAAAATCTGAAGCAAATCTGATTTCTACTTTAAAATAATGCTGATCTGTGTGTTCTGCCAACTCTTGCTCAAGTTTTTTTCTAAAACTGAGCTTCCTGAAAGAATCTTTGTCTATACAAGTTTATTTAAGACTAACTTTTACCCCCTTTCAAAAAAAACTTAAAGGAAGTTATGATTTTTATCTTTGCCTTCAGACGTTAAAAAATGAGCTTTGGTGCCTTGTCAACTCTCTAAGCTCAAAAATATTTTGACATTCTGCAGGATCTGAATAATGCAAATGTTGAGACTCATAATGTTGGTAGCTTGTGCTTTAAGACCTCTGCCATTTCTCTGAAACTGTATCTGTCTGTTCCAGTTTTAAGGGCGTGTTTCTTAATGAGAGTAGCCTATGTCAGTAGTTAATAGTTACTTGTGTGTTACGCACAGATGTAGCTTTACCTTGATAAACTGACTTTAAAAAGTGTTTGTTAAATTGGGATTTTAAGTAGAAGTAGTACAGCAACGTGAGGGGGCTCTCAGAAATATTTTCAGCCTCACCAAAAATGTGATAATGACCCATGAAATCAGATAAGAACCTGAATTAAACAAAACAAACTCCCCAAATCACTTTGAAATCAAGTTTGGCTGTGTTTTTCTATCTCCAAAACTGCTGTTTTGAAGCACTACTGTGAACATGTATTCATGAACAAATATTCATGAACAGTGAATATTTGGAAGCCAACTTTCAAAACCAGAGCGAGCAAACACACTCAGAGCCTAACAGTTATTTTAGAAAACTTGTTCAAGCTTCATTATGCACGTATTTATGTTTTTGTGAGAATGAACAGACGGAAAAAAAGGTGTTATGGTTGAGTGAGGAGACATAAATTGCAAATCAAAATGGGACCTTTTATGACACCATTAACACTTGAATGTTGAATTGCTTGGGCTTCACTCACCTTAGCCTGAAAGATGGAGTATGTTGCCTGAAATGTAGGCTGCCCAGAAAGCTCTTGTAGAGGGTAACAGACCCCTCTGAGATGTTGTGCTTTACCCTGCCTCACGGTGGTGAAGGACAGTGTAGCTGGGGAAGGGAGATAGTGCACCAAGAGAAGTAGGAAATCAGTCACTATAAAGTTGTTCTTGAGTTCTAGAGTCCAAAGGTACTAAGTTCAAATGACAAGCTGCTTTGCCTGAATTTGTTAAGGTGTCTTTTATTGAAACTTTGTGGAGGTCAAGACTTGACATTGAAAAGGTCTTATTGACCTTCCTATCACAGCAGAAACATGGGCCAACTTGGAGCAATGCTGCTATGCGAGCCCCATGCCGCTGCTCTGTGCTTTTGGGGGTTGTCTGCTTCACATTATTCCTCTTCAATTTAGTACTTTTACAGTTTTGTAAAAAAAATCCACCTATTGTCTTTATATGGACTGCTGCCTACAACTAGTGTGAGATGCAGGCTTCAGAGAATGAAGGAATCTGAGGACATGCTTTGAACATGCTGAGTTAGCACTGTTGGGAGGAGATGCAGTCCTGTCCTGGTGCCAACATAGAGGTTTGTTTTGGGAATTTGGGGAACTAAACTACAGCAAAGTCATCTTTACTCTTCCTTCCTTTTTTTTTTTTCTTTATGTTATTTTCAGTTGAATTCATTCTCTAGAATGCTTGACTACAAAGTTGTACAGATGGCTGTGCCAGACCAAGGAAGCAGGCAGGAGCAGAAGAGGACAGGACAGCTGTCTGCAGCTGTACTGGCTTGGTTTTCCTTGCAGTATTTGTGACTGTGAAGACCTCTTGTTCTTTTAACTGCTACTCCCATGACAGCCATTTTTGTGTAAAATACCTGATAAAACATATTTGCCTTGCTGGTCCTAGGTATTTTTGAAAATATGCTTTTAGTTACAAGCAGATTTCTATAAATGGTAGTGTACAAGTGAAGAACCGATACACAGATAATAGATTTTTTTCTGTCACCTCAAAACTAGCTGCTTGTGTCCTTCCTGAGAGCAGATACTAAGATAGGTGGACTTCATGTTCTTGACTTGAAGCTGTTTTTGGTGCCTGTCTCACAATAGAATTGTCATCTCTTTGGAATCTTCTCTCTATCAGATCCACACCCCTCTTTTGCCAGTAGAGGAGTCAGGCAACTACAAATGATTCTCCATTTTTGGGGGGTGGGGGGAGAGATGTGGAGGAGAACCAGAGAGATATTGCCTACCTGTGTTCTCTAGGTTTCTAGGTCTCTCTCTAGCAGTTTTTGTCTTGCTCTCTAGGCTTTTTTTTTTTTTTTGTCCTACAATGAATCTACTACCGTTCATTTGCCAAAACAGTTTGAGTGCTGCTTTAAATCAGCAAAGAGGCAGAATACTGATTGTTTTCAGGAATAATTTCCTGGCTCTAGTAATTATTAGAGTGAGTCAGCAGTTGAAAAGTAAAGGTGTCTTATACAAATGAAAAATGGCTTGGATTTGTCATAAAAACAAATGTAAGCTCACAGGGTTTCAGCAGAGAGTGCTTACAAGTTGATATATTGTAAATGCTAATGAATGTTAATTACTTGGTTAGTAGAGGTTGATGTAGGAGCAAATAGAACTTTGTTCTAAAGTGAATGTTAGGGTTTCAGGCTGCAGTAACTTGTAAGTTGAGTGAGCTTTGTGTCTTATGGGAGCTTAGGAAAACTCTTCCTATGGGAACAGCTTGCAACCATGGCTGCTGGTGGAAGAGTTAAAAGGAGGTGACTCCTTTGCTTAAAGATTTCTTGCTAGACCTCAAGATATCCTTGGACAAATATTGCGTATACTTACATTACTACTTGAGTACTTGAATGCTCTTTTGAAGTGAGTATAATCCATCCTTTTTAGCGCTTTTCTGCAGATTACAACTTGACTATTGCTATTCTATTTAATAGTTTATTTCGCTTGGCAATGAAAGGAATTGGATTTTTTTTTTTTTATCCCCTATTTCTTTATGTCGAAGAGGTACTTCTTGACAGCCTGTTTCGACGTTGGCTTTTCCCAGGAACTGGGTCTGCCGTGGTGCCCGGAGCGATGCAGGACCCTGGAGAGCGCCGGGCTGCGGGGGCTGCGGGCCCCGGGGGGCAGCGGCCACCGCCCCCTCCGCCCTTCCACAGCCCCGAGCTGTGCCCATCCGGGGGTGTGGAATGTAATGCGTCTCCGATTGGGGTTGCTTTCCTGGTGTGCCTTCACCTCAGGCCTTAAATGAGTTTTTGTTCTCAGTGGGAAACTTAACTTGCCTCTCTCTGCGTCAGCTTTGTTGTGAGCTGAAGTCTGGCAGGTATAGATATATATATAAAACAAAAATCATGCTAGCCAACTGAATAGTATTCAGCTATATACATTAGAACACAAAAGTTCCAAAGTCCTTCTATTAAAAAAAAAAAGAAGCTTTTGAAAGGGTGGGAATCTACAAATTGATTATTTGACTTCTGTATGCCTTTTATGAAAGTATTAGTATATGCTTAGAAGGTTTCTTGTGGCCCTTGTTTTTTAATTCCTTCAAACTGAAGCTATTGGCAAATTGACATTCAGAGGCTTATGTATAAGATTCAACAGATGTGGCTTGCTTCTACTTGACATGATTCATTTTGATTTGTAATGGTTTATATCAATAAGCAAATGTGACTTAATAAGGGAAAAATAGCTTCTGTCAGCTTTTTTAAACCCTTCTTATTAAGACTAGCTTCTATGGAACATACTTTAAGCACTGTTTGGGGTGTTTTTTGTTCAAGAGTGGTTTTTTTTCTCTGTATGTATGCATAATATATTTGCAAACTGATTTTTACAAAGCAATGCAGCTGAAAGTTGTTCTTTTTTTCCATCCTCTTCCCTGTATGCTCTACATTAATATTTGTTGTATGACTTTAGGAAGTTTGACCCTTGCCCCTTTTATTGTTAAAGGGCAGAACTCTCCTGCTTGTATTGGTACTTGTGCTTTATTCCATAGTTTTATTGCAAATGTCTTTAAAATATCTCAGGGGGCCTTCAGCCTTGGTTTGTCAGGGAGGGTTCCAATGAGACAGCAAGACTGCTGTGGCAAGCTATCTTCCATGTACTTGTTTTCTCTTAAGTGCCGCTTGTCCCTTGACCCTGGCACCTGTGAAAATTGGTGGGATGGGTTCTGTTAGACACTCTCAGGCTGATGTTCTTTCTCCAAGAGTATGCCATAAAACCTTTAATATGAAAGATCTGTCTACAAAATCTACAAACAGGGTAAGAAAAAGACAGTGATGGGAATTTTTTTTTTCCCCCCACGAGAACAGAAAAAGCTGAGAAAATCTGCTACTTTTGGTAGCACAAAAAGGAATTAAACAGTCCATATTGAGCTGAAAATACAATGTTAAGCTGTAGAACAGTAGTGCTTGAAGAAGACTTGCTGGTAGAGTATCGCTGAATGACTCGGAAATCAAGCAATATGCAGGAGGATTTGCAAATACCTCCTGAGAACAAGCATAGGCCCCCCAAGTACTGTTACCCAGTGAAATAGCTAATTCACAGCAAGATCACTCAGAGTTTCTTGTTTTTGGGTTTTGCTTTTTCCAAGTTCTGAATTTCTAGCTGCCTGCATACTGAGCAGATGTAATTTTACTGTATTTCTACTTTTAGTTCTGTCTCCACTTGGCTAACAAGTGGTACCAAAGGCTGATGCTCTTGTTTTCTTTCATACCTCAAAGTAGTCATAATTTCTTAAAGAAGTGCCCTTGTTCTCTTTATCAATGCTGTCCCATTGGCAGTGTTGTTCTCAGGTGTGGGTTTTTTTTGCCTAGGAGACTTGTGGATACAATTTCCCATGTTTAAGGATAATTCAGAGAAAAGGGCATAGGCTGACATTGGGGTGACTGATTTGCAGTATTTTCAAGTACTAGGACACGATGTTTTATTGGTGCTTTGCAGGCCCTAGTCAAATGGAAAGTTTTGGCAAAAGAGACTTTTCTAGGCAGGCATAGTAATTTTGATTATCAAGTGATGTTAAAAGAAAATTAAATATTCTTTGAGCTCTTTGCCTCAGGTTTGGATGTGCTTTACTGAACCATATTTAAAATTTAAAACAGATGTCATTTGTTATTATAATCTCTAAAATGCTCAGTGAAGATGTTGAACGTAAAATAATTTTAAAGAGATGGTGTGAATTACAAAAGCTACTTTAGTGCCAAAGCAAGTGGAAATACTGTAGTTGCAGTTTCATTGTCTGGCAGAGCATGTTGTGATTCAATAGAGAAAGAAAAATTTTGGAGAAGAGGAAAAGGGACTTTATCATTTTCCCTCTTCATAGTCAATCTTCATCTTGACAATGAAGTCAAGATGAGAATTTTGGGTTTCCTACATTTAGGAGGTGTGTAAAGATGCGAGAGAGAGTTGCTCAGAGACTGGCTGGCAAGTCTCTTGTATAAATTACGGTCAGTGTCTTATATGGTCTTGTATAAATTACAGTCTTGTACAGTCAATAGGTGTGTATGCTGTGACAGAAGGAAGGACTTGGTTGCATTTCTTGACTAGTATAACTCTTTAAAAATCTTAATTAGTAAAAGCATAGGGTAGGGCCTGCTAACACCGCCTTAGATGTTGTATAGCTGCCATATCATGCACAATACTGTCAGTTAGACTGCACAACTTCCACTTTGCTCCTCTGCCCTAAGGAGAAGCATAATTTTTTATGTATGGACGAATTGTGCAGTCACCACTTTGACAGTTTAAATTACAAAATAAACAACCCTGTTTAGTTGAAAAGTATAGTAGTCAGACAGAAACACAGCAGCCATTCCTGTCTATTGCTCTTTTCTGTAAAAGATGCTTACCAAGGCCATTGATGCTTATTGAAAATGCATTTCCAATGGATTTTCTTCATCTTAATCAACAGACTTGACAGTATTAGTGAAGCATGGTTCCTCTAAAAGAAATGACTAATGTATCTTGAGCTCCCTGTCTTGACACTTTATTGTCCTTAACAAAATATTCCTGCCAGTGGGGCATATTCCATGAAGTATTTTGTGTATGTTTTATTGCGTATTTGGAGAAAGAAAAATATAAAAGGGAAATGTTACATTTCATATGAAGAACTATATTGTATTGCAGTACAAGTCTGCTTTTCTTTGCGTTATAAATAATGCTGAGAGATTATAACTTCAGAGAGGATGCATCTTAGATGTGGATTACTTAGGGAAACTGTGTGCTGCATTTAATTATGTCAGCCTTCCTGTTCAGCACTGAGGGACCTGATCCAGCCTGGGGCTGTGGATGTAGTTTCTATGGTGTGAGTCAGAAAGAAGGTTAAAAAAAAAAAGTCTTATCAGCAAGTTACAGATCAGCTTGAAAAGAGGGAAAAGCTTGTGTGAAGAAATAACCTCCCTGCTTCTTGTCCGATGGTTGGGCTTAGGTGGCTCATTGCAGCTGTCTTGCTCCCCTGCCACCATCACAGTCTGGGTGTTTTAGTCCTTGCACTGACACAGCTGTTGGTGAGGCACTCACAGCTGATAGGATTTTGGATGTTGTTTTGATAGGTGCAAATACAAAGACAGAAAGAGTCCCTTCATCCTCTCTGCCACCAATTGGGAGCTGAACTTTCTCTCTGAGAATTCAGTATGACGGCAGGGTAGCACCAAAAAACCCTTCTCTAATCTGTGTATCACTTTATTCTGGAAAAGTAATTAATTGCAGTCAGAAGGTCCTTGCTGCTTTTCTTTCTTTCATCTCCTAGACTCTAAGAAGGGTGTCCTGGTTCTGCCTTGCTGTCTCTCGGTTCGATTGCTCCCCTGTGTCTTCTCGCTCTCCTCTCTGCTCGTGTACAACATCCAATAAAGTGAGAAGCTCTGAAGTCTGCTGAAGCCTCCGGTTTCACCAGGGCAGTGCTGATTTTCTACTTGATCTGTTCCTGTGAACAACTCACGTTTAACAGGCAATGAGAAGCTTAGTGGATCTTTAATACTTTCCTGTTAAGAATCTGAAAAGGGTCTTCATTTAATAATCCACACCAACTTTGTGTTGTTGACTCCAAATTGTTTGAACAAAAACTATTTTATTGGAATAGTTTAAGTTCTGATATGCTGGAGGTTCGACAGAATCATTATTGGCTCTGTATTTGGTTTAAGAGATGGTGACAGAAGGTGAAAAATACAGAAAGAAAAGAATAAATCTGAGTCTGATATATAGCTTACTAGTTGGGCTGAATCTAAAGAGGAGGTGATTTGGCTGCCTGTATTAGGATTCTAGGATTCTGTTATAGCAAATGATGTATTTGGATGGACAGTAAGAAATGGCATGTGACAAATAGGTAGCAATGTGCTCTTTTTACCTACAAGACTAGGAGCTTCTCTGTCTCCTCTTGGTGTGATAGGCAATGGCTTAACAGAATTAAGTAGAATAATGCAGTTAAAATTTGAGCAAAGTTTGTGTTTTGCTTTGTGAAAATAAGGACTAAAGGTAGGTAGTGGACTAAATCATTTGCTAAGGGATTGCCTGAGAAAATATCACCGAACACAAAAATATTGAGATATCCTTGGCTTAAGTTTTCTTGACAGAAAGATGTAAGATATATTTTCAAGTGACAGTTTGTTTATCCACATTTGGAATGGTCAGGCACCTGAGGGCAGAGATATTTTGGCACTAGTAATTAATGCATCTGGCTCCTCATCCTCAAAATTGTGTGTGTTTAATACATCTCTATTTTTCTTCTCTTGACAGGCTTTGGCTTTTGCTTTTCCTTATAAGCTAGTGCTTAATCCACTTTTCCCTTTTATCCTGGTTATTTTTTCCTTGTGAGGAAGAAATTGTTATTGAAATCGTTATCCTTGTTATTTCTATGCCTTGTGAGCTTTCTGCCTTGAACAGTCAAGCACTGGGCTGTATGGAGAAATTTGCTCATTATGACCTCTGTAACAGAGGGAGGAGAAAGTTAAAGGACTTTCTTCTGTTGTGTATTATCCCATAGAAGCTGGCTTTAATTTCTGTATCTCATGTGAGACACAGAGAAATAGTATATAAATAAGCATGTTTCCTGGTGGGACAGATACATACACAGTGATAGCTCTGCTTTCTCTGTACCAAGATGGTTTGAGGAATGTCTGAGCACCCAATTTTTACTGAGTTAGCTGCTTCCCAGCCAGAAAAACATGCCAGAAGGCCACCGGGCCCCAAGGAGTTTGATGCCAATGCTTCCTTCCATATGCAGCTCCTGATGATGCTGACAGGCCTGTCAGAACACCTATGAGATCCTGTTCAGCTTCTGGATTCCATGCTGGACTGGCAGGTTCAGACTGCATTTCAGACTAGCCTGTCAAATGCTGATGCAAAAGCTCAAAGGCAGAAGAAAAAGGTGCCTGGTCTTGGGTGTTTGTCCTACAGGGATAGAATGGGTGCTTTGGTTTGGAAGTCCCAGAGGAACCTAGGCAGTGATAAAGAACTTCCTTTTCCATTGAAAACCACGTACTGGAGATATTTTGTTCTTCTCTGGTACTTTTGATGTCTGAAGAGGATATATTTCACAAAACAACTGTCTTAAATGAACTTCAAGCACTTTGGGCTGGCAAGGACCAAGTTTGGTTGTAACTTGATCAAGATAAAAAGGTATAGAAGGTCGCTGGTGCCTCTCTACCCAGAGATGAGCGCTCCTTTGGAACACCTTAGTGGCTTAGTAGTTTGAAAGCCAGACTTCCATTCGAAAAGGGTTTGAGGTGCCATTCTGACATTCAGCTGAATGCAATTAGGAGCTTTCCAAGCCCTTTATATCTATGGGAAAGTATTTGTAAGCCTGAAGATAGAATACTTTTCACAATGTTATGTCACAGTGATAACACACAAAGTCATGTATTAAAGGAACAATGTGAGCTAACCTTAGAGGCAGAAGGAGCAGCTGTGAGGGATGTGGCAAAAGCAGGGCTCTGGGAGCTGCTTGTCTGGAAACCATATGATGGTTGTGAGCAGTTGGATATGTTGGGCCCAGATGAATAGTCTAGTGTAATGTAGTCAAACTGGTTGCAAAAGAAAGTATTCTTTTTTTTTTAATTAATTCCATGGATGCTATAGTCTAAGACAGCATTAAATTTTAATTGTGTTGACTGCACTCTTTTTGCTGCAAGCAAGGACTGAGGCTTGGGGAGAGTTAAAGCAAAGAGAAATAACTAGTGCAGAAAACAGATTATGTTACTAATACTTTAATTAGAAGAACATAGAATATGTTAAGCTATAGAACTGTAGCACTGGGAGTATGCAACAAGTACCTGATAGAATTTACTTTTTTGTTTAGTAGGGTGTTTAATATCATCCGTTTAAGGCGTGAATGGTTTGGATTCTCTTGTCAAGCACAACTACATCAAAAGCAAAAGCCCTATGGAAAATAAAACTGATTGAATAAAATGAAGTCTGGCATTGAACTTAGTGGTATTTCTGTGATTGTAATTTCATATATTTAAATTGATGCAGGAACCCTGAATACTTGAAAATAAACAAACTGATATTTACAGATATCCCAAGTCTCTCTTGGAATCTCACTTGTAGACATAGAAGCCTGTAAGTTCCTGATTAACAAAAAGGTTTTGTTTGATCGCTTAAATGTAACTACTGAATGTCTCTTTGAAATGTTGTATTAAGTTATCTCAATTTTGTTATGTGGTTTTCTCTCCAAATATCTCAAATGAGAAATTACTATAGTAGTATTTCGAATTAGGGTTGGAGTTGTTGCATCTATGTTTCAGTAAGGAAAATGGGTGGAATTAGAAGTTATGGTTAAGTCGTATACAGATCTGAACTTTCTTTTGAATAGTAAGTAATATTATATATTAACTTTCAAATCATTAGTAGTATGTTTCTTTTTTCCTCTGGCTTTCTTGGCCTTTTAAAAAATTTTATTTTAATAAGAATCTTTCAGAGTTTTGGTCAGAGTTCAGGTTATTTGGTATTGAAGCCTTTTATCCTTATTTGATAAGAGTAATAGTGTTACCATATGGTAGTTGCCTGTCTCTGTTCAGCTACTAGAATTCTGTAAGTAACAAGATAAACTTAATATGCATATTGACATTTAGAAGCACTAACTAGATTTTTAACAAAGTGTTTCTTTTAAAGAGAGGTGTGTATTTACATAGTTAATCTGAACCTTCCAGGCTGTTAGGAACATCTGTTTCTAAATTGATGAGTGGAGGTGTTGTTTTGTAGAGGTTGATAATTAGCTGATATTTAAATAACTAAGTTAGCAGCTTGGACAGCACTAATAGTACTTTGTCAGAACTAATCCTCATTCCAGCTTAGATCCCACACTTACCTGAGCCAATATACATATTTACCTGCAGTGGGCATCGCTTGAACCGCACAGTACACTTGGCAAACATGTGCATTTCCAGCGTACCTGTTATTTTAAGCATATTTGTATCCCTAACCTGACATCAGAGGGTGACAGGGCAGAAAAAAAAACATTCAAAAAGGGAATATAATTATCCCTGAAACATAATTCTGCAACTGTTGTGATTTTGTCACCTGTTTTAGAAGAGGAATAGCATTCTGCACTCAGCACGGCGTCTTTGTTCTTTTAAAAGAAGGGTTCTGTTTCTACGCAGAATATAACAAGCCCAGATTTGATAGCAAACTTGGGGAAAAAAAGCAGTATTGGATGGATGTTTGCTATAGGATGGCTTTCTCTAGCTGTCTGGCTTCTGGCTTGCATTTGCCAGACTTCAACTCTGTTGTGCAGCTAGCCAGTAGAGGGTAGTATGTTCATGGAGACTTTGTGTTGTCTTGAGTCTTCTGTCACTGATGTAAGTCACAAAACAGACTGGCTTGATTCAGTGGTCTTTTGAAGCCATCTAATAAACCAGTAAAAACCAGATGAGTTGCTGAGACATGATGGCTCTCTGAAAGTCTGAATTAGTCATGCAGTGGCTTTTGACTGGGGGAAAAAGCTTGTTGGAAACAGAAACTGATTATGGATCAGGGGTGATGGCTGTGATTGTTGTATTGCCATTCTATAACAACTGAAATAAATACTGATTCTAATAAGTCTCATTTGCCTCACTTTATTTTTCTCACTTTCTCTTAGTGTTGGACTTTGCCTTTGCCAGCCGGCTGTTGCCATGGATATACCAATCTTCATACTTGCTGCTCTCCTTGTGCATTGTGTGTTCTTGGTCTCCATTTTTGACATCTACTTCAGCTCTCCCCTGGTCCATGGAATGACCCCTCAGCAGACTCCACTGCCACCTCCAGCAAAACGTCTTGTGCTCTTTGTTGCTGATGGTCTGCGAGCAGATTCACTCTATGAATTGAATAGCAATGGCACACCCCAGGCACCTTACCTGCGGTAAGTCCATCTGAAAACTCTACTGATCCACAAGATTTCGCTTCTGAAGGCAACTCTATGTCATGTCAAAAAGAGAACAAGAAGAACGACGGCAACTATGGTAGCTTGAATACTGCCTTCCCTTTGCCTTTGAAGTGACAAACTTTAAAGAGTTACACTCTGCATGAGTTTGGTTTGGTGTCCCTTGTCAGGAAAGCTGCTAAAGCAGTAACAGAGTAAATTGAGTCAGTATTGTCCCCTGCACACTACAGATAGCCAGTAACTGAGAGGAGCGTGAACTTTCTCCATTCACATCAGCATGGTATCAATTCTGAAGCCTGACAGGCATTAATTTAACTGCTTCCTGGATGTTCAGTTTAAGAGTAGTAGTTCATTAACGTGCTTGTCTTCTAACTAAGCTTTTTAAGGAGTGATTAAGTGATGTCCTGAATGGATCTAACAGCAGGCTGCCACCTCCTCTTTGTTCTGCCCTTCCTGCCTGCCTGACCTTGGTGCCTCCCTTGTGCTCCCTAGTGTGTCTGATTGCTTAAGGGGGTGATTTGGTTTAAGGTTGTGAAAAATAAATCCTGCCAAAAAGTCATAGCCTCATGTGCTTAGAACCAATTTTCATTAACTTTCCCAGTTTCCTTGTATCAAGATAATTAATTGGTTATAAGACAATTAATTTCTTAGACTAAAAAAACCAAGACATTTGTGTAATAGCACTGGTCTGGCTTGAATATTAGAACAAACCCAAATAATCAAACACCTGAAGCTGTTAGGGCTTTCGCAGTCCACTACTGCAAAAGTAGTAAAGAAATCTGAGGGGTCCTTGCTACAGTGCTTGCCAGCTTATATGAGCTTACTTATACCTGCTTCTGCTGCTGTTACTGTTTTTATAAGGTGCTCTTTGCCACTGGCAGATGTCTGACACATCAGTGGGACTTGTCCTTTAGCAGTGGATTTTACACTTACCTCAGAGCAGTTTCTTTTCTTAGCAGTAAAACTGTTCGTCTTTTCCAGCATCAACCAACACCATCAAGGTGTGAATGGTGTAATGTCCCCATCAGTAGAAGCAATGGTGGGTAGTGGCCAGCAAAGAGTTGTAGTGGGTATTTTTGCCATTAAATGGTTTGAATTTTTAAGTTTAAGCCATTCAGCATTATCATGCCTATCTAAAAAAAAGTTAAACCATGTATTTGCTTGTCTAATGCTGGAAAGTTGGCACTTTTGTTGTCTCTGCTTCACCTTGTTTGTGTGGTTAGAGACTTTCTCTTTCAAAACCTGTAGAAGTAAAACATTGTCACCGGTGCTGAAGGTAACATGGGTGAATGGAGGGGAAGAACTGTCTTGTAACAAGCAAAGATGCTGACAGGTCACTGAGTGGAAGAAAATGCCAATAGAGGTTTGAAGTGCCATCTGTATTTTTCTTGTCTCTCCTTCTGCATAGAAGTACCTGAGCGTGAATGTGTTTGTGTGAGAGAGGATGAAAAAAAAAAAAACATGTGGCATGTCGCGCTTTCTGAAATGTGGTGGACCAGGCAGCCCAGAGCATACCTTCAGATCCGTTGCATGAGCTGCCACAATTTTGAAGCAAGAGGCCCGGTGTTTTGTCACCAAACCTTTGAGCTACACAACTTCCATAAGTTAACTTTGTAAACAAGTTGACAAAATCAGATGTTGGTTTCTGGAAGTGTTTCCTTTTTTATTCTGCCAAGTTATTGCTGTCTGAGCATTCCTTTTCCAATAATATTAACCCAAAGTATATGCAATTTAATATCAAGTTTAGTTTTTTTGCACATTCATTGCTAAGTGTTCAGTCCCTTATCCACTTTATAGTAGTAGGCAACATAACATCCAGATTACTAATCTTACCCAGGTGGAGCACTTGGGGAACTACTGTGTTGTTAATGCAGAAATATTTTCTTTAAAGGAGCAAGAACCCCTCTTGTAGCAATGTGCTATAAATAGAACCAAAATTTTATTAGGTACATGAAATTAAAAATAAATATCCATTAGGCTTGAAGCAGATTGCTAGATGATATATGCCAAGTATCTTCTCTTTTACAAATATTCTTGAAAAATCTGTTTTTCAGCAGTGTTGTGGTAGCTGTGAGCAATAGTAGGTGATCTGAATTGCTGCGGTGATGATTTCAGGGAAGATATTTTCTTCCTTGCCTGTCATGTTTCAGCCATATTACTATATCATATTAATATTAATCATTGTTATTATGGGTAGCTAATGTTTATACTGTCAAGGAAATTAATTTTTTTCAGTGGTTCTTCTGAGTAAAAGGCTTTGAAATTATTCAAAATAGCTAAATGAATTCTGAACAGGTAAATTATGATATCTGGCTATATTTTTATCTATCTATTTATCTATCTATCTATCTGTACTTTTGCTTGATATATATTATTGTTGACTTGAGATCCTGAAGTCAATCCTGTTGTTGACAACAGTCCCACAAAAGCAAAGATAGAGGATTACTTTCCAATTCAATAGAAATCAAATTCTATTTAAAACAATTTCCTACCTGTTGTGACCATGAAGTATGAGAATAGCTGCACGTTTTATTTTTGTCTTAAATCTTCCATGAATACTAGTGCAATACATCCTAGTCAGTCTTCAGTGAGAATAAACTGGAAATCACTTCAAGTAATACTTAAATTCTGTTTTCAAATTAGTACTTTTTTCAGTCCAACTTGCCTTAAAACCTAGCTGAGATGAGAGCTAGAAATAACATGTCAGAGTGCTATGTCTCTGTGTGCTTTTATATTTCTCACTAGTATTTGGGCTATTCCAGGCAGTTCTGTGAGCTTTCAAATAGGCCATGAGAATGTGGGGTCTAAAATGAGTTTTAAAAAAAGCACAACAAGCAAACCATGAATGCTGCAAACTTAGAGTATGGCCAGTCTTTGCGGACGAAGATTTGGGAAAGGTCATTAACCCTACGAGCCTGTGCAGTGGATTTTTTTTTAGGTGAGACACAGTGTGCCCTGAACTGAGCCCACCCTTTAATCCTGAGGTTCATCTGCCGGGGCCGAGCAAGCTTGGACAGTGGCAGTGAGGTCCTCAGAACGTAGGTTTGTTTAGAGGGCCGAGCAAGCTTGGACAGTGGCAGTGAGGTCCTCAGGATGTAGGTTTGTTTAGAGTGACCTTCTCTTAGATGGATTGCCTCACAGGGCTAACGAGCTCCATTTGCCCGGGAGAGTTTCCCTGACCGGGATCCGAACCCGGGTCACAGCAGTGAGAGTGCTGCATCCTAACCACTAGACCACCAGGGGTCCCCAAACTTAGAGCAGAGCCTGAAATTTTAGGCTATAAGTCAATTCTTGCTTCATTAGTGAGAAATATATTTACAGCTGAGTATAGAGATCTTGTAACTAACAGTCGTATAAAATCTCTGTTAAAAACAAAGTTAGAAGGCATGAAATTAGAATTTACTTGGACTAAAACACATCTGATAAAAATATAGACAATTTTGTGTCTTATATCATGAATAACAACAGTACAATTTTCCAGTAATTTGACTGTTAAAAACTGCTTTGAATTTGTTCAGAAGATTCTGCTGTTTTATCCTAAAAATCAGTATAAGGAGTGTGTGGGTGTGTTTTGTTTTTTTTCTCCCCATGCTCTGACAGTAAGCTGAATCTTTCTCTTCATCCAGAAGATGGAGACAAGAAAGCAGCATATGGTAATGCTCACCACTTGCTTTCCAGCAGGCCTCAGCTGTTCATATCTTCAGCAGACAGGAACAGTTTATGAGGCTGTTTCTTACGGTTGGGTTTTGTCCCTGTTTTCTTTGCTTTTTATCTGTTGTAACTATTGTTTGTGCATAAACCCTAGACAATTTGATGTATTTCTTTGTGTGTGGTGAGAAGGTATTCTCCTTCACTGTGAGGTAATTACAAAAGATAAAAGGTTTACTTAAATTTGCTTCTTGTTGCCAAAATTATTTGCACCTTAAATTTGCATGTGGTTCAAATTCTCTTCATGCTGGCTTCTGATTTGCAGCACAGAAAAGGGCAGACATGGTCACAAGAACTAATGATAATTGAGCATATTTAATGAGTAAGATAAGATTTAACTAGACACTTTCTAGCTAAATGGAAATAACAAAAAAAGTAGCAGCAGGCAGAAACAATCTGTTGGGGGGGAAGCAAGCTGAAGTGGAAAACAGCAGAAAAAAATAGTATGTTAATTTGAAGTGTATTATAACACCAGCTAAACTCATCTGTTTGCAGTGCTGATGGGCCACAATAGTAATGTTCTCTGTGGGGTGTCATAATATAGAACTGTTTGCAGGTTAATGTTCTGCTTGTTTTACTGCACAGCAGGTGGTAGTGAAAATCTGGTTTAGTCTGTGTTCTGGGGTTTTTTTTGGGGGGGTGTGTTTGTTTTTTTTTTGTACATTTCCTGTCTCCCATCTACCTGTACTCTTTTTATTTGCAATTTGTTGTGCTTTCAAGAAGTCATGAGCATTAACTGCCTCGTATCCTTTTTTCAGGGGTATTCTAGAGAATAATGGCAGCTGGGGAATCTCTCATACCCGAGTCCCAACAGAATCCAGGCCAGGGCACGTTGCACTTATAGCTGGATTTTATGAAGATGTCAGTGCTGTTGCTAAAGGTATGCTTGTCTTAAAGCTTTGAACACTGTCCTCTGAGATAAGGTGTTTCAGTGATGTGCTAGGCTTCTAGGTGATTATTAATGCATAGTGGTTTGTATACCAAGATTATGTGGAAAATAGTAATTTTGGATGGATTTTCCATTCTTAATATTGAAAAGCTGTGAAAATAGCTTACCTGTGTTAATATTTTGTAACATGGTAAAATTTAGCACCCTGAGCCTAAAAGCAGAAGTATTTTATGGCCTCACCTCTTCATGTAACGGAGATTTTAATTATCATTTGGGATAACAGGAGGTGGCTAAGTAGGTGTTGAAACAAGTAATGTACTGTAGTGTCTTAGCTGAACTATTGCTGTCTCGAGTTGGAGAATCAGGAGGAAAATAAACAAAAGCCCCAAGCATGTATTTTGTCCAGAGCTGGCTGTCACTGCGTGCTTGGGGCTTAATTATGGGGAACAACATTTTGTGTTACTGACTTGGTCTTTTGTGTGGTCCTCTGCCTTCCCTCAGGCTTCCAGGCATGAACACTGCTAATGTGTGTTGGTTTTGGACAGGGGAGGTGAGAGGAGTTACTTGGTTTTATCCATGTTCCTAATCAAAAGCTTCTTCCTTCTGACAACTGCTACAAATCCAGGATTGGCAGGAATTGTTGAGAAATCTATGTATTTCTGCCAGCTGCCTTTTTGTGGAAACAGAAGATCTTGGAGGTTGTATTGTGATGAGTGTGTGACTGCTGGAAATATGATATGAGTGTGTAATTTATTGCCTGAAATGCCAGAAACTGAGTTCAGACAACAGGGGATGTAGAATTCAGGAGAATTTTAGCTGTTTAGAAGGTAAATCAGCTGTGTGTTTTGCCTGTTTGAATCCCTACATAATGAGATTGGCTTAGGTTTTCAGCTCACTTCTTAATGAAGGGGAGACTAATTATAATAGAGGTTGGAGTTAAAACTAAGATTCACAAATTGGAGTTCATTGTGCAATAATATAAAGGAAATTTATTAAAAATAACCCAAGCAACATTTTGCATGGACTAATAGTCTTGTCAATGAGATCTTCTGGCAACCACATTTAAATTCAGGTGTATTTGTTTAACAGGATGGAAGGAAAATCCAGTGGAATTTGACTCTGTTTTCAATGAAAGTAAATATACCTGGAGCTGGGGAAGCCCAGATATTTTGCCAATGTTTGCAAAAGGTAAGGCTTAAATTTTCCAAATCTTTAACATATAGTTATCAGGTAGTAAAATAGAGATACTTAAAAATTTTGAGTTAGAGAACAAGGTGAATGACATATTTCCAGTTTTTATATTTGTATATACCCTATACTTGGTTTCTAGTTTGTGAATTTGTGAGTTTGAGGGAGTGGAGGAAAAGAAGCAGGCTTTTAATGAGGATATCTCTATTTATTAGTCATCTGTTTAAATAGGCCTTACCTAGTTCTGTCAGCATACTAAAAGAAGCACGCCTTAAATTATAAGGACCTAGTATTTTTTTCTTTGGTTGAGGTTTAAAGCTCTTGATTGCAAGCGTGCAGCTGGGGATTTTCTTCCTACGCATGCAGCTCCCACTGATTTGGGAGACAGAACTGCAGCCATGCTTTTTGAGTGTCTGAGCTGTGAAGTAGCTTATTGTGAGTTATCCTGCTTCTACTCTGAACAATAATATGTGAATGGAAGAACTGCATGCAAGCAGGAACTTGCTGGTACTATTTCTGAAGCTGAGGTCTTCTGCTCATGGTATGCAGTACATTCAAGTCTTGTCAGCCCAGTGCAATTGGTCTTTGAGTGTGCAGAGATTGCTGAGCAATACATCAAACAACTAAAGGTTTAATGTTGTTGTAACAGGGCATATACACCCTTTTGTGTACTCTCAGAATAAACAGACTGAAGTGAAAAGGAGAGGAGCTAAAGGCATATTCTGCAGTTCTGTTCTAATTATTGGTATTGACAAATGAGAAAAATGGGATAGGCAGAATAGGAGTGGAATATAATATTGGTTTAGAAAAAAATGTATGTCGTATTTCTCATGATGATTCTTGAACTTTTTCTGAACTCATGTCCCTTCCCTTTCTCATCCTGATATTCCCCCCACATCCCTCTTTTCTGTTCTTTGCTTGAGCCTCATAAATTTATGGTTCGCTGTAAAAATATCTCCTGATAATTTCCCATGACCTCAGATTACAGCTTGTATCATGTCGTGGTGGCTGGGGAGAAGGGAAAGGTAGTTGCCCTTGCACAGATTATTTATATTTTTGGGGATATGTTCTTGGGAAAATATTTGAGGAATTCAAGAGTTTCCCAGAGCCTTGTCTTTCTACTGGTTTTGTTTGAGTAAGGATAAGCAGAGGACTTGGGAGCAGCTTTGATGTTATCTGTAGAGATGTGCAAGGATAATACTCTCAGTAAGGCTTGTTCTGAGTGGTATCAACAATGGAGTTTCCTTTTACAGGGGGTAGGGAAATCCCCCAAAGTTGGCAAAGGTTTAGTGCAGCAATGTATCTGAGAAGTAGTAGCTGTGTGGGAAAATGAATCATAGTTTCTCATGATAGAGAGATAGATTAACTTCTTTTAGTTAGAAAAAGATATTTTTCTTCTTTCAAGGAGGAAAAGTTTTAGAATACAGAAGGAAGTGGGATTGTTTATTCTTTAACTTTACTTTAACAAAAAGCCAAGAGGGACATAGGGGAGCATAGCTTAATTTCTCTCCTTCTTTTCATGTTGCAAATTAATGAGGTCACAGCACTCTTCTTGTGTGTATTTTATCATGCTAAAATGTTCAGAATTTCATTAACTATTTCACCATGGATAATGAATAAAGACTATATAACACCTGCTGCTTTTTGGGAAGGATAGAAAAATCTTTTGTTTCCTGTCATTGTCTATATTCCCTAGATACTTTTCTTGTAATAAATCTTTCAAGGAAATGATTGAGGATTCTATAGAGAAGGTAAATAAAATACTCACAGATCTTTTTCAATATCAGAATAGATATACATGAAATCTTAATCTATCAAAGTCTTAATACTGTGATTAGTGTTTTATTCTGAGACAATGTTTTAAGTGCCTTGTATCTTTAGCAGGATTAAAAGGTGTTTGTTTCTAATAGTTAAACTCATTTAAGATCTGTAAGTTCAGTGTGCTAATTTTAACCTTATTTTCTATGATGCTTTTTGATTATACCCTTGAAATTATCTGAAAATAATGTGCTTTGAAAAAGCCTATTTTTCTTCCACAATGCTCCTTAAAATTTTGAGTTTCTCTTCTAGACTTGCCAGAATTTGAAGTTTGACCTGAAAGGTCCAGTCCTGTACTTTTGTCTTGGTTCTGGTTTGGAGTATAATCTAGAGTATTAAATGTCACACGGAAAAAGGAACTGCTTCCCTTAAGGGAAGTAGATATTAGTCTGTTGCACCCACAGTGCCATTTGTTCCACAGGTTCCCTTTCTCTTTCTTGGAAGCTTCCAGAAACTCTAGGGTCATTGTTTAAACTGAGTATGAAGAGGGGTATCAAGACCATGGGGACAACTGGGACAAACCATTGTTGGGGTTATTCTGGACAGACAGACATCTCGGTCTCCTGTTTTAGTTCCTTGTTGCTAAACAACACAAAATTTCTCACATTCCTCACGAGGCTGTGTTTGATGACAGCTCTCTGATGCCCACACTCTGTCCAGCTCAGTGTCTGACTGTCCTTGTGCATTCATTCTTCCTTCCCCTCTTTTGTGCTTGCAAAATTTGCTAGCAAAGTCTCCTGCTGGTCTGGACTCTGATCCATGAAAAGCTTGTCTGACACGGAACTGCCTCACTGTAAATCTAAGTAAGGTGTGATAATTTGATCCATGATCCAAATATTTGGATATTGATGCTGAGGATGAGATAAAGTGTCGGACAAGGGAGCAAAAAGGTGGTAACTGGTTTGAGAGTTTCTGGCAACTTCAGTTATTTCCTGTAGTGTAATAGTTTCATCAAATCCAGTAGAGCTCTGTGCTTGCTTTTAAAGGATGTTTTCATCCCTGGCTTCCTTCTGCTTCTCTATCCCATCTTCGCTTCCTCATCCTCAGACTTAAAGAGAAGTGTTGGTGTACTGTCACCTGACACCTCTCAAATAAGAGAAACAAAATAGTATTTTCTAACATTTTGCGTAGTAGGATTTCTTATTTAAAAACCAACCAACCAAACAAAAGAAGGGTATATTTTATAAACTATGCAGGCATTCCAAAACTTTCCTAGTATGACTTTATTTTGCTACCGTTTCTCTTTATAGCAGTGCAGTGTTGGGTGGGTTGTTTTGTTTTGCTCTGGTAGAAATTAGAAATGGGTAAGTGGTAGATGTATTCCTTCACTTGGTCTGCAAACTGTGTCCTGTCATTTGGCTTCTTTGATGTGACACTTCTCAAAGAAGATCTTCTCGGGTTTGCTGTGACATTGTGGAAAAACACTACAGCATTCTACCCTCGTAGTGTTGGACAGGACTTATTTCTTCTTTTGATCTCATTTATCCACCAATTGGAACTTCCGAATTCACTTTTTAATGCCTGGCAGTATTTTCTTCCTTTTCTTTCAGACTGAGAACTACAGCAAGTGTTCTGTGTTATAAGTAGTTGTAACATCTCCTGGGGCGCAGGGGAGAGCTGCACCAGAAAATCTGTGCCAGCTTTTATCTTCCTGGCTTGAAATACCTGCATCCCTTTGGGTGGGTTTGTGCATAATCTTGGCTAAGCAGCTCCCTTGTACTGGGATGTTAGTTCATTCACAAGCCTGGAAGCTTACACAGCGGCATTATATAATTGTGACATCCAGCAAATCAGTTATATTCTTGCTGGTCATCAACCAATTGAAGAACATTTCACCCTCTGGGAGTTTACACTGTCACGGTATAAATGGCATCCCTGAGCTGTAACAGCTCTGCTGTTGACTGAGTTATTTAATTAAGCTTCACCTAGCTTCAGATCTTTATAGGACTACTAAAGTTTACTTTCTTCTAGGTCTCCCCCCCCAACCCCCTCTGCCTTTCTCTGCTTTGCTCCCTTCACAGTGAGTAGAGAATGAAATCGGCTTCTCCAGATGCTGTGTTTGCACATCACTGGCCCTTGTGTTGTACTTTGTGAGTGAACATAGTTCAGTAGTTCTCCATTTTCTATTTTGGATGCATGTTTTGAAGACGCAAACTTTGAAAATTGTCTCCCTGAAGTTGTCCACTGGGCTTTTGATAGCTAGAATTGATATACAGGAACCCTTCTGATGCCTTCATTATATGGGATATGTGATGTTTTCCTGTGTAAAAGACCTCATAGATAGGGCATTGTCTTGTATGATTCAGTTGAAAAACCAAAGCTGAATTTATTTTTCTCAGTCTCCCCGCAAAACACACGTTTAAATGAAGTTCTAAATATGTATCTTCCTTGATTAGAAGTTTCCTGCTGAAGTTCTTTGTTTCAAAATGAAATTCTGTTTAATTTGCTTGTACTGGGATTTGTTTTAATACTATCTGCCTTTCCATACTTTATTTCTTCACCTGAGCATACTGGATAACATTGTTCCTCATTCCTCTGAGATGCTGATAACCTAATGAGGTAAAATGGTATCCAGGTTTCAGAAAACCATAAATTATGGGAAAGTTTAAAATAAGGATTATCATTCCTGATAAGTTTCTACTTCTGTGCATGAAAGTATTTTTGACTATGAAAAGAGAAAAAAACCTTTTCTCTTATCTCGTATGCCACCTATATTGTTTTTGTAGGTGCTACTGGAGATCACGTTTATACATTTTGTTACGCAGCAGAAAGTGAGGACTTTGGAGCACAAGATGCAGCCAAGCTTGATATATGGGTTTTTGATCATGTTAAGGTAAGCAGACAATCTTTTTTTAATCTGTTTGTAAAAAGCACGTGTTAGCTTTGTCTTAGAACATGTAAACCTTAACATAGAACTGAAAAGGAAGAAATTTTTGGAAGATGTATCACATGGGGTCATAAGTAAATATTGCTTGAATCAACTTTCATGACTAGTGTAATGGGTGCTTAGAGGAAGCATTTGTCATTCTGTGCTGATTAAAAATCTAACACTAATAAAAGCACCCTTTAAAAACATTCTTGGCTTTTCTTTGTATTGTTTGCCTATAATCTGAAAGCCATGGAGTATTACAGACCCTTTAAGATCTTGAATGCTATTAGTCAAGGATTTTATAACAGGTGTTACAGCATGGCAGAAATCGTAAGTCTTCTTTATGATAAAGGAATAGACAATATTATTGGCTTAATGTTTGTCAGGCTTGCACCCTGACTGTAATTGTTCAATGTGGCTTCTTCTGATACACGTAGCTGGCTTCTGATTATCTGCTGTGGTTCACACTGTGCTGTGACAGATGAGTCAGAGGAGTCACAGTTAGTTTGGGGGGGAGAAAGGGGGAAGCAGAGGCAGCTTAGGCCCTGGAGCACTATAATTTGTTGATGTGGTGCTCTGCTCAGCTGACTTGGGTCAGTGCTGGTTCATGACTGTTGTTTTCTGTGACTCTGTCACTGTAAGTATTAATAGTCCAAGACACATAATTTCTGAGTATTCGTTAGTTTCTGTATTCCTGTTATTCCATGCTACCTCCCTTGTTCAGGATTAAGAAATGTGGGCACTGATGTATGAATACCTGTATCAGTGAAGCAATTGAGTGAGTTATTTTCTGGATCTCATAACAATGTTAATGGAGCTTAAGACTTCAAACTTCTTCCACAAGATCTCTGGGCAGTATGCATTAGTATTAGCTAACCAGCATAAATCAAATCAAACAAAAAATTAAACCAAATAAATCAATAAACCAAATCAGCATCTATTTAGGAAGCCAAGCGTGGTTCTGCTTTAAACAGGGACATAGGATGGAAAAAATTCATTATAGTTTGCTAATTCTCAAAGGACGTGATTTCCTGAGTTTGCAGGTGAAAAGATGTTTTTTCTAATGCCATCCTTTCCCTGAATGTGCACTTTGTGCCATGTTGTGTGTTGTAATTCCTATGAATAATAATACAAATCAAATTGGGCTGTCAGTTACACTTGAATAGCTGTTGTCATGAAGTTGCACCCTGCTGTCATTTGGAGCTGCACAAGTATGTGAGGGTGGTGCTGCCTTTTGCTTCAGAACACCTAATGGCATTTCTCCTTTCAAACTCTAATGATGTGTTTAATATATGTGTCATTACTGATTACTTTTTCCTCCGAACCAGCACCATTATTTTAAAGACATATTTTGCCCATCTAAATTTCATACTGTGAATGGATAGGACTTGATTGACTGGCACAAACCACACATTCCATAAATCATGTCTCCAATAACGCATCAACGATTGCTTCAGAAGTGTGAAACTCGAGGCTTACTGAAACCAAGGTCACTCTGTTATTATAGGCAAACAACTTCCAGCTGTGCTAATGAGATTACACATAAGTAGGAGCGGCAATACTCTTGGCCTACTCTTTTTATTCCTCCTTTGAGTCTTATATCAAGGATTTAACAACATATTGTTTAATTCATATGTTGGCCAAGGTGGTCCCTGGATTTCTGCCTCTTTAGTAAGTAAAAGATGGTAACGTGCTCCCTCTCTACTGTGTAGTCTGCAGGTCCCCAAGTGTCATGAGGACCACTCGTGCCTTTCTCTTCCCCCCAAAAAGGTGGGGATAAAAAGAAAAATGGCTAACTAATGTTTGGGGTGCTAGTGCTGGCACTTTGAAATTGCTTGTTCTCTTTAAAAACCCACTAACTAATAGTAACTTGGTCAGAAGATGGGTAACTCTCACTAGTTTTTATTTGTATGGCTCAGAAGCAGATTGCTTAAATCATGAGTGGAAGAAAAATTTATGATACTTGATAGTTCCTCTCATGTCTGCTCATGATCAAGGTGCTCCTAACCCTTTCTTGGGACAGAAAATTTAGCATAGACTAGACTGTGGGCTTATTATCAGCAACTGAATTAAAACTCAATAATTTTAATGTGCAACAATAGCTTGGAGTTCCAGATGGGCATGGAGTTGATTGACTGCGGGTTTTTTCTGGGTTTTGAGTTGGCTTCTTTGGGGTTTGATTTAGTTTTTTAGAAGCTTTCCAAATAACTATGGGACTGAATATAATCTAGTGTGATGTGGCCTGATGGTTCTCAATTAAATAACCTTTACCTAAATCATACTCTGAGTCTGTGCTAAGAAAAATTAAGGAGCAAAATATTGGGAGTGTAGATTAACTAATGGGAAAAAAAAAGTCTTCCTAGTGCATTTTTTATTTTTTGAAGTATTTTGTGGAAAACAGTTTTATAAGATTGAACTCTTTTTTAGGGTAAAAGGTTGAAAATTCCAGGAACTTGGTCTTGGAGATGAGTCCCAGTAATGGCCTAACAGCAATTTATTATGCTCCAGATATTCAGTTGGTGTCTTCTGACTTAAATGGACATGTAGATACAGATGACAAATATTTGGGCTTCTTTTCTTTTATTCCTTTCTCATTTTGAACACAGTACTTCATTCTTGCTTTGACCCCTTTCTGCTGGAAGAAGGCCATCTAAGCCTTCACTGTCCCTTCCGTGCAGGGTGACGGCCAGAGTCCAGAACTGAATTATGTTAAACTTTGAAGCTCTGCAGACAGTGCCACGACCTGATGTTTGTGCCAGTGGATTTCAATACAGATAGCTCTGCTCTAATTAGCAGTACAATGGTTGAATGATTTATTTTAAATACGTAGGCGTCTTGTGCATGATCATGCTCAGCTGATCCAAACCTGGCATATGTTTATCCTGGCTTTGTACATTTTATATCTGAAAATGAGCATAACTATTTAAACTCTCCCATTAACACAAATCAACATGCACAACTTTAAGCAACCAATTAAATTAAGTTGTCCTAGATTATGTATGAAGGAGCTGTGTGAAAAAAAAGTTTGTTTGGTCTCTCTCTTTGTACATGCATGCAGTCAGCAACAGTTTATCAGCCATATTAAAGGATCATGCTTCCATGGAAGCTCTGTTTGAGGGAACAAAAGGTCCCCAACAACTTAGATGTTTAACATCTGTAAGTTCATATTCTATTCAGACATCTGTAAGTATTGTTTTGTATTTGTTAGACCTGCTAGGTAGTCTTTTTTTCTTCTTTGCTTTCTCCAGTCTGAGGAGGGGGATGATTAGATAAAGATTTCACATAGTTATAACCAAACTTCTGTTGTAATGTTTTAATGGGTATTACATTATAAGCAAGTTCACATCTTGCTGTAAATGTTTTAATGGGAAACTTATTGCTGATCTTCTTAAACTGCATATCAGTTGTAGCCAGTGCATTATTTTGTTGTTAATTGACAGAAAATCATAGAAAAGTTGCCAGAACTATTTAAAAATAAGTTTGGAAGAAAGCTGTAGTAATCATCAAGTCCAACTCCCGGCATGAAGGCGGTTCTCTTAGAGCGAGCTGCTCAGGTCTTGGCCAATCAAGTTTTGAGCATCTTCAAGGATAAGCCTTTTGAGAGGCTGTTCCAATATCTGGATACACTTATGGTTTAAAAAAATAATTTTAAAGAGTCTCTTTGTCTTGCTGGAATTTCTCACATTTCAAATTGCGAGCTTTACCTTGTCCCATTTTCGAGGCCCTCTGACCAGTCTGGCTCAGTCTTCCCTTCACCCTCACAGTAGATGGTTGTGGGATCCCTGCTTAGCTGCTTTTTCTTGAGACTGGAGAAAATAAGTGCTCTTGACCTTTTAGTTGTTTACTGCCCTCTCTGAAACTTCTTGGTGAGATTTGGCTTAAATATAAATGGAGGTAATATTACTGAATAGAGCAAATAAAAAGAAAGAAAAAAAAAAGAGAATGTTAAAGTTAACATAATGGTGGGTTGGGTGGATTGGAAACTAGTGTTGAGTGGTGATAGGACTCAAGTTTTCTGAACAATGAGAACCAAAAAGAAGAGACCTTTCACAGGCTACAAGAAGATAAGAGGGTAGTTCCGGACAAACAGTTCAGCAACCTCCTGAGCAAGGTGAAGTGGTTTTTGCCCCTACTGTTCAGTATCCTGCTTACCAACTCACCACCTTTATCAGCCTAAGATCACTCCTTGTGATGAGCTTCCTATTTGGTTTTGGTTTTTTTAATCAGTAAACCATTTTTAAAAAAGCTCCATGGGATAAAGTTTTCTATTTGTTCTGGGAAAAGGTGCCACATCTTAGGTTACACTTATCTTCTGTTTACCATCTTCTTTTTAGTTAGCCGTAGGTTGGGCAAGTTCTTCTGACTGCTGCTGCTCTGGATTACAAGACGGCTGGGGCTGAGGGAGTGGGATGGTTTTGGTATGTCATGGGGACTAGTCTGGTGGGAGAGAGGAAGCTCAGGCCTTGCCTTCCTCTGAATGGTTTCTTTCGCGCAGTCATTCTGTGACAGAAAAATATGTGCCTTCAAATATTGATCTGCCATTTAGGATTTAATTTTTGTAGTTTCCTGTCTGTCTGTTTTGATATGTTGTTTCCTTTTATTTAATTAAAAATAAGAAAACAGAATTATACTGTGTCCTGCAAATTACTGATGTGCTCTGGAAAACATCTTCAATCTGTCATCAAATATGTGCAGGTGAACGAATTTCTGTGGGAAATGGAAATTTTAAAAATAATTATATTGCTGTTTAATGTAATCAGATTTTGTTCTTGTGTCTTTATTTAAAATATCTCTGGACTTTGGTCATGATTTCGTTTGGACAAGAGCTGAAGCTGAGAGGGTGCAAATGTTAGTCCACGCAGCTCGTGTATATTCAGGGAGTTAAAAAGGTGAAATTGCATACTGCCATGGTTTCCTGACTTAGCTGACTATGATACTATCACTGCCAGCTGAGTCTTCCTCTGGGTACAATGACTTTTGTTTACACAAGGTGTGAGCTTTGGTTTTTAAGAGCTCCACTGCTATCACAAGTGTGTGGTGGACTGCCCTGTTCTTTGGTTGCAGAAATGATTCCCTGGCTATACCAGCATTTTCCCTGGACCCTTGCATGAAATTTGAAAACACTCTCATTTATATTAGTGTACTGCAAGGTTCTCTAGATGCTCTTTGGACTAAAACCCTACCCAACTTTGTTTCCTTGGGCAGTGTTATTACTAAGGAGCTGATGTTGGAATAGCTGTCTGCCTGCATTTTGCATTGCTGTAATATGGCTGGTCTAACACAGAATAGCTGTGTCAAGACTCATTCCATCTGAGGGGAGAATCCTCCCCTGGCATCTGCCTCAGGGATGCATAAGTAGGACATGTGCAAGGCAGATGTATGTTCTGTACTTCATGTATTTGCAAAACATGTCATGTTTTGTTCTGTTATTTTAGTTTCTGCAAACAAGTTGTAGCTTGGTATCTCAGTCCTGCAATACCTGCTTTCAAAGCGAGAGTGTTTGAGACCTTTGCTTCCAGTGTAAATGCAGTAAATTAATTGAAATGTAAAGCTATAACTGATACTCAGGAATGGTTCTTGTTGTGTTTATACAGGAGGCAAAGAAGGGATGATATGCAATTAGCTGGTATTTCTGCCTTCACAAACTCAAAAAAGCCCCACAAACAAAGCTAACAAAAACAAAACTAACAAAAAAACCACAAGAAAAAGATCCCCCAAAACAACAAAAGACACCTCAACTTGAGTGTTGCCTTAGATAAGCTGAAATTGTGGACTAGCTATACTGATAGCAGTTATCTTCCAAGAAGTAAATTGGGAAGTCATTATTTTTTCTCTTTTTCTAACTCTAATAACTACTAGTATTTTGACATGAAAACAACTGTGTTTTAGTTTTAATAAGCTGCCTATCTTTTTCCATTTTACTCAGATTAATGTATTAATGGCTTATTCCATGCAGAGCTTCTTTAATTCTTCCAGAAGTAATCAAACATTGTTCTCTGCACTGAATGAGGAGAAAGTGGTTCTGTTCCTGCATTTGCTAGGTATAGACACAAATGGACATGCTCATCGGCCAAACTCAAGGTAATTGAGATATTAAGCATATCTTTCTTATTAGTTTTAAATGCAAGCAGTAACTTCTTTAATAGTGTTATATATCAAGCCAGAAACAAGACTGGTAGTGTTGTGGGTCATATGTGTCACCATGATTACCTGTGTTCTGAATTTTCTGGGTTATTTTGTTTTTTAAGGTCCCATCTGTAGAAGTCACAAATTATTACCATATATGGTATACCTGGTTATACTCCTCTACTCGAGTCTGATTTTTAGCAGATTATCTTAGTTATAGCCAACACATAGTCTAGAGGATATGTAGGAAATGGCAGTTTTAAACATAAAACAGATACAGTTTTCAGATTTCCCATTGCTGAAATTATATAGTTGAGTTTACAGGCAACAGCAAACTCAACTATAATGGCTGCAAATTCCAGCATTATGCTTTGGCTTTCCTTATGACTCTTGAACCGAGTTTAGATTAACAGTTCTCATCACCAATTTGTTTTGAAGTGCATTATTTGAGAACTTTCTTTTCACTTCTTCACGTGCTTTGAATGTAGGATTTTATGTCTTTCTCTTGATCCTTGCATACTTTCAAAATTCATTCTCTGATTCCCTACATCATTCCAAAGTTCATATTTGCTTTATCTCTCATGTTCGTTTGTTATGATTTTTTTGAAGACAGAGTTTTAAAACTGACTTTAGCAACAGCAGCAAAAAGAAAACTAGTTGCCTGAAAATTAATCATGGCCACTCTTTCTAAAAATATGAAGATTTTTTTATTTAGCCTCTATTCCACAAAACCCTAGGAGCTGTCCTGATCTATGAATCATCTTAAACAGTGCCTGCATGGCAAGATCTTTCTTTGCTATTTAGTTACCATCTTAAAGTAATTTTTGCAACTTACAATTTAAGGTGTTTGAGTTTTCCAGAATTTCTTAGTTTTGTTATTCTCCTTGACTTTCCTGATAGCTGAGAGTGATAAAATTATAGTCTTAAATCAAGGACAGGTCATATTTGAAATATAAATCCATTTGAAACTGTGGTTTCAGGAGCCTTCAAACTGTGCTATGACAACTTAATATCTCACATAAGACTCAGAGGAGGAGAGATTTTACACCTAGGAAGCCTTTTGTTAGCTTGAGGTTCTGTAGAGGATAAAACTGTCTATAATAAAAGGACTGGGCATTATGACCATGGATAACTTGCTTTATGCCAAGTGTGAGAACCCCCTTGAATCTAACATTTTTTCTTATTTTTCAAGGGAATACAAGGAGAATATTAAAAAAGTTGATGAGGGTGTGAAAGAAATTGCTTCAATAATTGACCATTTCTATGGAAATGATGGAAAAACTGCATTTATTTTAACTTCTGACCATGGAATGACAGATTGGGGTGAGTCTTTTTAAATGCTGAGTCAGCTGAGATTTTGGGCATCTGGAATGTGATTAGAGCTCTGTCCCATTAGAAACTTTGAAGCCCCTGCTTTAATTTGATATCCTAAGTGTTTCTTGTGTATCAAGAAATGCAAATTGCTGTGACAGCTGTGTTCCATTTCTGGATAGAAAAAAGTAAGGTAAAGCTTAACTCCCTCAGTGGCTGCTAGTAGGGATAGAAAGACCTGAATACTTCCTCTGCAGAGAACTAAGCCAAGCAGGAGAAGACTGTTATTTGGCTACCAGAAGCAAAGTTGGTCTTGTTCCAGCCCATGTGGGAGATACAGTTTTCACTTTTGTGCTTTGAAGCACCTGGAAAAGGTGGGAAATCTGTCCAGATGCTGGTGGAAAACTTGACGGGGGGAGGGAACGGGGAGGGAAGAAAATCTTTTTGCTTATTTTGGCCTTTTAAGCGCAGCAGAAAGGATGGGATGGACTGCTGTGTGATCTTTCTAGATGAGACTGGTGCTGGAGACTAGATGGAGGAGCTGAAGGTACAGAGAGGAAAGTGAGGCAGGGGTCAACCATGCAGATACCCACAAAGGGCACTTGTGAAACACATGGCCACAGTGGCCAAATGCCCTGAGGCAATATTGGCATAACTAGATTAAGGGCAGATGAGAAGAGTTTAAGATGGTGAGCTCATTTAGACTTTTTTTTTCTTTTTTTGTTTTTTTTCCAAGAATCTTAAAAACACTCCTGTCCTTGTGTGCAGCCAGTGAAAGTGCTAAGTCTCTCTTCCAATGTGCATGTTTGTAACTATTGTGATATTTTTGAACGAAGATGGCTTCAGGCACGGTCGTGGGAAAATGCAACATCTTACTCTGTGTCTGAAATCCTAAACTTTTTCAATTGAAAGGATGCAGACTTTTTCTGTCATCAAAGGTGACAAAAATATTTGTATATTTATTCATAATCAGCCTAATTACTACTCATTTGCAAAATAGTCCATTTTGTATATTTACTGCTCAACTTACTGTTGAGCTGACTGCCACCTGCAAAAGAATTTTAATTCTGCTATATTTTCTTTCTGTTTCAAGTAATCATTTAATATTTTTTTTGTGGGGAAGGTGTGTACATATATTTTGTGTATATGTGATCACAGGGACTTCAGGAAGTCCAACCATCTACTCAAAGCAGGATTAGCTTTGGGATCAGACACAGATGCTAGGGCTTTATTCAGCAGAGCCTTTAAAACCTTGAAGGGATGGAGCCTATGCAACCCCTTTGGGCAGCCTGGTCTGCTGCTTGCCTGCCCTCATGGAGGGGGAAAGGTATTCTTTATCTGCAATCTGAACTTCTTTTGTTTAAATTTATGCCTGTTCTCTCCCATCCTCCCACAATGCACCACAGTGACACCCTGGCTCCATCCTCTCTCAAACTTTCTCACAGTGGGGTACAGGCAAGATGCTCAGTTGTGTCCTCCCTCAGCCCTTCCTCACATGGCAAGTGCTCCTCACTGAGACCATTCTAGGTGATGTATGTCTTCCTGTACCAAAGGAGCCCAAAGCTGTCTAGATGTGGTCTCACAGGTACTTCGTAGAGAAGGATAACCCCTTCCCTCTACTGTGCTCCTGTTAACACAGCCTGGGGTGCTGCTGGCCTTCCTCACTGCCAGAGTTTGCTGTAGGGGCGTTCTCATTTTGTACTGGATCCTTTGAAATGGGAATAAAAGGTGATAGGTGTAACTCTTCAGGCTTTGAGAACCACTGGTCTGTCATAGTTTTCTCTCATCTCTTCCTGCCTCCAAGATAAAGCCCGATCCTCTGTCAGAAGTGTTAATAACTTCAAAGCTGACTTTAGTGAGTCCAAGAGCAAACACAGAGATGCTGCTCAGGCTCATAGTGAGCAGTCTGAAGGCTAGTTCAGTAGCTTCTATTTGAGCTTGTAGTATACCAACTGCTGCAGCCTTTCAGTGGTTATTTGCAGAATGGGATGTGCACCAGTTTTAAAACAAATTAAACATTAGAATGTTGGGGGGACCTTTTAGGGAAAAGAACACGTTCTGGATTAGATATGATGAAGAATCTGTGGTTGCTGGCAAACACCAATGAAGTCACTTGCTTTCTCTGTCTGACTCCATGATTTTGCTTTAAGCTGGTCAGGTGGAACTGCTGACCACCAACGTAGGCGGTCCCATACCCACCCTCACCTTACCCACTTCTTCCTGCTACCATCCTGGTACAAGTAGTACTGTGCGATACGCTGGATCAGAGAACAGAGAACTAAACAACAGCACCCTTTCCCTCCCTTTCTCATGGACAGGTCCGTTTGGAGGGTGCTGAGGGCTGGAATAAGGAGCAGACCCAGATGAAAATAATTATTTTTCTTCCCCTCTTAAAATTCAGATCAGGCTGAAACCTGGTTCTTATAAAAAGGAGAGAATGTATACAGCTGCCTGTCTCAGCTGTATCTGTCTTAAAGTATTCATAAAGGCAGAGTCTCAGTAAAATACTGATGGAGCTGGTGACTTGGCTAAAATGTAAGCTCACCAAAATTTCACTTTCCTCCTGCAACAGAAAGAAATAACTCATGCCTGGAAGATGGAGGATGTGCTCTCTCCATCAGCTCTTTTCCCCAATTCTGCAAAGAAGAGCAGTTGTTGCTGCTTTTAAGCCCAGAGAGTGCCCTCCAAGGGATTTATGAACATCAGGAATCTGACTCCCAGACCTGTGTGTTCTTAAGCTTAGGGCTGTTTAAAGAAAGCAAAATTGGTTCTTCAGCTCTGCCTTAGTGATTGTTTTAAGGACAGAATGGGGTATGAAATTGGGAATAACCTTGAGGCTGTACAACAGTGTGCTTTCTCTCTCCTTTGTATTTATTAAATATATATTTGTACACACAGGGAAGAGCATGTGTCTATGCAAATACAAGGAAAATGTATAATCTTGTAGACCATGCAGTGACCAACATAGGGTTTGCATAACAACATTATTCCCTTTGAGGCTGGGTTATCTCAGTGCTCTGGTACCTCACCCACTGGGTTTAATGACCAGCGTTCCTTTCAAGGTTGTGCGGCTCCTGCTTCTGTGCAACTGCTGCTGAGGTGTCATAGTTTTCAAGCTTCCTTCTTTTGCCTGCTGATACATTAATCTGGAGGGAATCAATTTCCCCAGGGAAGGAAGTCATGTTTTATCAATTTTTAAGGAGTCTGCTCCTAGGCTTTAAAACCTTAAAAATGAACTTGTATCACAGTGGAAAGGATGACAGTTGCAATGCATATTGCTTCCTGATTTTGAAAAGGAAGTCTAATTCTTATTTAGGAACCAGAGATCAGTTCTATATGATTTTTTTTTTTGCACACATGCCTTATTTTACTGAAATAAACCAATCGTGGTTTTGGTGGGATGCTCAGGATAGGCATATGCACGTGTTTTGGGCAGGTAACTCCTCTGTACCTTGAGGCTTTCAAATACTATGGCTTTAGTTTCTGTATCTTAACAATTTGGGGATTTTAATATACAAAGTTCTATCTCTATAGATAGACTTAATAATTATTATAATTACTTAACTGGTACTGATTTCCCAACTTGCAACTTGAATTTAGTTGCTTTATTGTAACTTTAGTGTTAGTGGCATAAAAATAAACTATGAAGCTGGAATAGATTTTCTGTAACAGGATTTTAGTATGTCTACTGTAACAAGAACTTAGTACATGTGTGTATTTTTTGTTGCATGTAGATTTTGTTTGGTTTTACGGCACATGTCTTAAAGTTTATACCTTATTTATGTTTGGTGTGTCTTAGGATCCCATGGAGCTGGTCATCCTTCAGAAACTTTAACACCACTGATTGTGTGGGGTGCTGGAATAAATTATCCACAGAAAGTTACATCCCAGTTCTTTGAAGACAATTTTTTGAAAGGTAGGTAAAATATAAAACTGACAGAGCATGCTGAAGCAGGATACTGCAAAATTGGATAGATAATATCAGAGTCAGTTTTCTTTTCTAATCATAGAATTGAAGACTTTCTCTCTCTGGGGACAGGAGGCTATTCATGTTTGTGAAATTTAGTTCCAGAGGAGACTTAATTCTTAGGAAGACTCCCAGAGGTTAAAAGCTATTTGTACAGAAACATGATAAGTTGACAGGTTCAAAGACTTTTCTAGCTTCACAGTACAACCCTGGGGACTTTCCAGGGGCTGTTTTGTCTCGCATCCTTGTAACTCTTGTGGAAATGTAAACAATTTTTCTCAATGAAAAACTAGGACTCTTTACTGGTATTTTTCCCCTTTGTAATTTATTTAGGAATAATTTTAAAAAATTAATTTTTATTATTTAAAATATATAATGTAATAAATATTGGCTTACTGAAATATCAATGGATTTAGAGAACCATGTGTGATTAAATTGTGCAAGCTCTTCCTCTTTCATGTGCCCCGTTCTTGTAACCTGCTCTGTTTCTTAAGATGCTTTGAGTCTTGGGTTGTTACTCACAATCAATGAGGTAATGACTTTTTATTTTATTGAATTGCTTGTCAAGCTACATTAGAGAAAACAGGCAAAAATTACTTAAAGCCTGAGGTTTTAAGTCCACCCTGCTCTTGAGAAGGTATTTGGTAACAGATTAAGCAAATGGGACTTATCAGATATAGACTATACTAACATTTCACTCTTTGTGATTAACTGCTGCTATAAAACTATGACACCTCTGATAAAATTAAAAATGAGTTGTAGCAAAAAAATAGAAAACAGAATAAACAAACTGATCTTGATGTCTGTGATGGCTGATCTGCTTGACTTTTAAGGACACTTCACATCTAAGGGTTGATCAGTAATAGCTGAATTTTACATCTGTCAGTTTCCTTGATTCTCGGCATTTGACTTAAAGTTGATGAAAATGGTGTGAGAGCATTTCAAAAAAGATGAATATTGAGCTGACTTCCAGGTGCACAGTAGGGAAATGTTAGGAAATGTCTATTTTCTTAAAGGAGGGCATTGTTCTGCACCCTACTGTGCCTGCTTCATATTTTCCTTCTGATGGTTAAAAACAAACAAACAAAAAACAAACCAAACAAGCAGACAAAAAGCCAAGCACACCAAAGCAAACATCAGAAACTCCTCCCTTCGTTGGGGACTTGCTCTGCAGCTTCCCAGCTGTCGATCATGTTGTTGGTCTGTTTAGACACTATCTTTACAGATTCTTAATTGCCATGGATGATCTCTATTGGAGATTTGAGTCTCTCTGACTGTCTTGGGAGTTTGAATCTCTATTTGAGTAGCAAGAATCAATTATCACTTAAAAAGTGACTGTTCTCTCTATGGTTGTGCTTTATAGCTAAAAGTAGGTTGCATAGCTTAGAAGTAAAGAAAAATTGTTGAAATGGAACTTGGTGCTTTCACAGGTCAATACAGTTCAGCTACTCCATTAAGTTACAATACCAGATATTTTCACAAAGCTAACATGTGAAAGAAAAGATGCTTAAAAGAGTGCTCTTGAATGTTCTTTGAATCTGCCTTTCCTGCTCTGTACAAATGCAAGTGAGACTGTGTACAGGGAAGGAGAGTGTCCTCAAGACTGCTGTGACACTGGTGAATGCAGGTATCAGGCTTACATTTGTAGTTGCATGTGCCAATGTTCAAATTCTTGCATCTATTGACAATTCTTCCTAATTTATCTGAGTTAAGAGTTCCTGGAAATATTGACAGAATATTTCTAATGCTGACAAACTTCTTATGCTCTGTTCAGTGCAAGCATGCTGTGGGCAGCTCAGTGAATTGTCTCTCTTCTCATTATTGCCATTGAGAGTTTGTACCACCAAAGGCAGTGCCAACAGGCAGGACGTAGCCTGTCCAGTTTGTCATAGAAGGATGAATGTGCTCCTTGGATGGCCAGAAGGGCACAGAGTCTGCTCTGGGATGACAGCCTTCTCCTCATCAGTTCCTTCACCTGTGCTCTGCCTTCCCTCAGGCCTGGTCAGGCAATCCTCTTGGAAAGATTTGTTATGGCAGCCCTGCATCCTGTGGGCGACATGTAATATTACCCATTTGGTCATTGGTTTGAGCCTTCTTCAGAAAGAAAGAGAATACAGAGCTGCTCTTCAGCTCCTCATGGACTAATGGTTGGCCCTGGGGTGCAAGTCCAGAGAAGCTTGTAAGTGAAAGCGCAATCTTCTGCAGCTGGACAGCAGCAGAGCTGCAGCCACAGCTGAGGAAGTTCAAGTGCACCCCTCTGTTTTTGCTTCTCTGAAGTCTTTTGTGAGATTTTCTTTGGTTCATGTAGCCTCATCCTCAGCCTCTTGAGCTGGTGCTTCCCTGCCCTGAGGCAAAAAAACCCTTTATCAATTGGTTGGAAAACTGAGCACTGTATAAGAAACCTAGACAGTGAGCTGGAATTGTAAAACAGTGTGGGCAGCATGTACAGCCAAGGCACTCCTGGAAGTACAGCCCAGATTGGCCGGTCTGCAGGTTCACGGTATTTCTGTCCCAGTTCACGGTATTTCTGTCCCAGTTCACGATATTTCCTGGGCTCAATGTCCTACAGCTCCTGGTCCAATGCAGATGTTTTCAACTCTGCCTTTGGAAACATCTGAGTAGGGGAAGTGGAGATGAAAAAGCTTTTGACAAAGCTAGATGTTTTCTTTAGCAGAGCTACAGTTTCTTCCTACCTTAAGCACATTTTGTGTGTGCATGTACAGTTTTTCAACATTTCTCTTTGGAAAATCTTATTTAAAGGAAAGCAAGAAATGCATTTATATAATAGAAATATGAGTGGGGATCTGTTTCTAGAACTATAACCCCCTTTCCCTTTTCTAGGAAGCAAAAGGAAGCAAACTTGTTCATTTTGGTGTGAATTTAGCACAATTCATGATTAATGCTGTTAATACCTTTTCTGTGTTGCCATAGGAACTTGCTGTAGCTGTATGTCTCACTACTGTTAAGGTACATGGCTGCTCTTCAGGGAGTTTTTGGTATCAAATAACAGTGGACCTGTACTGAGATCCCCAAAGCTAGCAGTGGTATGAACTAATTGCTGAAAATAAGTTTGGTATATGCAATACTGTAAATGTATGAAAGAAAAAAAACAAAACCAGATCTTGCTAAACTCTGTTTTAAATAATTCTCCACCCCCAAAGAAATTAGGGAATTTTCTCTTTATTTCCTTAGAGGCCAACGGAGAGCAGGAAAATACACTTTTGAACCAGCTTTTTGTGTGATGCACCACAGCTTTAGCGTCTAATATGTTTGCACCACACTGTACCAGTACATTTGAGACCTTGAGTTAACCTTTTTTATAAACTATTGAAGAGATTTAACAGCCCGTCTCCTAAACCTCTTTTAGTTGGCACAGGAGGTAATACATCACTGTATTGAGAGAAAAAAACCAAAACCCTTGGCCTTCCTTCAACTGATCTAGGTCACAGATTTGCAAGCAGCAATTTATCCTACTGTATAAAAGAAAATGTGAACTGAAATGAATGCATTTTGTTGTTTCTGCCTGTTGAGTTCCATCTGTAACCTTCTTGAGCTAGGATCCTAAAGTCAATTATAATTTTCTTTAGTACCAACAGTTTACAGAAAACGGCAACAAGACATTAAATGTCAGTGGAATTACCCCTTTCAAATCTGTGTAGATTAGCTGTTCATGTGCTCTGTTATTTCTTGCAGAATGGAAGCTGGAGAACTTGAAGAGGCTTGATGTCAATCAGGTATCAAACATACCTAATTTAATAGTTCATAAATTTTCACCTTAAATTATTGATTTTGTGTGATTTAAGCTAATTTAATTTGAATGAATGATCACACTGATATACGATTTCCCTAGAATGTGTTACTTTAAGAGTTACAGGAACTGCACTCATACTGAACATAATGATAAGTTTAAACTGCTTCTTGACACATGTGGCAGCAACATACAACTTCTCCTGAAGATACATTATTGCACCATTTTAGTTAAGTGATGGTACCCTTTGTAGAAAGGGTGCAGTACAATGTAACAGGTCCTCCTCAAACTCGGTGCCAGTTACCCAGAAGTAACTTGAATGGCATCTAGCAGGCTTTCAGAGTGGGAAGTAACTTGTGATGCTTTCCCTCTACTTTTTGTTTGGAAAATGCTCTGGAGCAGAACTTAAGAACTTAAGAACTTGGTATCTCCTATGAAGATGTCTAGCAAAACACAAAAAAAGCGTGATCTGATAACGATTTTTCCCAAGTTTGTGAGCATCTGCTATGTGCTTTTTCCTACACTTGTTAGCCATGTGTATGGTTTATTTTTTCAGACCCATCTATTCAATGTCTGTATTTTTTCACTTTTTTTTCAGATGTTACTGTTATTATTGAATCAAAACCATTTCTTGGTATAGTGTTAAACTGTGTTATTTTTCAATAGGATCTGTGATTATGGCCCAGGCACTTTGCAGTTGAGACAATTAGTACTGTAAAGGAAGAAAAAAAGGTGGACAACTTATCCTTTGATACTAAATCAGCCAAGCTTTTTAAAATCGTGGTTCTTCTTACTTCCTATTGTCCTGTGTAAACCGATACATGAATAACAGATTCCAAATCTGCTCAAACAAAGGAAATAAACTCATGCTAGAAGGTTCAAGTTGGCAGTGTTCTGGATCAGCTGCTTTCAGCAAAGCCATGGTATAAAACTAGAGATCAGTCTTCCTCTCAAGGTTGATAGGAGTTATGTCTGTGTTATTTTGAGACTGTATAGAAGAGTCTTGAGTGTTGCTTTGTCCTGGATAATGGAGTTCCCAAAGACAGAGCTTTTATCTTGTAGTACATGTGGAACTATGGGTAAAAATAGCAAAGTAGACTTCTGACTACCATTGCACTACATATATATTGTTATCTACAAATGATGGTTTGGAGTCTGCACAGTAGATCCAAGGCTGGAGTAGTGCCTTGTTTTCAGTGTAGTTTCTTCAGATTTATGCTGAAGAAACAAAGAATTTTGGTGCCTAGTTTTATATTAAAGGAAAATATAAACCTAGTGAGAGGGAGTGTTTATCATCATGAGTAGAACGTAATGGTAACTTATTTTATGAGATGCCTTGGTGTAGATTGAAGAACCTTTCTAAGGGCTGACTGGACACAAATAAATGTGCAGAAACATTTTCTGAAGGGGAGAAAGTGAGTAATCAGCACTGTGGAAGCATGGGATAAGGAGTGTTGTGAAAAGCAGTATATCCAGTGTACTGCTTAGAACTGTAAATATGAAATTAGTTCTTTCCGTCATATAAGTAGTCATAAAAATGTTATGCCTCTCTGAGAGCAGTGAAGGAGGTGCTGGATTCCTGTGAATAAATACTGGGGGAGGGGTTATATTTGCTTTTTATACTAAAAGTATTTTTGAAGGTTTATTGGTAGTGGAGCCTCACATTTTGAACCTAATCATGGCGTGACTTCTGGAAACTGCAAAAAAAAGAAAACCTACAAAGGAGAGTTGCCTGTTATAACTTTGCAGTATTACACCATTTTCTTTTGCAAATGCAGATATGTTAAAATTCAACTGAATTTATTAGCTCCAGAGGCTGAAATTGTATTAAAATAGGAATGCTTCTGCTTGCACAGGCTGATATTGCACCGCTGATGGCTTCCCTTATCGGTGTGCCTTTTCCCCTGAATTCTGTGGTAAGAAGTACAAATGTTTTTACATATTATAAAAATCTGTTTACCATAGAGGAAGAAGTGTTGGGGCCCAGTCTCGAGGCATATGAAGGGCAAGATTGTAGATCTGTAAAAGTGCTACAGGATATGAAAACTGCTTGTAGTCTTAGATTTATGTGTGTATCTTGAGTTTAGAGTACAAACTCAATCTTTTTATATATTGTATAGGGCTTTCAATTGGAAAGGCAGCTGATCCTTTTGTAATCTGCAACTTTATACTCTTGAGTTGCATAAAGGTTTTTTATTATTTTGTTTTTAGGGTGGTAAAAATGCGATATGGCTTGAATAACACGATTTTGATCATGAAAGCGGAGCCTGTAAACAAGCTTGTTCCTGCAATTTAATGTTTAATTATTTCTTGATTAAGCTTGAGTATTTTCTTCAGATGGTGTCTTGTGCCTCTAATTTAGTGAACAGTGAGATGGCTTGGCTTTTTCTTTTAATTTCTTTCATGTATTATTACACAGTCCAAAAGTTGCCTCATAAATATCTAATTGACAATTAGCATTTCATTGGTGTGCTTTCATGCTGCTAGTTTCACATTTAACACACCTATTTGCAGCACATTTTTTGAAATATTTCTTCTGGAGACTCTGCCCCAGTTTCTGTTGCCCTGTCCTGCACTCATTGCTGGCTGTGCCCAGCATAGAGTGGCAGGGGAACTGCTCACCTTCCTATCACAAGTACTGGGTTGAGTCAGGCCCAGGCTGACTTCCTTCCAGGCTTTGGATAGAGGACTTTTAGGTATTTCATAAATGGCCTCTGATTAGAGGTCAAGGTTATATTATTTTATCATATATTGTTTAATAACACTTTCTGTTATTTCTGTTTTTTGCATTCCTGTAAAAGCTGTTTTAAACATTCCCTGTCATTTTGCAAAACTATGTGAGAAGAGTATTTTCAGTGGAATTACATTAGTTATTTCAGCAGTAATTTGTTCTATTCTTACTGCTCATTTGGCCAGCAATTCAGTTAGAGAAATTCCTGGTTTTTCATTTAAATTTTTATTTTTCTTCCTCAGGGAACTCTGCCTTTGGAATATCTGAACAATAGTGCTCATTTCAAAGCAGAGAGCATGTTTACCAACGCTGTTCAAATTCTTGAGCAATTTAAGGTACTAAACATATTAAAAAAAATACTTATTTGAATAATAGTTGTTGCTACATGTAAAATAATTATAGGACATACCCTGTATATAGTATGCTGAATTCAAAGGAATAAAATTGAATGCATATACTGGGTGATGTTGATTGACTAGCTGTGAGCCATATCTGAAGGAGTTGGAAAGACTTTAATAAACGACCTTTATTAAGATTCAAGAAAAAAGTTATTCATTCTCTTTACAAAATAAAAAATGCTGATGTTTATTGATGTTGATATAAACCTGCTTGCACTATGGAGGTAGAATCTGAGTTCTGGTACCTGAGAAGGTACCTTTGCAACGAGGGTTAGGAGACAAGGCTCTAAGTCAGGATCAGTACACAAACAGGTCAAAAAGGTAATAGGCTCCTGTCCATTAAAGAAATTAAATTAGTGGTCTAATTAACTTTTAGCTAATGCTGCTGTATCTGTTGTTTTGCTTTGTAAGTGTTCATTTCTGGCTTCTCTGTCTTGCTTCATTTAATATTGGATATTATATTTAGGAGGACATTTGAGTGGTGCAAACAAAAAAGGTTCTGTTTCACTAGACAGTGGAATAAGAAACTGTCCAAAATCCCAAAATCACAGTTTGGGCAAGGCATAGAAATGCTCTGAGGGAAAATCATCCTCTCCGTAGATAGGAAGCTGAGACACACAAGAACTGTTACCCTGTCAAGAAAACCACATGATGACAGTGGAACAATAAACTACCATGAGATGACCTGCAAGAGTTTAGCACCTTCAACAGCTTCTGTCCCTTGAATGCTGGGTTCTCAAAAGTGTGGATACTAGGGGGCAGTATGAGCAGCAGAGTCACTTTCAAATTTATGGTTGGAAGTTGCTATGAAACAGGGGAAGTGCTGGACTGGATGTGAAGGTGAAGCATGCTGATATCACCTCCATGGTTGAAAGACCTTTGCTTTAAGAATTAAGGATGTGACTCAGGTCTTTTTCAGTTAAGTTGTTGTCTTGGACATTATTTAAAGAAAGAAGTAGTTCTCCTTCTCCTTTCCTTTAAGTTTATTTTTAGTCTGTCGTTTTTTAGTGCTAAATTATCTTTTTTTTTTTTCTTAGCTTGTTTCTGGCATTGTTTTGCAATGATCCTGTATGAATTTCCTTTGTGTTTCTCTGCTGAAGTAGCACACTGACTTAGGCATGCCAATTGGGTTTTCACTTTTCCTATGGTGGACTGACCCAACCAGAATTTGTACTCCCTGGAGAAGATGGTGCCTTAAGTGGATAGGATGAGATGTGTGGGTTGCTACTTCAAGCTGTCAGGTTTTGGGAGCATTGTGTTAGGAAACTCCTGTCTGCACATTATACCAACTGTCAGACTTGAGTCAGGCTGCTGCAGAAGGCTTTAAAGATGTTTTGGAGGTCCTTGGGCAAAGTGGCTCTGATGGCATCAAAACCTGTTTTATCCATGTGCAGGTTAACTGATTTAACAGCACTGCTTTGGCAGTGTTTACTGCAGTGTACTAGTTCCTGTCTGACATAAATAATACTAGTTTCATCCAGGGAGGTTGTCACTGAAGCCTGGTAGCACTTCTAGCCATGTCTTCTCTTTATCCTACAAACTGTAGAAGTCCTTCTGAGAAAATCAGTAGCTGGTGCGTTGTTTATTTTATTTATTTCAGAGCAGGTCTGAGTTTCCAGGAACTCAGAGGAGTTGCGCATGCTGGAGTGTAACACCTAGTTTCCTGGACAGTATATTCACAGTGTGATTTCATTCCTTTTCCAAAGTCTTAGAAATTTCTGTGATTTTTTTTTAGTTTACCTCCTGATACAATTTTTAATCTTGCTGCAACTTGCATGTAATGGTTTAATGCTCTTTTATGCAGGTTAAGATGAGTCAGAAAAAGGAAAATACACTGTCATTTCTGTTCACACCATTCAAGTAAGTGTCTGTAAAAGCTATATATATTTTATCTGACTGTTTGTCGTATCACTCATTTTGGTATTTCAGTGAGATGCAAGAACAAATTCAATCTCGAATCTTTTTTTAAAATGATACTATCCCTATAGGGTTAGGATATGCAATCTGTTCTTGTTTTTATGTATATCTAAAAGTTGATCTAAGAATTGTTTCTTCTGTGATTTAAATTCTAATTAAAAATAAAAAAAATGCATTCCATCCAGAAAAAAACCTCAAAATATTTAGAATTGGTGTTGCCTAGTGTCAGTGTTTCCAGGGCTGTGAGGGAGTCTTTGTAGAGCTTTGTGTATCTGCGAACTCTGTGTTCTAGTGTATGGAACAGTTACCGACCCCCTTACCCTTCTGCCTTATCCAATTAAAGCTGCTTTTTCCTTTCTCCTCTAAAGGTTTTTAAAAGCTTTGCCTTTGCGTGCATGTGATAGTGTTCACTTCTGCTGTTGGTTTGTGGAGTGCTCAAAAAATGCTTTGTCACCGAGAGCAGCTGTTTTCCTTTGGGAAATAAAACTGATGTTAATTAAGATATTTAAATCATAGCAGCAGTAAAAAGTACTTGAGTCGCTTCCTGTGAAGTATGTTTATTGCTAAAGATGATTGCTGTCTGTTTGAACAGACATTTACTGTGTTATTTTATACCACTAGCTTCCTCAAAGAGAAAGTTCAAGGCAATCTCTGAGATACGAGTCAAGTCAATCTTGGGCACATAATGAATCTTTTAGATCAAATTCTGATTAAGAATGACAGTTGCATTATCAAAGAATTTACTGATCTATATGAAATAAAACGCCATATGGAAAGGATGGTCGGTCATCTTTGATTCTGTGGGGATGACTATTAGTTTGATTTCACAGCTCTTTAAATTTTACCTTTCCTCGAGAAATAAGACTGATTCTATAAAATGGGATGTGCTTTTCTTAATGCTATATTTATCTCTAAAGGAACTAAGTATTACTGATTGTCTTATGGACTGGTGACTTTTCTTTTTTATGATATGTTGGATTGTTTTAAGTGGAAATGCCAGACACATTTATCACTTTGAAAATGTGACTAAAACTTGGTATGAAAAAGTTATTTGGTATGGTCTATTGCAAAAATAAATTTATTTTCTTTAGATATTCTTAAAACTTTTCTGAATCAATATCTGGATTAATGGTCCTTCCAAGAAAGGTTTTTATATGACACCAAAATAATTCTTTCAGTGTGTGAATGTCACAGATGGAGTGATGCACCTCACTCATAGGAGAGAAGTAGCAACATGTTTATTGATATAAAACACGATTTAGCAAAATTTGATAGTAAATGCGACAGCTGTTAACAAGATTCAGTGGCAAGGTACACTTGATTATTTAGTGAATGGAGGACAGGGTCAGACAAAACTGTAAGGGAGACCCTCCTGTTGAGTTGCGAGGTTCAGAAAGGACACTCTGGCGTTCTAAACTCCTTCTTAGAGGGAGTTTAGGTGTGGCTGAGTCCAGACGTAGTCCCAGTCTTGGTCAGTGGTTTATGTCTAAAGGATTATATGTGCACAAACAGTCCTTTATATTATTTAGCTAAGATTTCCAAGTTAGCATGCTGATAATCACTTGCTGAGAATCTATTGTGGCAAGGAATCTCTCAGCTTCAAGAAGTAACCTAGAGGCATCTCTACTCAAGGGGGGATCTCTTGTGCAGGAGAGCTCAACAGGTCCTGGACTGTCCACTAGTTATGGAGTAATTTGGTTGATTTATAGTCATACTTGCATACCAGCTGTATTTCGGTTGGTGCAGCCCTCCAACCAGCCCTCCACTGTTGAGCAAGATTTATAGCCCTTAGCAGCTACCGTGTTGTTACCTGTTTCCCCAAAATCCAACTTGAGCCTGATGCAGCCATCACGACTGCCAGTGGTGGCTGTTGCTTAAGCAGAAGGCAGGGAGCCCACTGCCACAGTGAATTACTTAACGGGAGGTGCCTATGCTTGCAAAGTGTATCGGTAAAGACTTTCTTTGAAACCCAACTGTATCTGCTGATTTTGCAAGGCAAGGTGCACAACCTGTTCCCAAGGGAGCAGAATGGTACCCATTGCTGATATTGACTACTTATCTGCAGTTCCAGTTAGATATATGAAAGGATTTACTGTCTGAAATTTGTTTCCTTCCCCCTTCTTTTTTCTCCCTACCTTTTTTTTCCCCAACTATGAAAGACATAATTTCAAAAACTATTTGCTTAGCAAAATCAGAGGCTTTTCTTATCAGATTTCGGATAAGAAAGGCACAATGCCTTGACCTTTATGTGTAAGAAAAGGAGGTGCCAAGTTACCAGATGCTTTGAAGGAAGAGAGAGGACAAATCTGAAGACTGCTGACAGAGGAAAACTGATGTCCAGGATAGTGAACTATCTTAGCTTTCTGACCATTTGATGTACCTTAAGGCAACTGCTGAGCTGGCACATCTCAAAGAAGAGTGTGCCAAGGGGCCAGATGATACCGTTGCAAAAACATTCCCAAGGTTGGCATCTTTGATCTGTGGAAGTAATCCTTCAGGAAGTATCAGAAGGACAGTGTAGTGAGTTGGGTAAATGGGGCATCAACATTGCCCTAAAATCCTCTTAAACAATTAATACAATTTGATTATCACAACAGGTACAGGAGATTTAACAAGTAATTTGCACAACAGCACGGGAGTTCTTTTGCGTATTCCCAGTGTATACAGTGCTTTCAGAAAGGGCTGTGCTTCCAGCTGTTCCAGTTGTGATGTCTCACAGTGAGATGGCAAGAGCAGTAGTTAAAGAACCAAAATATACAAAAAAATCCAAGAGATGAGAAGCTAAATTATAATCAGTGCTTGCTTTCCTCTAGATGTGCTTTTTTATTGAATGTCTTGAAATTGATATCAATAAGAGCTGAGGGTTTTTTTAACAGGAAATAGCTTAAGTATCTTATTTAATGTCAAGTTTGTATCTTCTCATATGTGAAAAATCTCATAGCACTTGATGCTGCATTTTTCAGGTAACCTAATTGTCTGAATACTACATTTTAATCATCCAAAATACTTATTTTTGTGTGTATAATCCAACTATAACTTACATATTTATATAAAGAGTCACTGCATTTTTAATGTGCAGTGTGCAGCTAATGAATAAAAATGTACCCCTCTCTCTCACTGTATGAAAATGTAACTCTTTCCCTTTCGTCTACCCTGTAGTATAAATTGAGATATAACTCTCTTAAACGTTTGGATGGATTTGGTGCAAGGAAGTATCAATCATGTAGAGACTAAGTCTTTCCACATAGTTGCACATCATGTATGTTGTCATAGTGATAGGAAAGGAAATAGAGTGTAGAGTGTCTTTGAAGATTACAGAAACTTCAAAAAAATGCCATGTGCACAAATACCTCTTTTTTCTTCCTTTCTCTGGTGGCTGGAGTTATAGCACTGCATTGTTCCCTCTGTCTGATGGCCTTTCAAAACTTTAATAATAGATATTTCTACAAAATTGACATTTGGTTCAAAGTGAAGCAAGTGATTTTTTTTTTCCCACCGTTGAGCGAGGCAGGGTTCCTTAAGATGTCAGAACATCCTTTGAAACATCCTATTCTTGCTTTGTTTAAATAAATTACATTTATTTAAATAACTGGTAGTATGTAAGATATCTGTGATATGTGTGATAATGCATTGCAAGAGCAAACGTTAAGGATTGAATGTCAAGAGAAAAGGCTGAAACTATTGACGTAGGGAAGGATATTCTAATAGTGATTGCTCTCCCTGTCCATTTGTCTGAATACTTTGTGTCTTCAGAGGACCATTGATTTAGCAGAAGCACTGATTTATCTGCAAAGCCCCTTTATCCTGTGGTCAAGAGTGAGGGGCAGCAGCTTCTATCAATTTCTAGTGAACCCTGAAAAGGCAGCCAGCCTTTTCCTTTCTCCACTTTGTCCCTATTGTTTTATCAGGTGTGAATATAGGCATAAGCTTGCTGCTGGGACTGCTGGCACAAACAGCCCAGTATGGGCATCTTTAGCCTGTTGGTGTCAGGGAGGTAGACTGGCAGCCCTCTCCCCTCCACCCTTGGCTTTAGGAACCTGTGCATCTACGTGTGAACAAAAAACAGAACTGCAGTGCTGTAGAGACAAAGGGATCGAATGAAAACAATGGCTTTGTATTATTTAAAAAACCCCTACTGATTAAATAGTATATGTATTGTCTCTCTAGGGAGAAATCAATGCTCATGCTGTAAAATGCATGCTCTTTGGCAAAAATGTCAGCTGCTCTTTCACTGAATGGGCTGTGTCTGAAGCACTCTGTTAAATGCTGCTCAGAGAGGAGGCAGTCCTCTTAGAAAGCAGGCATCCTGCTCTGGTCTTGAGTTTCAGCAGCACGCTCAGGAGCTTTTAGTTTGTACATGAAAAGCTTACTGGTAGCGGCTTCTGTTCAGGAGGACCAGACATAATGGGATTTACTATCAAGTAGGGAATGAATAGGTAAGGTCTTTAGAGGGGGTTAAAGGTTAGTGTATAAGATAAAATACCATGAGATTAATGTATATTTCTCTATTTCCTTGGACTATAAATCCCTTTGGCCTTTTCTTGGAACTTGTGAGGCTTCATGCAGTGAGGGTGAGGGAGGACGTACAGGCAGGTGGTAGGATGGGGTGGGCAGAGAATGTTCTGCTCTGGGGCGTGAGGTAAGGGAGACTGTGCAAGGTTCTTTTTGGATCTCAATAAGAAAGGCCCAGTAACAAACAGCTAAATAAAATAGCTGTTTTAATATGAAAATAAATGGAAGAATACAGATAGCAAGTAATTCATACACCCCTTCAGATGCTGGGTACCCTTTGTTAGTGCAGCATCAGGTGGATTTTCTGATGGTGCTGCACAGATGCTGGCCTTGGAGAAGTTCCCTGTTTTGGTCATTCAAGCTACTATATGATTTTCTATTAAGAAATCAATTCTGGTAGTCATTTCTACTGTCAGACAGAATGGAGGTTCACATGAGAACTCCTTGCAGCACTTCTAGATAAACATGAGGGCGGGCAGGCAGGATAATCTCTGGTATGGAGTGGGAGATGCCTGCAGGCTCCTCAGTTATTGCCAGCTATTGGGTTTGTCCTGTGGCGAAGATATTTGAGCACCACAGGCCTGGGCCTACTTAGGGTAACCGTCATGTGGATCACTGACTCCTTGATGTATGATGGTCTCCTGGTCAGGATCAGTATGGATGGTCTCCCAGACTTTTGTTTCGGTGGCCATGGGGCCCTGCTAGTAGGTGCTTACCCAAACACAGCACAAGCTGCCTGCTTTGGATGCAGCTGGTTGAAAACTGGTCACTAGAGTTTAGGATTGGCATATAGGATCGTGGAGCAGAAGAGGACCTGTGGCATAACACTACCTAGTCCCAACACTGCAGATGTCTAGATCCAGTTCATTGTCATAAATCATTGATATAAATCATCATGCATCTTGCAGATGTGAGGGCTGACTTACAGCATTGGTAGGGTGTTGTTATTTAGAGTCAGCACACGTCCCTTCCCTGTAGTACTAAAATAGAAGAGACTTTAAAAGTGGTGCATTTCCTTTACTCCAAGGAGCTTCCACCTTCCCTAGGAAGCAGTTTTCCTTTCCAAGGCTGCAACATCATGTCCTGCAGGGGGTTTTTGGACAAACCCGCTGTCCCTGGAAGATTTCTGCATCCAGCTTCTCAGTTCCACTTTGAGGGGGCCAAAGGGACAGTTTTGGAGCGTGGCCTCCTTGCTCCTGGGCTCTGGTTGTCTGAAATTCTTGTCATAGTAGTTTACATGCAAAATATGCTGTCTGCAGCCTAGTTACCTTAATTGCTTCTCTGTTGTGATTTGGCAGCTGGCAGCTAACTTGTCCGCTCCTTTTTCTCTCATCTCTGTTATCGAAAAGATTTACATAAATATCCCAAGGCACTTTGCTGTTGAATATGCAAATATGCTACATCAGGGATGCTGATTTGTGGACATTAAAAGGCTATTTTAATTCCTGGGACTTGACAGTCCAGGATTAGACCATTAGCAGTCAGACCACTTGCTAGGGTTTCACTGATGTCCTGTTGTTTCCTCCTGTGCGTGTTTGTAAATCTGAATACAAAAGCATACATGTATTGGTGGTTTTTTGCAGTGTGTCAGTAAAGATGCTTCTTGCTACCTTTGGCCTGTGGAAGTGTGTGTGTCCTCCCTTCATTTCATTATGCTTTAAAGAACAAAAACCTCAGAACTTAAAAACAGAAGCTTCTTACTGACTTTCTTACTCTTTCTTTTGGAGTGCCAGTGGTGCTTTTTAATGCTTCTTAAAAGAAAAAAAAAGGTTGCAAAAAGAACTGATTAGAACCCTACAGCTAGACTGTCTGACTTAAAATATAACACAGTAGTCAGAAAATCCAGAAACACAAAAACCTGCTTGAAATTTAGACACTCCAAAACTGAAACTCCTGGCAGTGAAACAGCAGGAGCAAAGAGAGTAGATCAAGTTGGAAGAGGGAATATTGAGGGTCTTGGGGCTTAAGAAGCTGTAATAAACCCATTAGTGTAGGTTATGTTGAGCAACTTTTCTTTAAAAAAGCACAGCTTTGGCACACTGAAAATGGGGCTGTAATTTTTTTGTCTGTAATCAACATGCATCTTGCTTCTGAATTATGAAAATTGGGTTTTGTTAGGACTTGCCTGTTTTAGCAGCTTACCTGAAAATATTTTAGTAAACAAGTAAGATTAAGGCCATTTAAGCAGATTAAGGATCACTGAGTTACCCACCCAGTCATTTAATCTTTGAAACTTCACTCTCTGATCAAAAGTAAAACATATGCAAAGGACTGTCTCTATATCTCATAGTATGTGCTTTCAGTATGGGCAGATACAGTAGAACAGTTCTTTCTTTTGAAAAGGCACATCTGAAGAACTGGAATTGAACACATTTTGAAAATGGAAAAATTCAGTTTCTGGCCATTAAAATTCACGTAAATAGGTAATTTGATGAGGCCAAAGAACTGGAACACATTCTTTTTTCCTGATCATTGCCCCTAGTAGCATCATGTACTCTGTACCATGCAGCAAGTTCAACAGAAAGTAAATATCATGGTTCCAGACTTTGATTTTTGAAATACTTATTCAGTCAATTTTTCCACATTTCGCTGAATGAACTCAAGACTTTACATCACTTCCCATGCACTGTTTTTCTTATTGTTCTCTGCTGTTGATGAAGTAGGAAGGTTTTATATTATGCTTTTTATTCTGTTCCTGGAAGACTGTGCACTGTACTTTCAAAAGAAACAATTGAATGATAAAATGAGGCTCATTTGTCTCTGCACTCGTGGGTTGCTAATGGGGGGCAAATTTGATATGGAGCAGGAATAAGTGTGCAGTCAGGTTTCTCCTACATTAATAGTGTTGAGTGCAAGATCTGTGTCTACTTTCCCATTACCTGTGTGATGCTTTCTGAGCTGCCGTCTCTGTTGTGCACTGGGAGTGTTTGAAGGCAGCTTTCACGGGAGACTGACTTTGGTTTTTGAAGCCTGTTCCTACACTGGCTCGGCTACTTGTATAACTTTTGAATAGCAGCCTTGCGAAAAACATCGGGCCAGTCTTACATCCACACTTTCAAGATGACATTTTGCCAGCAGTGGGAGTGTGGATCAAAGCAGTAATAGTGGGCCCTGTAAGTACTGTTTCAGCTGCTTGCAGAACTGATGGATTGGAAGCCATCTCTCCTCCATGGTATGGCCCTCTCACTGACGGATGAGTGGCAACAGAGTTTGAACCTGATTCTGTTTCTGACAATTTTCTCCCATGGTGAGAGCAGAGATGCACTGGTGCCTGCCCCCAGCAATATCAGAGTGGCAGAGGACAGGTGTGGGTGGCAGAGGCCTCAGCTGTTCTGCAGAATGGATGGTGCCAGTGGAGACGGGCAACATTAACCTGGGCAATTTATTTCAGGTTGCAAGTCACTATGATACCAGGGATCTTCTTTCTGGAGAAGAGGACAAGAACCTGTAATTACTCAGCATTTTGGCAGAAGAGGTTGCTGAAGTTGTTTGGACAGTAGCAGTCTAATGGCTCTTTTGCTGCCAACAATTTTGGAGTTAGAAATTTCATAGCGAAGCAAGTGAGAAGCTCTGATTTACGTGGTGTTCAGAAGAAGGCAACCCATACAAAATTCTAGCATGCTTTATTCAGAAGGCCTTGCTCCATCATGGGGCTATCACAAGGTTCAAGGGATGTATATCCATAGCTTTTAGCTTTTTTAGTTTTGTATCAACAGGAGTTGGTTCTTTTCTCCCCATCCCCCAGACAGCCAATATGAACAGTTCGAAGGCTGAAGTCTGCCGAGCAGCTACTTCTGATTTGCTGCTGGACATGGATCACAGAAATGTGACCACTATACCTTCTGCAAATCTTGCCACTCCCAAAGAGTTGTAGGATGCATAGTAATTTTTTTTTTTCTGATAGGGAAGAGTGAGAAGGCAGTGGTAGAAGGGTGTAGATGTGCATGAGCTGAACTGATATTTAGGTACATGGAGCTTGTGTGTATATGTAGTAAATATATGTAGTGAAACAGCTGAAAGAAATTTGTTTTCATCTTACGGTGAACTAGGCAAAGATCTCAGTCTTTATCTTTGCATATGTCATCTACAGGTCTATGATGCTTCCTTGACTTTCATTATTAAATCTGCAGCATCTTAAGTGTTAAACTACTACAGATCCTAAGGGGTTACTCTTTATAGCAGAATTCTGGAAAATTTACTATGCATTAAAATGACTATAAATCATTACCCAAATAACCAGTTATAATAAAATTAACAAATCAGCAGTGGTGGATACAGATGTATTTGCAAGACATCTTCCTTTGTTCTGAGTTCTTTTATTTAGTGGTTTGACTGCAACATGCTACCTATGCCTTTGGGGATGGTAATTTCTGTAGTGTGATGATAAACAAGACTCGTTGGCCAAAGAGAGATCCCCTTGACATTGCTATGGTGAATGTACTTCGTCACAGTCTTGTTGAGAAGTGCTGTCAAATAGCTTAGCTTATATGAAGCATGAATGATGTGTTGGAAAGATTAATTTTGTCAGGTATACCTATGACAAGGGTAGCTAACATCTCAGAAGGGAGACTTACAAGCACTTGCACTTACAAGCACTGGCACATAGGCCAATCATTTTGTTTTGTAATTAATTATGTTTATTCCTGGATGAAGCTGTGATTTCTGTCTGGAACTAGAATTAATCTCTAATAGCCATAATGGAAAGTAAAATTACTCTGCTAGAACAACCATGGTTTTCTGTAAGAATGTAGACTTAAATCTTTAGAATCCTGATGATATTGTGAATGTGTATGTTTACAGCATGCATGACCATGGAATTCTTGTTTTTTTCTCAGAGGACTTCACTTTACAGTGCATGTGTTTTGCAATACTTTTAAGAAAAGAATAGGAGGATGGAATTGAATCTACTGAGTGAATTCTCTTTGTGTGTATCTCTTAATAGGACAGGTATTTTTGTGTTATGGAAAAAGACTTTTGATTTTACTGGTCAAGTCTATTCATCTTGAATTTGGTAGAATTGGATTTTGGTGATGGGTAACTGGGAAGAGTGTGTATACACATACCTTTTTTTTTTCCTTCTAGGGTTCAAAATCTTTCTAATAATGATCAGTAAATTAACTTCGTTACTATTAATATTAATTACATGGACATGTGCATTAAGTGATTTTGAAAATACATTGACATACTACTAGTGCCTCTGGGATGTTGCATGCTCAAACATGGGTAAATGATTCTGATCAGTTTATTCTTTTCTAACACTATCTGTATTCTATTGGAAACCTTTTAAATAGTTTAAGTTAAAATTAAGTGGTGCTAAGCATAGTTCAAGCTTTCACTTCTCAGATTTAAATTTTCCTTGTGATTTTGTTTTTTGGTGAGTCTTGTAGGCTTTATAGAATCACCATTTCTAAAGTCCATGGCTTTCTTCTGTAGGCAACTTTCCACTTCTGTTCATGGCTCGTCTTTGTCTGTTTTTGCTTTCTGCTACATCTAGCAAGGGGCTTCTTTTAAATCTCTCATCTGCTTTGTAGCTTCAGGAAGCAAATCAGTGTCCTCAGTGGATGATAAACTGCTTATGGTGAGCTGTACTTATTCTTTAATTAAGGGATAATCAGCATATTTGCTAACTCTTCTTTATAGGCTGGTGTAAGATACAAAAGTTCCCTAGTCACTTTTTTGCCTTTTTCCTTAATACAGAGGAAAAATATCTTAAGATAATGATCAGACCTTGCATATTCATAGAAATTAATAAATTTTACAAAAACTGTTGTTAGACAATTGTAAGATCAGCCTCCTGAAAAGCGTATCTATGGAAATAAGCTAAAATGTGTGGTATGATGTTAGCTATTGAAAATTAACAATGCCCCTGATAATGGTAGCCCCATTTGACAAAATAATTGCTTTCTGTGTTTGACTTACTTGAAACTTTAGTGTTTAAAAATCCCATTTATTCTGTTACACCATCCGTGTACAGACATCCCAGGTGCTATCCTCTTAAGAAGGAATAGATGAAGACTATTGTTTGTTAATAATATAATGATTCATTGAGAGTGAAAAGATAATAAGGGGGTTATAGCTAAATGACTAAAGATATAAAGTAAAATACAATTTTACTTTATAAGGAGTTTGCATCGAATATGACAAGGATAAAATTCACAGAAAATAGTATGTGTAAGACAATAAAAATTAGACAGGGAACATAGGAACATCTTGGATGTATTTAAGTCCTGAATAAAGCTCCTGAATATTTATTCCAGATTTTCTTTTAAATCCTTACCTAAAAGCTGTCTTTTTTTTCTCTCCTATTAATCTCCACACATGGTGAAAAGTCCCACCTCCGTTTGGTGTTTTGCCCCCTTTCCCCTACCAAACAACTTGGCAAAATTTGAAGGCCACAAATTTCCTTGAGGCAGTATTTGGATCTGGTTTGCCTACTTTAAGAATTGATTCCAACTGTAGCCCTCAGGCTGTGGAGCTGTAATGTTGGCTTCCATTGGGGCATGTCATGAAGGTGCAGAAACAACCAATATTCACTTTGCTATTTTTCAACTCTGGTTTCTAAAATCCTCTGTTCTACCCCCAAAGTTAAGGTGATCAAACTCTTACCATCACTTTGTCATCATCTTTTCCTCCCTTTTTCCTTTTCCATGGGACCTCTTTCTTCCTACTTGTTTATAGATACTTTTATAGATTCTTTTCTAGCTTGAAAAGAGACAAACATTTTTTTAATACAGTTATTTACTCTTCTCAATAGTAAGATTCATTGCTGCTCCTATTATCTAGTGTTTTGGGAGATTCCTGCACAATACTGCTGTGCTCTGAACTTAAGGAAAGAGCATCAAAATATACTAGGATGTTATTAATTATAACAATTCAGATTGTTCAGGCACAGAATACTTGTAATATATTTCATGGCTCAAAAGGTGGTATGTATGTATTGTTGATTACATATCAGCTGATGCTGGGCTACAGGCAAAAGAGGTTTACAAGTGTTTGGGAGCTGCAGGAATGAGCATTTCCATGCAGCAGCTCTGTAAGATCAAGACCTGCCCCTGTGGTTCAGCTGAGTGGGAGTGACCCAGGGCTGGTCCTGATTTGGCATTGCCTGAAACATGAGGTTGGTGATGGTGTATGCGGCATGTGAAGGAGCTTGTGCGAGGGAGGGAGGTGTGCAGCTGGGCCATCGTATGCTGGGGGTGCTGGGGAGGTGGTGCTGTGCCAAAGTGATGTTGTGGAAAGTGTGCAAAACTGCTGTATGTGTTCATCAGCTGTTAGAAAGCTGTGACCCAGGATAGTTTGCCTGTGGTGGCCTAGAGCGACAGTGTTTGTGCTTTGGCTTATAACTTACCCAGGGCAAGCCTGGGATCCTCCGGCCTGCTCCTCTTCTTAACTTGGAAAGAAAATGGTACGGGAGAAACTGGTCTTTCCCCTTTCCTTTGGTGGAGTTTGATTGACTGGCTTGTTTGTCCTTGTTGCTACTTTCTGTAGCGGAGGAATTGTAGCAATTACTTAGGTTGATGATCAAATCCATTAAAATCAAAGAGATTTTTATCACTGACCTCAGCGTAGCCAGGTGACTGTGTTATCCCCTGCTCTTGGGACTCTGCTTATAGCTCCCTGTGTAACAGGAGACAAGCTCATAACTTTTCAAAGAAAAGATTGTTATGCATCATCTACTGTTGGTGTGGAACCTGAGCAAATCATCCTATGCTGTGAGGCTTACAAACTGCCTACAACCATCTTTAGATCAGTTGAACTGCTTAATTCTTGGATGTGCTATGCTTCTTGTCCAGGGCAACGGTCGATAATAATGCACGAGGGAGATAATTTTTGGCAGTATTAGATGGGATAAGCTACATAAAAGAAATGTCTCTTAATGCAAAAATCTTGAGATAGGTTAAACAGAAGCCATATTGACATGTGTATGAATAGATGTAGAGGAATAGATTAGTCTCAATTACCTATTTACCTCTAATGAACTTCAGAATATTTTCATTATGTTTCATTCCAGAGTATTTTTTTTATTGCAAAGTGTTTTTTTCTGCTCATGAAAAGAAGAAATGTTAATATCTCTTTATATTGTTGTACAGACCACTTTCTGAATCTGAACAAATAAACTTTTTAAAGAAAATAAGATTATATATTCAGCAGCAGAAGTACAATGAAGCGGTAAGTCTGTTTTTGTTATATGTAAATATTTAGATTTGTTTAAATTGAAATGAACTGAGAAATAAAACTCTTTTGTCTCCCATGATGCACGTCTCATTAACACAAAAAAAATTTCACTTTAAGTCTTAAAAATTTTGCATTTGGATACCAGTTCTAATCAATAATACTGACTTGCTGTATTTTTTTCTCATACTTCTTAAACTATTAGCATTCCATAGTATTCTGACACACTATATATTTTTATTTTCCACTGTATAAAAGGGTAAATTGAGAGAGAAACTGAAGAATGTAATTCATGTTCACACTTCTTAGACTACCAGTTGCATGAAAAAAAAGTGATATTTTGCTCCATCATAGTTCTTGGGGTTTTTTTTGTTCTTTTACCTGAACCAACTGTTCTTGGTTTTAATTTCACGTTTTCAGTTTGTCAGACTGGAAGCCATATATGAAATCATGCTTTCCAGTTCCAGTATTACTTTCCTAAGCATTTGCTACCACTCACTGTTTGACAGAGTACTTGATGGGTGCAGTTCACCAGTGCTTGTATTCTGATGTTCACAGAAATAATTTGTAGAGTTAAATGATACCACGAAGTCTTTCATTTTAACAGGTTTAGTTTGGTCATTGACTTCTGTGTTAAAAAGTACGTGAAAAAATTGAATATATAAGATTGCATTTAACCTGCCAGATGCATGGAAGAATAATTCCATTATGTATTAAGGTTCAGTTCTTTTTTCCTAATATGATTCTCAGGGCAATAAATTACTATTTTATGCACAGGACAGCTAAATCTATTTTATACCTTATGCCTTTTTATTTACTTTGTTGCAAATTGGAAACAGTTCAGTTTAAATAAATGAATCTATTTTGCTGTTGGAGCAAGTTTTCTTTTTGGTTTCCTAATACTTCTACTTGGCTGTCACGTTTACTTGTAGAAGACATTTTGTACCTTTCAGGAGTAGAACCTGCAATTTTGTGTTGTTGGTTATATGTAAGTTTTACCCCTTGTTCGCTTGAATGCCCCAGGTGTTCAAGTTCACTCTTGATCACTGGCACGTGAGACTTGCACTTGTGCCCTGGTTGTCCTTAGCATCCTGTATTGCAATGCAGGAAGGTCAGTGCATTACCAGAAGCTGGGATGTGAATGATTCTTTGCCTCAACTCTGTAGCTTTTTGCATTGCAAATATACATTCATAATTGTATCCTCTAGAATGGTGTCATTTGGGGTGAGTTTGCCCATTGGCAGACTTGTGATCTCTTCGGTTGTGCCATACCTTTTTCTGTTGATTGTTGTTGTTAAGTCCCAACTGAATACCTGCACATATAAAGAAGCATCATCATGTATGTTCAACTCCTTATTCTACTCCTCCTTACAGATCTTTTAACCACTAGGGAATCCTCTGTGACCACAAATAACACAGACGAGCTTCCCATCTTTGGGTAAATAAGAGGAGTCAACACATCTGAATGACACTCATGGTGGGAAAACCCATTGTTTTTATCATGATGTCTCCCTATTGGAGATACTGAGTAAGGGGGCCTGTGATTAGAGTAGGTACAACCCTTCTTGTGTCCAGATGATTTACGTCCTGAGAACCCCAAGCAGCTGCTTTGTGAATGAAACTGGGACTCCAGTGTAGTCTCTGAATCCCAGGAAGGTGGTGTTTAAGGCTGTGGAGAGTGACCATGTTTCAGCTGCATCTATAATCTTCCTCCTGCATAAATGTGCCTTCAGAAGCACATGACTGTTTTTCAAGGGACTAACTTATTATGGAATATATATAGTCAAATGCTTATGGGGAAACCAAGTGACATGCTTGGTAGTAGGTGGTGTTCAAGGTGTGCTATCTGTGGAGCTTTCACCATCTAACCGCTGTCATGGCCAGGGAGGATGGCTAAGGAGCCAAGTGATGGCTGATTTGATGTCCAGCAGGAGTCCAAAACAGTGTGTACTCCAGCACCTGGTGCTGGCCAAAACACTGTAACTGAGTGTGGAGAGGTCATGAGTACCAAGAGTGCTGGAGCTGCCTGAGCTCCAGTTGCTGTCAATTAGGTTGATCCGTGGAATGGGGAACTTACACTTATAAACTGTTGCTTATATGTTTGTTCCACCTCTAGGTATCCTTGTGCAAAACCCTGATTAACCTTGCTTTGGAAGGCTTGTCTTATTACCATACTTATGATAGATTATTCCTGGGTCTAAGTATTGCAATGAGTTTTGTGGGCTGGACAACTTACGTGATTTTGGTGATTATCAAGACCCATACCAATTTGACCAAGACTGTTCCAACTAATAATAAGGTAGGTTGAAAACATATAATTATTTTTTTCTATCAGTTTTCAGCATTATATCTGTGCTCAGTGACTCTGTGTGGGACAAACTGCACACCTTACACTTCTTTTGACTTCATGTGGAAAGTGGCAAGCTGTTGAGTTTCCCAGCTGCTGTAATCCTGTGTAGTGTTCCTGTTTGGTCCATTTATTAGGATCAGTACTCCTAAGCCATGCAAGTCTGAATATGCAATACTGTGCTTCCTCAGTTTCTTCCTTCCTACGGGTTTGCATTTTACTAGATGCTAACACAACTGTAAGCAAATGTAGTGGTTTAAAACTGGTAAAGGATGTCTTGAATCAGGAGCCAATTTTCAGCATTAATTTTAGTAAAGTCAGCATTCTGTTATAATAGTACTCTTTTGGAAGAATGGTCTTCCAGTTTGATTTTTGTTCTTTACTGTAAAAAAAATTTGCATGTAAATTATGGTTATTCCTGTCCTCTTTGGCAATTTTAAATCAGTTTTCAGAAACTGTGCAATCCAATCATGACATTTTTAAAATATATAACCCATTTTAATAAGTGAGTTGTGGTTTCACTGAGCAGCCTGCTCTCTTGCTCTTTATGATTTGCAAGGGTGCAGCAGAAGACATCAAAGATGAAGGAAGGTCTTTTTGACGAGGTTATTATGGTTTGATTTTTCACAAAGTAGAAAATCATAAGAAATTAATTTACTTTCAGTCATTCATCAGGAAAAAAGATACTTCAAAAAGGTGAACAGGCAAAAAGCTGGCATTTCACTAGAGAAGGATTAAAACCCTCAATGGGGAAGGGAAATTCTCCCAAACTTCAAGAATTTGTTTCAGAATAAAAGGAATTTTTTCATTGGGTAAGGTAAATGAGAATGAGCACTCAGTATCTTTACTGCCTTCAACACATTACTCTGAGAAAATTCCTATCATGCTATCTTGAGGTTTCTACTACTGGCTGAAATGAGATAGCCTTGGCCTTTAATGAAAATGATCGAACAAAATTAAAATGGAAAATATTAATAAGTGCTGTACGGCATGATTTAGGTTTCCTTTCATCAAATAACTGAGAGGAAATAATCCAAGATGCATGTTATGTTAGATATGAACAAAATGATTACAATAAATAGACCTGAGGATCAGGCATATTAATAACTACATTAAGGAAAGTTTTGCATTTTTAGTTTTACATAGATTTTCATTTGGTATATTGATTTTATTTGTGGAAGGCATATTCTATGCTAGTAACACTGGCAGGAAAAAAAATAGGCTTCTTAGTTCTTTGTCTATAGAATTTCTCTTTCCTCAGTTTTCTGGCGAAACCTTTTTTTAGTGTTCCTAAATACTTAACCACAGTGTAAGGCTAATGCTTCATATATGGAAGTTATTTGGTTTATAGCTCATATTGGAGCTACTTAAAGAATTTTGCTCAGAAACCAATCTACTATTGACAAAGAGCCTCCTGCAAAGCACAACCTTATAAAATCAAGGAGCCTCTGAATAATAAAACTGTATATCCTGTATATATCATCTTTAAAAGTTTTTTGTTTCTTATGCTGCATATGAAAGAAACTTTTTTTCTTTTGTTGTAGTAGTGCTGTTTTGCTTAGCAAGAAGCATAACCTTTTGATCTATTTTAAACATTCACAGAAAATGCAAATCTGGTTTCCATTTTCAATGCATGACTGACTCTATTGTACTCTGTAATATTTATATCGCTATATGGACTAAAATGTTGATTGTATGTGTTTACTCATTCAGTGATAAATTATATTGTGTGCCTATCATGTATGCATATTCATTCTGTCTATATGTCAGCAAATGTAAAATTTAAAACTCATAAAGCAAAATTGCACTGTCAGCTTTCCATAAGACATATCTTTTCTTAATTTAATGGCATATCTTAGGAGAAATTCTATTTTAAAAATCATTTAGAACTTGCATTTACTGTCAGTTTAGATCAAGGCAGTTGTATGTCACAAGGAGGGTGTGTTAGAAAAGATGTTAATCCGTCTATGTGAACTGGTAATTGATTTTTCTTTTCAGCATATTTAGCTTGGTTGTGTGTCTGTCTACATAACTCTTCAAAGAAACTAGCATTTCTGTAGAAGAAAAGAGTGTCTTTGTCATTACCTACACGGTACACTGAGACTGCTCGGTCACTAAATCAGTCTTTGCTATATCAAGTTGCATTACGTACAGACCAAATTGTTTATTTAAAACTGGTACATAATCTTCCCTTACCACTAATTCTTCTGATATCTGAATGTCCCTGAATAAGGAAGAGCAGTTCAATGACCAGATAAAAGGCAGATGCAGTGTGACTTTTTAATGCTCGTCTTTGCACAAACAAGAGATTGCTGCTATCTGATGATCGAGAACTGACCTACCAATCTTAGATAACCCATTTTAAAAATTTCCTTTCTCTTTTTGGATGTTCCTCCTTACAGTACTCTCAATCTGAGAATGTATTTCTTTGAGTACATAACGTTCTGATCCCACATCTAATTTATTTTTTTTTAAGAAAAGCCCAAAGCAGGAGTTTCAAGTTAGGATTAAGTATATTAACAGTTATAGCTATGCTACCTTTCAGTGCTATGCAGTGCTAGTCCACTGTTGTATTTTGAAATTGTGGGTTCTTTGAGTAAGGCAGTTTCTCCTGTGGAAGGTTGGTCACAAGCCTCCTTCAGTAGCTGTTCCTAGATCCTGAATAGTTGTGGGTTTTTCCGGTAGGAGTTAATGCTTTGTATTTTAATTTAATTAGTTCTCTTACAAATGTCTCAAGTAGGAGAAGGAAACATCCTGATGGAATTTTCATTAAATGCTTTGACCGTAATGCTATGAACTTGAACTCCAAAGGCTGAACTCCAAGTCTGTTTTTAGAATCTAAACTTGAGAGTTCTTTTTTCCAAGACCCTTAGCATCTCTGACTGCAGATGGATTTCAAGTCTCCATGGAACATAAATAACATTGCATATATTGGGCTTCCAGTTTGTACAGATTTGCTTTTCCTGTGCAGATTTTACTGGAGGACCTTATGAAGAGATGTATTTAGAATTACATCTTCAAATCCTGCTGTTGGTTGGGGTTTTTTAATTTGGCTGACAACTTTGTTCAGAGTTGTGTACATAGCCACATGACAGCTTGCGTGGCCGTGTTAAAATAGCATTTGTTTTACTGTGTAACTGAAAAATGGCAAATCGTGTGTAGTTTAAAATATATTATTGCTGTTTCAAGAATGTTTGTCCAACCATTTGTTTTTCAGAAATCTACCATTCTCTTCTATGGTTTTGCCTTTGCTGGAATGATAATAGCTTTTTTCCTGTTGATTCAAACATGTCCTTGGACATACTATGTATACTGTCTCTTGCCAGTACCAGTATGGTATGCAGTTGTGAGAGAGTAAGTAAAGAATACAATTTATGACTACTGTTTTACAAGACCAGGTCTGGGCTCCCTTATTGTTGAGAGTTAAATTTTTCCCATAACTTTGGGAAAAAAGTTAGATACAATTCTATTAAACTTCATGAAATGTTTCCTAAGCCATTCCAAAGGACTCTGGTTTATATTTCAGTTGACATCGAGTAGTTTCCAAACTGACTGAATACAGCTGCCAATTCTAGAAGATGCCTTTTCTATTGTAAAAAATAAATTAAAGTATTTCCAAGACAAAATTTTTTTAGTACTCTTGTAACTCTAGTAAAAGAGTGCTAAAATCTTGGGCAAATACCTGTAGCAGCTGAGTTGTTTTGTAAAATGGGACTGGTTGTTCCTTTTCTTCAGTAATTTTGAAATAGTCTGATCCTGCAAAGTGTCAAGTGTGCTGAACTCCAGCTGCTCTTGGAGAACCTGTACCAGTCATGTTGAGGAATGTGCTCCCATATTGAAACAAATTTGTCTTCTTTGGGTCTCCTTTTACTCCAAACCCAAAAATACTTGTTACCTTCTGTTTCCTATTACTTTCCTGATCTACTGGCAATTTGTAGATACCACTTCAGTATTATTCAGAAAAAATGAGACCAACTGCAGTTAGATAATGAGCTGTCTCATAAAACACTGGAAAAGCTAACAGGGAATTTTTTTTCTCTCTCTAAACCTTCTGAATGTTTCATCAGTTATGACAGACATTAAGCAAAACATAACCAAAAATATTCATAAACTCAGAGTCAATTTGGATGGAGAATAATCTGAAGCTTGTCCAAATACTGGGAAAGATGTGCCAGAAATGGGAGGAAAAGAGCAGGAGGGTTTTATTTTTGATTTTATATCAAATAAAGCTGGACAGAAGGATCCTCTGGCCATCACCCACTCCGTTTCTAAACAGCAGGCATGACCAACAATATCTGTAACTTCTTTTGTGCTCTGACCCCTTCCTTGCCCTTCAAACGTAAAATTTATGTTATTTCTGTTTTTTAAAAAATAAATATTATCTTGTTCCATCATTTTTAACAGAATTCCTGTTATTCAAGACCTGGCCATGAATGTCTTGTCACTTCGTATCGGTCAGTCTATAGGATTCCTCTTGGTTTGTATACTGGGAATTGAAATACTAGTAAGTATTTTATCCATATGTATCAACAGGGTATCTCATTTCTAGCATTCTAACTCTTTGAGAAAAGAATGTGTCTGATTTTCAGTCTTCTGTTGGATTTTTTTTTTTTTTTAATTAGGTCTTCAGCTTTTTCTACCGCTCTGCACTTACTGTTGGTCTTCTTGTTTTTGCTGGCTGGCCAGTGATCACACAGCTCTGGGTTCAAGCAAAGGTACTGTATTGCTTTGCTTAAGCAGAGCATTTTAAACTGTGAACAGCTGAATTACATCTTAGGGTGTTGGAACTGGTCTCTTTGGAATGCTGCTTTAGGTTCCTGTTCAATTTATGCTCTTATTCTGACCCTGTCATGAGCAGCATGTAGCAAAGCAAGGAAATTTAATATGATCTGGAGAGGTCTGTAATACAACATAGATAATCACACTGCTTAAGAATTTTGGGGTAGGTATGAATTAGCTATCAGTTTTCTGTTGTTAATAACAAAAAAATGCTTGACTTAATCATATGAAGTGCACATCGTTTATCAAACTGTCACAATAACAATAATGTTGACATGTGCAATTGGTCACCATTTAAGTAATATGATCATTTATTAAAAAAAGAAAAAAAAAATTGAGGATAACTGAAAAATGCTTGGTAATTCATCATTGTCTGCAGTCAGCTGGCACACATTGTTCCTCACAGCCAGCTTTCTGTACTGTTTTTCCCATGGAAAAAGCTCCATTTTCATAGATATGGATGTGAAGTGGCACAATCTTTAATTTAAGATATTTAAGATATTTAATTTGATTTAATTTGTTCCATTAGTTTATTCAAACATCTCTTTTTTCATGCGATACCTAAAACCTAGGGTTCTGGGGTGAAAAAAAAAAGGAGTCAAGTTGCTAAGTCTTGTTCTGCAGAAACTGTCGAAGTGGAGGCTTGTATTTGTTTACTTACAGTTTTGTTATAGTTGCGTAATCAAGTAATTTGTCTTAAAGCTGGGTACGCACAGAAAATGTTTTGCAGCACTGAAATTTCCTTTCAGGAATGCCAGTTTGACTTGAGCTTGGAAACTTTAAATGATCTAGCTCTTAATGTTTTTATTTAACTAAAATACCTGGGATAATGGTTTGAGTTTTTTTCCTCCTGGCGAAGGGCTTAGAGAACTGCTTAGATGATTATAGTAGTTAAATCAAATGGCACACAGATTCAAAGACTGGAAAATGTTACCATATTCTCAGAGTATTCTCTCTCAATGCTGATTAGTTAACTGCTGCAATCTTCTGAGGACATTAGTTTTATGTCTTCTGTTAGGTCAGATTTCTGGCCCCTGCAATGTGTGTGAAGGCCACACTTTGAGAAAGTGCTTACAAGTGTAAACTTAACTTAATTATCATTGTCTTTGATGGGATTTTGACAGCTGTGTAAATGAGATTCTTTTCTGTATTAAATTGAAGTGCTGTAATATCAGTGATCCCTTTTTTAGTTAATTTTACTCTTGAGAGATGCAGGGGTTTTTGCTCGTTGGAGATGCAAGTAGCCATTAGTAGTTCACTGAATATTTCTTTATTATTAGACCATTGTCTGTTCACATGATCTCAAAAAAATCCCATTTGTTTTTCTTTTTCTTAGACAAGAGCATTGATCTGGACTCTTCTGTGTGTGCTCCTTGCAATATTTCCATTAATGCCTGTTGTAGGAAGAGAACCAAACATTCCTCTGGTGTAAGAATCTCATTTTGTTCTTTAAACTTTTTATTTCCCTCTTTGATATTCAAAATTGAGGCTGTCTTTTGATATGTGTGAGGAACTGTATTATTGAAAGCTGTCTGAGACAGGCGTTGAAATTCAGAATTTAAATAACATGATTATAGAGACCTCTGTTACTCACTAATGTGAATGAGAGTAGACTTAATTCTTTTGCCACATCCATTTGGTCTTTGTGTTAATCTGTAATTTCTTGTCAAGGGAAACATTTCTCACAATACAAAAATTTGCACATTTTACATGAAAATAAAGGTCCTCATTAAAGGAGGAGCTTCACTGGGGTACAAACCTGGTAAATAGCGCTGACATGTGAATAAGAACATTTAGTAAAAAGCAATTTATTTTTGATACCATCTTTCTGAATTTGTCCATCTAATTTTGAATAATCTATCTTTGAATAACACTCTGTACGTAATGAGATATTCAGGGAAATAGAACAAACAGGATAGGCAGAGCTCTCTTCTTCCTCAGTGTCTCCTTTGTCTCTTCTTTTTCCACTTCTACTTCTCCGTTTTGAGTTTTCCTTTATGGTGTTGCTTGTCTGATTTTTAACAGTTGTTGATTTACATTTTCTTCTAGTGCATCTTTGTCATCTCTCCTTCTCCTCTTGTGAGCTACTCTTTGATCATACATAGTCTCTCTCATATCTGGATGCAATCCAGGTGGTTGGCCTGAAGGGTTAGTCTTGTGGTGTCATTGTATTTACTGTCGATAGAGACTTGAATTGAACGGACTGCAATGGCTCCTGCTGTCTGCAGAAGATACTGTGCCACACCAGAGCCAGGGTGCCTGATCCTCAGTGAAATATGGGATTTGAGCAGTAATATATGATTGCAGGTAGAATGAGCCCAGATATTTTCAAGATTATTGACATTCTGCCTAATTTTTTTTGCTGTGTTTTAAATCCATCCGTTGAAAACCCTTCTTAGTCTCGATCCTTGGGCACATTACAAATATTCAAGACAGATTTGCTTTGGCTGTATTACAGCCTCTCAGCTGTATATACACATATATGTGTTTCTGCTGGTCCAAGCTGAGGTTTTTCTGTTCTTTAGAACATTTGTGCACAGCTTAGAAATCAGAATAGAATTAAATTACCTTCGGATCTTCCTCCCTGACATTTCTCTATATTCACCTTGCCCAGGCTTTCTATTTTTTCTTCTAATGAAACATTGCACCTCTGAAACACTTTGTGCTTGTCTGAATCTTTTCAAGGGAGTTTTGAAGCTGAAAAAGCTTGAAGCAACAATTAAAAATATATGTGTATGTGACACTTCTAGATGTTGAAGATAAGTTGATGCTGGGAGAGAAGATACAGGAGGGAGAAATCAGAGTGCCAGTGAGAAACAGGTGCATCTGTTCTTGAGCATATGTCAGGTTAGAGCTTCTCAGTACATCAATAAAACTTGTATGGTAGGAACAGGGAGCTCCTGACTCAGCTCAGTCATAAAAAAGAAGTATATAGGAGGTGGAAGCAGGGTCAGATGATCCAGTAGGAACCTAGAGACACTGTCTGAGTATGCAGGATAGTTTAGGAAAGCCAAAGCTCTCCTGGGGTTGAATCTGGTGTGGGATGTAAAGTGCTACAAGACAGCGTACAGCAGCAAAAAAAAGACTTTTGATTATATTTGCTGGAATTTTATTGTTCTTTTGTTTGCTTTTGCAGAATAGCAGCTGGTTTACTGACCCTCTTGATCTCTTGCTTCTCATTGGCAAATAAGTACAGAAATAATGAAGATCTGAAAGTATATTTTTATCAGGTCAGTTGCTACTTTTCAGTAATTCTCAAATTTTTACATGGAAATTTTTACTTACTTTCTAAGAACGTGTTCCTATCAAGGCCACAATTTTCAAGAAGAAAGTTATTGTTTCTAAGAGTTTCCCCCTTGACTATTTCAAGAGAACCATGTGCACGTGTGTAAGTACCATCATGCTGTGTTCCCAAAAGCCCACCCTGTGTGTATTTATATTGATTGATATATAGATGTGTGTACATATTTTGATGCTTTGCTTGGAGAGTTTGAGAGTTTGTCCTGTCTTTGGTCTGTGTATATAAGTTCTAGTGACCTTTGCAGTAGTTGCATGTGCACACTAAGGACAGGCTTGCTGGTTCAGGGGGCTGAACCAGTTCCAGTTTTTTGCTGTAGAATAACAGTGTGAGACTGATACTAAGCTGGCTTTCCATTGGTTAAGTCTTTCAGATGAAAGATAAGATTTTTATTTCTTTATAGCTTCATTAAATAAGTAGGTTTTTTTCAGAGTAGCTGCTAATTAAGTTCTAGAGAGCTTTAACATTCTAATAATAGCTTACATGCCTGCTGTCCTCTTTTTTTTTTTTTTTCCTTTTCTACTCATTACAAGATAATGGTTTTATTTCAGGACCAGCTTTATTAGTTATGACTTTGTGTGTCCTGGAGTTTCTTATTGAGCTAAGCTATGCATTCATTATATCAGTGATTTAGGTATAGAGCTCAAATTGGTTGAAAGGAGGAGGGGAAACAGTAATGAATAGTTAAAATGCCTTTACCTGACCATGAAGGCATGTAAAATGTGGTAGTGTTTTCTCTGAACTTTCACAGCTTACATGTAGAAAAGATATGTCAGTTCTTTTCCTAAGCATTTAGAACATATATTTCCAGTATAGAATCGGGAATGGATTTCTCACCAGAGTGCCTGAAAACAGCTTGCACTGGATGAAGGAGTGAGGGAGCAGCTGGTTGGGCAGCTAGCTAACTCAACTCAGCACAGAACTGCTGCAACATCTCATGTGGTGTAACTTCATGGAGGAGCTCAGAAGTTAAGATGATGAAGAAATAGATCTGTAGTAAAAAAGTAATGCCAGAGTACTCTTGGGCAAACTTAGAGAATCAGGAAATTCACTCACAGAGGCCTGAGGTACTTAAGTAGATGAAAATATTCCACCTTCTTGTTCAGAAAGTAATGTCTTAATTTGTCTCCCAACATTTAAGAAGATCATAAAGTTCCTCAAATTGCCCCTTAATTGGAATATACTTTACAACAGTGACATCTAATTACTAGTCTCTATTAGACTTTTGTTTCAGCACCTTACTTGGGAATGGAAAACATGGGATCCACCATTCACACTTTGGGTAAGGAAAGGATTGAGAGGTGAGAAAAGGACATTACGGAGGCATTAGACATGTTTCTAAATAAATACCTTGTTTTGAGGTTAGGTTGCATTTAGTTGCTTTGAAACGTACAGGAATACGAAAGGAAAATGCTTGTTGGAATTTAAGTATTTCTAGGCAACAGAATTCCTTCATTCTCCTTGTATGTTTTCCTTTGAGTTGGACTTCTCAGTGGGAACAGGAAGGGGTAATTTTTAAAATGCTTGTTTAGAGCATTTGGAAATCCCGAGTTTTGATTTAAAACTCCCAGACAGTTTTAAGAGTGAGATGAGTCCCCTAGTCAAAGGAAACATACCTATTCTGCAGTGACAGACAGTAATCAGGGCACTGACATGCATATCCATAAGTGCACTCAATCAGGTTCTTGCTTTGCATCTGTCAAGGGGTTTTGTAAAAGTAGGTTTTGCAGCTCCCCCACAGGTGGTGTTTGGAGGCAGTCATTGAAGGTTATGCTTTCCTCTCATAATATTGTTCCTTCCTAGAGAGGAAACTAAGATTGTTTCTTTGATGTTTCTTCATTTTGGGGAATGAGAAGATAGATGAATTCGCTGTAGGTCTTTCTTCTCTGTGTTCCACTTTTTTCCAAGTATTGACTGAAGTAGAAGATGCAGTGTCCCTTACTCCTATGGTTTTTCTTGGGGATTTCCTTAACTGCTCTGCTAACACCTTTTATGGGTTCAGCTCTGACTAAAAGCCTTTGAATTACACAGTGGAAAAGGAATGGCTGGAGAGTCTAGCTGGTTTTGTGTATTTTTTTCCATTTAGCAAAATGGAAGTTCTATTGATCTGGCCAAACTTTTTTGCTGCTTTGATCAGGATCCCATGACTTCTTTTTGGCTTTGTTTTTTTTTGTTTGTTTGGTTGGTTTTTTGTTTGTTTGTTTGTTTGTTTTGTTGTTGTTGTTGTTTTTTAATGATTTTTCTCTTTGTTTTGGTGTCTGTGTGCAAGAACCCTCTTTTAAATCTTTCATTTTACCTCACCTCAATTTTTTGCATCTACTGATTTGGGATGAGATGCATTTTCTTACAAGAAATAAGATAATATTTCATAAAGGCTCAAGTGGTTCTTATTTGCCTGAGTTGTTCTTCACAAATTATTTTGGAATTACATCTGAGTAAAGACACTTCCCTTTTCAGTTCTCTTCCTATTTCAATCACACAAAGAAAGGGATTCAACATTGCCTAGGCTTTTTGTCAGGCTTATGATGAACTTTTTCTCTTCTGAGGAAAATTCTGTTCTTTTTTTGTCCAAGTGAGCTTCCTTTTTCATCTGGGAATTAGCCTGTAGTGAAAATATCATGCCTTGTAAGGAACAAAGCTTGTTCCATTACAGTAATTGCTCTGCTTTTGGTCAAAAAGAAACCTGAGCTGGCAGATACCATCAGAGTAGGTGAAAAACCTGCCAGTTTGTGGGTAGTCCTTCATAGAAAAGATAATTCCCTCTGATGTGGTCCTGAACTGTGTTATTTTTGTGTTGGTTTCTCCATGGATGGGACAGAGTGTACACCTTAACAAACACCTGTATGAAGCTAAGAGGCCACTTACAAGCTGCTCATTTATTCACTGTTTTTTGTGCATACACACTGTAGATTTTCAACATGGGTATTAGCCTTAAAGTAACAAAAAAGTCTTAGACAACAAAACAGCATGATCAAAAAGATTTTTCATTAAAACTATCTAAATGTGTAAATAGAGACATTTTTAAAGTAAAAATACAAGCTTGAGTAACTTCATAGGGTTACATTTACATTTCTGTTACAAAAACTTCAGTTATGTTTAGACCTAATTTTGAAGTTTTGATACATGTCACTGCTGGAGGTAGAAGGTACTAGTTACACCCTCACCATTTTTGAAAACTGCCAAGAGTTTGTCAGCTTTTCTTTTGAGATCATTAAAGAGGGAATAACATTTTTTTACTGAATTTTGTTTACTCTGGCAAGAAATTGTCTTTTTGGTTAATTATCCTTCTGTCTTCTAGTGAAGTGGGTGTCGGTCTCTTCTCCCAAGTAACAAGTGATAGGACAAGAGGAAACGGCCTCAAGTCGCACCATGGGAGATTTAGATTGAATATTAGGAAAAAATTGTTCACAGAAAGGGTTGTCGGGCATTGGAACAGGCTGCCTGGGGAAGTGGAGGAGTCTCCATCCCTGGAGGTACTTAAAAGACATGTAAATGTGGCACTTAGGGACATAGGTTAGTGGTGGACTTGGCAATGCTGTTCGTTGGGCTCACTGATTTAAACCTAAGCAAACGTAAACAATTCTTTGATTCTATGATCTCTGAGAGGTCACTAAGGCTTCAGGAATGATGAAAACAGGAGTCATTCATAATCCATCAGTAGGCTGCTGCAGTGCTACTGTACAACTTAATTTTTTTGTTGGAGAGAGCACCAGTTTCTCTCTGCCAGCAGTTTCATGGGTGATGTCCAGTTTTTGCTGCACTACTGAAAACACTGCGGTTTCCATTGCTTGATAATGTTGGGCCAAGTTATTCCTAGGAGGCTTGAACTTCATGTGTGTCCAAGGTGATCAGTTTATTAGTTTTCTCCTCTAAATTAGAATTATAGAATCATTTTGTTTGGAAAAAACCTGTAAGATTGAGTCCAACCATTAACCTAATGCTGCCAAGATCACCGCTAAACCATGTCCCTAAGTATAACATATACACATCTTTTGAATAGGAGGAGAAGTAAACAGAAGGAATCCATGTCATATTGTTGGAACCAGGGGAAGGAAGGGTCTTTTCAACCCACCTTGTACCCAGCTAATGATGCTGGTTCTTCTACCATTATGCCTGTGGGTTGTTTCCATGATATATGCTTAGGAAAACTCCCAGACAGAGCTGCTGGCGGTATCGGGACTGCAGGTGTCATCCTTGGTTTCCCCATTCTAGCTGTGACCTATGGATGAGTGTGTCTCAGAGACCTGCTCTTAAGCTGTTCAAAAATAATCTCTGAGCTTCAGAGAAGGTTGTGAAGGATGAAGGAAGACAGTTTCTTAGCTGTTTGTTAGCTGTTTCCATCTCCATGTTGCTTCTACTCTGTTCGACAGAGATGTTGGTGAAAACCAAGAGCAGTTTGAACATTATTTAAACTGTTTACACAGGATTCTTAAAAGCAGATGCAGAGCCCTTCCGTGGACACTGGTATAGATCTTGCAGCAGTACACTGTGTTTACTAATGTGCCCAGGTCATCACAAGTCTTCCAAGGCACAAGATATGTTATGGGACATGACACAAAGTGAGTGCAAAGTGACTGCACCAGTGTCTAGGGGGATAGCAGAGGGATTACCAGAGCTCGTGACACTAAAAGAACTTGAAAAGATGTATCAAAGGCCTGAATACAGCAAAAATATCCAAAATTAACATCAGAGGTCTAAAGAGTCCAATTCCCTGTGCTTTTGGATGCCTACTGTTTTGACCTTGGTTATTGATGTCACAGAGAAATACAAGGTACGTGTTCTTGTGGCCTCAAATTAAATAAAAGCAGCAGATATTGAGCACCTGTGAGACTGGCCAAAAATGAATGCTGACTGCTAAGTGTATCCTCTGGGCTGATACCTAGGTATCACTTCGTCTAGCAGAAAAATAGCAACTATTCATACGGCAAAAAGTGATGGATGTGAACACTGGGTAGTTGCTGCACACTGAAAAAGCCACAACAGCAATTACATCTTGTAATGCAGTTTTAAAGCACATGTTTGTGAAGTACTGTGCATGCTTGATTTGCCTTTTAGTGGAACTGCAGAGTTGTGAATAAATAGCAGTAATTGAAAACTTGGCTCAAGCATTTTCTTGCATAATTGTCACCTTTCAAAAGTAACTGACTCATGAGGTAATTTTCCTAAGGTTTTTTGCATGTACTTGGTGACTGAATGGTGTCTCTTGAATTAGTCAAGGAAAAAACCCTCTTCAGCTTCCCTGCTTCTCCAAGGCACAGGGCTCTGCTTGGCTCAAACAATTTAATTGGAGGGGGGAAAAAAGCTTCTTTCCATCCCTTAATCCAATCTCTTCTGCTGCTACTTCTCTTCTTACTGGAGCAGTTTTGCCCATGCAAAGCTCTTGCCTTAAGTACCCTTCCCCTTTGCCCTGTACCTGATACTGCAGCAGAGCCAGAGGTTGTGCTTGTTCTTGGTGGTGGTTGTTTGAGGACAAGTGCACCTTTAAAAGCTGGGGGCATATGTTTTCTGTGGTTTGCATGAGTGTTTAAGTAGTTACTCTTGAAAAAGAGCATGTCATGTCAAATCAGTGATCCAGGGTCCTTGTGTATGCTATTTTAAAGTAGCACGAATAAATAATAATAAGCATACTAATAAAAAACAAACTAGAAGGAAGTTTTAAAAAGCTCGTAATTGTAAATTATAAAGAGTTAGAAATTCTTAACACTACATATCAGACTTCCTGTTCTTAAGGTGATCCAGAAGAGGTGTTTATGCAACTCTAAAGCATATTTATGTGTTTAGTATGGGATGGAAGAGATCCATACATTAATGTGTTTAATTTCTTCTTTCTAGATGTTGAGTATTGCTCTTTCAACATACGTTGTGAGCAGTACCCATGACAGTCTTAAGAAAAAACTGGGATTGCCTGTATTGAATCAAATTATTAGCTGGATGATTCTAGGTAAGAAAATCTTCCCTCTCAAACTTCTGTCTGACAGTTTGCAGAGTCTAGGGTTGGATGGGGGATGCTGTTGCTTTTTCATTACCATTTTACTTTCCTTTATTTGACTCTCAATAGTTCCTCTGTGTGTTTGCTTTCCTAAGTGAGTTTTTTTGAGGAATGTGTTAGTCTTCTAAAATTTTACTCCTTTGTATGTTTGTGATAAATTGCAAATACCTTTGATTTACAAGTAGCTTTATCTTTTGAGTATACAGAATATCTTGAAGACCCCTTTTAGAAATGGAATGGTATAAATTCCCTTTTTGTTTCACTTGGATCATAAGCATATTTTCATTTGGAGATAAGGGTGATCTGAGATGTTCTGCAAGCAATCCAGTTAAGCATAGGGAAATGAGGAAAGACTGTTGCTGCATTTCAAGGCAAACTTGAAGTTGCAGCTGATGGGAGAGACTCTTGGGGTGTGGAAGTGGTTTTGAGAGCTGCCTTGAAAAATACCTGTGAAATAATGATGCTAGTGTATGATTGATATGTTAGAGCCTAGTTATTAAAGAAAAAAGCAACTCACAAGTCCATGGATTTTTCACCTCTCCATTATTAAACAGAGCAAATGTAATTGTCACTGGGGTTGTGGAATACAGTAAAGCAATATCTTTCATATTTCAGCTATAAAATAATTTCTGTAGGGCTCCAGTAGAAAATGCTAAGCATAGTTTATCCCTGAGTGATCTGAAATATGGGATTTGTTTTAGAGCTAAACAGTATCCCATGCACAGTTTGATAGCAGCTCTTTGCTAGAAGTCAAGATCAGGAATTTAAACATAACTTAATTAAAGAATTACGACCCACGTTGTCTAGTTGCTGGGTGTCTTGTATGTTCCTGTACTGGTGACATTGTTTTAACTTAAGCAGATCTTGTCAGTTTTAGCAATCCTGCTTCTGTTTGAGCAAACGGATTCAAGATTAATTCCAGTGATTGTGATCAGTGTGTGTATAGGCAATGCTGCCTTAGTTGTGTGGTTTTCTTTGGAGCATTTTCCTTTCCATTATGCCTTCCTAACCCTTTGAAGCCTGCTAAGCTAAATGGGGATCTCTGTGTGGATGAATTTCTTGCAGTTGTAAAGTCAATGAAGTCAATGAAGTCCTGCTTGGCTTACTGGAGCAGGAATTGAGCATAAAGATTATATTTCTCTCCTGTGTAAGGATGAAAGAGAAACATTTTTCATCTAAGAGATGATTCAGTCAGAGAGGTTTGGAGTTATGAGAAAAAAGTATATTAGAAATTCTCTTTGCTGTGGGTGATGATAAAAATAAAACTTAACAGTGAAGTAAACTGTAGGTACCAAAGAGTCTACTTGCTGCCGCAGTAGTATTGAATATTTTAGCAAAGTCTTTCATACTGGAAGTAATCTTTCTAACTGAATATGATATACAAGGTAGGAGCTTTGTGTACTTGCTGAAATTGCTTTCCATAATTAAACACAGAAGTAAGCAGGTAAAACACTAATGTCCTCAACATTCTTCTTGGAGAGAAGTGCCTTGACATTGCCATAACCACAACTAGCACCTGCCTTGTTCCTGGTGTGTACCACAAATTAAGGTACCAAGAATTAAGGTACCAAAGTCAACTGTAGCTTTTCCAAGGTTGATGGTATTACAGGTGGTCAAACTCCTCTTCATCTTTTTGCTTACTCGTGGAAGAATAGCACTGTTACTTACTGAACTCTGATTTTGCAACTCTCTGTGTATTTATAGAACCAGAAAGACAGTTATCAGTATTTATTCATAATAATACTGATATTATTATCATGTCTGTATGATAATAAGACTTTTTTCCCCCTTCCCAGCTATTCGTTCTGATTAATATGAAGCCTATTTTGTTTAAATTTTAACTTAGATTTAAGATTAATTATTTTTAAGAAAGAATGGTATTTGGAGAATCAGGTAAATGATTCATGATAGGTGGGTTCCTGCAGATCTGTGGAACCCAAGTGGCTTTAGCTGTTACACCATATGATTCATGTTGTGTATGTTAGCCACTAACATAGAGGTAAAACAGTAAGGTGTAAAGTTAATCCAGCTGCTACCCATGTTCTTCAGAACCATCTTTGTATTAACAATATTTCTAAATTTATATTATATCTTAAAATTTTCATCAGTGGAAAACCTGTATGTCTTTTTCTGGTTAATATCTGATGTGTCACATCAGAGATGGAAGGGAAAGGCTAATTATCACCTACCAGCCACTTATCTGTTCTCATCTATGATTGCACTCAGAGAGTGTTGCACATCTGATATGTTGAGTGTCATTCACAGAGGCCAGTTGCCATGCTGAATTTACTTCCAGCTATTCTGACTTGCAGTGAGGTCCCTGGAGTTCCTCCTTGAGTCAGGCCTTCTGGAGCATCCTTGAAGTCACTTATTCTGTAATTGTAGCAGTGGCCAAGGCTGAAAGCCAGGAAATAAAACATACTGACCCACAGGATTTAGAAACCGCCTCATTTCTCTTTCATTGATTTGTTTACTGTAAATACTCATGTATACTATGATTATAATAGTAAGGGAGCACTTTCCATATATTATAGTTTTATTCTGTTCCTTAGAGTGATTATTAATTATGACTTACTGTTGATGCAGTCTTTGAATGATTCAATAATGTGAGGGTACTATACTGCAGTGAAGAATCACATGAATGATATTTGTCAGCATACTTCTTTATAAACATACAATTTTCATATAAAAAAAGATTGTGTTTAAAGATTAAATCACAGCAATGCTTTTCCTTCTCCCTTTCCTTAAAGCACTGGCCACTTTTCCTCTGTTTTTCTTCCTCTTTACTTGCTGTTGCAGTGTCCCATTTCCTCTCTTCCCAATTGTCCTCACCTCCTGCAAACTGTTGGTCCCTATTCTGACCTACAGAGGTTTCCCAGCTAGAGGAGTCTCTTTAGGGGCAGCATGGACTCTGCTAACAAGTGTTGACTGGGCAGCTGAGCCATTGGCTGCACTAAGGAGTGACATGCTACTCTTAAGACCTCACATCTGCATTAGAGAAATGCATTATAAGTTGAAGGCAAGAGGTGTGAGTCATGACAGATATGTCCCTTGTAGGTCTTTAAATACTCCTGTTTTAAAACTTTCAAGTAGAGAAGCTAACAAGTTGATGGTTTCTGTATCTTTATTACCAATATTTTCAGTTGCATCTCAGAATGTGGCAGGTTTCCTAATCTAATTACAAAGAATAGAAGGCCAGATTGGATGGGGCTCTGAGCAATCTGGTCTAGTGGAAGGTGTCCCTGCCCATGGGGGGTTGGAACTAGATGATTTTTAAATTCCTTTACAACCCAAGCCGTTCTATGACTCTAATCCAATGGAGCAGTGGCTCTGTCACTGCAGTTTTCAAGCTGCCAGAAGTCCTCAGGGCCATGGTAAGGGGCTCTCAGAGGAGTATTAAACAGTCAGGTTTGACTGGTTTTTAGGGTAGTACTTCTGCATTTTCTTATGGACCTATTAATATCAGTTCATGAGAATTATAAAGGCTGTGAGGTGGAAAGACAGGGAATTAAAATTATAGAGAACTAAAATGACTTTTGATAAATGTGAAGCGTTCCAAACATTAGTTTTTCTTTAGCTAAAGTGACTTCTGAAAATAGAGGATCATATATGACCTGTATTGAATTTCTGTACATGAAATGTCAAGATTTGAAGAATATTACTTTGCTACCAAGGAGGAAATGTTCTGCATGTTGTGACTGACAGATCTCTTCTTATTGTTGCAGTTTCTTCCCCAGTGTTGCTGTTACTGAGCCCCACGTTTCTCTTTCAGCGACTGTTCAGCATATTGCTCTCCCTGATGTCCACCTACCTGCTCCTCAGCACAGGGTACTTCATTCTTACTCTGTTTGGATTGGTTTTACATATACAATCCAGGGCTGTATGTGAAGCTACTTCATCTCATGCACAGTTCTGTTAGAGGTGTAACGTTTGCTTCCAGCTGCAGTCTCACCATTTATCTCCTTGTTTAGTTTACTAAATAAAATTTCAGGGGAACTTCCATATTCCTGCTTGTATTATAAACACTAGTTTGTTGACATTCCTTTCAACTAGACAAAGCAGTGGCTAGAAGGGTATGTATTCAAACCATCTCGCAGTAAAATAAGAAAGTCTGGTTTAGTTTATGTCCTTTGTTGTTTTGACATGTGCTTTTGTGCTTGCAAACAAAAGGAAATAGCTTCTCTCCTGGCTGCTCAGCACTGGTGTCTAGTTATGGCTTAAATGATGTGGGACAGGAAACAGGTAGTCCCAAAATGAGGGAGAATTTTATTCTGAGAGATTTTTGTGGAAATAATTTTTTTCAAAGGGATGCTTGTTCCCATAAAGACTAGGTCTTGCTTCTTTTTGGATGAAAGTCAACTCCTCTGATGTTTTAAATGAAGAAAACAGTATGTCAGCCCACCCTTTCTTTTCTTTCAGACTTGGTAGCTCTTAAGAGCATAATTAATGGGGAGATTAGGAACCATTCTTTCCGCTTTCCCTCCCACTTATCCTCTGGATTTAATTACACTGGAAAATTAAGTGGAATTAAATATCTTGCAGCAGACATTTTGCAATAGCTGCCTCCTGTGGATACTCTCATTTTGGTTGAAGCATCTCTTTTTTTCTTTTATCTTCTGCCTCCCCTTCCTCCCACTTCCCCATTAAGATTTTGATCCTAATGTTACTCCTGACTGCACACACATTCTTACACTCAACTTCTTAGCCTATGCTGGCTACTGGATAAAGCATGAATGTTGTTCCCTCCGAAGCTGGCAATCGCCCTCTTTGTATTTTAGCCCTGCACCAGACCACGTAAACATTGACAGTTCTGACAGTTCTCTGCTGTCTTCCTACAATGTCCAAATAGGGCAGAAAATTTTGGAATAAGTCTTAAGAAAGAAAACAAAAGCCAAAGTACTTGGTGCCAAAAGTATCCAGTGTTTCTCTCCTCAGGGTGCTCTTATACCATGTACTGATAACCCTGAACATTGTCCGGGTAATTACAGCACCTCTCTAGGTGCAGTCAGTGGAAGTATTGAAGCCAGCTGAAGAGCATGGTTACATACAACCAGTTGTCACTGACTCAGTTGAAGGCATTTAATTTGTAGGCATTATGAGGATTGTAGGTACTTCTGTTTACTGACAACCCAGCTGTTGTTGTCTTCATGTTTAACATCTTGTCATTCTGGTAATTAAAATAGAAATATCTATTCAAAATTTTTTGTTCCAGCTTGAAACTGCTCTGTAGCTGCACTAGTGGGGAGCACAACAGGAACAATACTAAGATTAACTGCGATGATTTTCTTATTTTCAGACAAACAAGTGTGTGTCTAAGGAGGAAAAAAATAAAAAGGAAAACATTTACAATCTTGTCAGTATTATTATCATAGTCAGTGTTAGTATTACAATTTTATCCTCAAAGAAAAAATTGAGATGTACCATGAAGTTCAACAGAGATGTAGAGGGCAAGGAGAAACTAAATATTATCCGATTACAATCTACACCACTATGTTATCTGTGGGTTTTAATGTCTCACGTAAGTGCACTCATACTTTGCTATTTGAGTGCTGTAGGAGCCAGAACTACTCCTCTGAGACTGAGACTGGAGCTAGAACAGCTTAGTGGCCATGGTTATAGTGTGACTTGGGGCTGCTGTTGTGAAGGATTGGTATATAGTGCTATAGTGATATATTTCAGTTCAGTGAAATGTAATGCTCTTTTTAGTATACACATGCCTTTCCTTGGAACCTCTCTCCTCAACAGAGTACTATCTTTTAGTATACAGATGCCTCTCTCTTCTCTCAGAGCTAAACTGAGATCACCAGAATGAGTTTGTGTGATTAGGTCCTAAAGAGATACAATGTAGAGTTGCTGTCTAAGTTGGACTCCTTGGGTTCCAAGTAGCTCTTGTTACAAAATTTTCCATTTTGCAGAAAATGAATGTCAAATGTGATTCTTTTTCTTTTGCTTCTTTTTAACTTTATTCCAGTTTTGTTAGAATTAAAAAGGGTGCTCATACAATGTTGTGGCAACCATCAAATAAGAAAATGGGTGCAAAACACAACAAAGCTGAAGCAACCTCTATTTCTCATACTTTTACTGTTTAATTATTGTATGGCCTTAAAATTCAACCAACCAACTGTGGGTACTCAGAAATGGGGAGAGAAGGGAGAGAGTACCACTAAGTCTTGGTATAGTCTTTGTGTGAAGAAAAAAGAAAAGAAAGATGTCAGCATTTGATGTTTAGTTGTTAGTGACTGCATTTACTATGATTATTGCATTACTCTTCAGATATGAAGCTCTTTTTCCACTGGTGCTATTTGGTTTGATGTTTGTGTGGATAAATATGGAGCAAAAAGCACTGCAGCGCTATGGTCTTTCACTCAAACCAAAGGTAAGAGCTCTTGATAGATATATCAGGTTAAGTAACAGCTTTATCTTTTATTTTTTTTCTTTTGAGAATGAAATAAATATTCTGAGTGGTTTTCAGACAGCAACACTTTGCATTTCTTTAAGTTTGGGAAGCCCTTATCAGCTGTTTCATGGACTAGGAATGTGACCTTGTAAGGAAGATTTGTACTTTATGTTATTGAAAATATTGCACATCAGAGCCATTTCTAGGAATGCAGGAAGACAGTTTGACTTAGTAAGACATAGTGGTATGTTTTGTAGGATACAAAACTCTGTTCATCAAGTATAGTGCTAATTCAGCATAAGGTACAGTAACTCTTTAGAGTAAGTACAATGTGACTGTACTTTTTTTATTCTGGTCACAGAGTCACGAGTGAGAGGCTGAAAAAAAATAATTTGATTTCTGAGAAGACACATAAGAAATATTAGAAATCTTCATTTGACTTTCTCCTACTCTTTGTTCAGGGACAGAGATTTTTCTCTGTTTAGACAAACAAGGAGCTGGAGACTAGCCTGGAACTAGCACATTCTCAGATTTGCATGTAGAGGAAGTTTTGTAATCAACACAACTTCTTTCACCTTAAAACTCAGTATATTGTCAACAATTTGCAAAGCCCATGCTGCTCATGCTGCAACTTAACTCTTGGGTTAGATCAAGGGTTTAACAAACTGTGGCTATGCCACTGTTTTGGTTAGATCCATGTGCTTGTTGCAGTTGTTTGGGTCCTTGGAGCCAGATAGGTGTGCAGCAGAGCTTTCTCCCACTCCTCCCAAATGAACCCTCCTTGGTGCAGCTCACAGACAACTTGGTTACAGATGCATGGGAGTGGCCAGAGTCACTCGAAGAGAAGTGTTGTTACACATCTTCCCTTCCTTTTGCAGCTCATGATAATTAGGGAGATTAGAAGATTATTTTGCGATTGAAATCTGAACCAAGTCAATCATCGGAATGAACCTGACACATACTGTGTTTTTGTAGTGCTCTTACAGGGAAGACAGTTTTGAAATTTGAGAGAGAGCAGGTTTTACCAATTCAAGGCTGAATATCAGTAATAAAAACAGGAATCACTTTTTATTTATGCTACGTTTAGCTAGGATGATGAGTGTGAGCGTGTTTTGTGGCATCTTAAGTGATAGAGATGGAATCTGAATGTAAAAATGTACATTTAACGTGATGCCATGATTGCAACTAAAGGTGTCTGGCATCTGTGGGATGTACTTTCTCTTCCATTCTAGAATCCCACTCTATCTTTTGCATCTTGTAAAAAGACATCTCTGATGTTGGTCTGGTGTTCTCTTTGTTGTAAAATAAAATTCTATTAAAACAGTATTAAACAGTGATGAATGCTTTATTAATCAAATGTAAATGAAAAGAACATAGGTATGCTGTAATGTTTTATGTTATCACTTCCTGTATGTCAACATTCACTGAAAACTTTTGGTTTCAAGTGAAAGGAACAAAAATGCTTACCCATACTTCATGTTTTAGGTTAAAAAATCATCAGCCTGTTAATATATGCTGCAAAGTAAATCTTGTATTAGAGAATCTGGCTCAGTTCTCTGATGATGTGAGATTATTTTTAATTAAAACGTTGTCCGTGTTGAGTGCCTATTACTTGACTTTTTTCTTTTCCCTAGTGAAAAGCAGTTCACTGACCTCTTAAATTCCATGAAGATAACTTCTCTTCAGGTCAAATGATATTGTGCTGAGAACTGAGTAAAGGAGGTGGAGAATATTTTAGTATTTTCATTCACAAAAGAAGTCAAATGAGGATAATTGCAGTCTTTTATTTCTGTAGGTCTTTATCTACATGCTCGTGTGAGCAGTGGAAGTGTGTGTGTGTAGGAGGAATATTTATGATGATAAGTCTAAAGCATAGAAGTTCATTTTTAGTGTAGATAGCAGCGGAAGCTCCACTGTTCATTTGATCATCTCACTTGTACAGTCTTTCTGGCAGATTCATTAATTCATTAAAGTATAATGAAAATATGAGAAAGGTTTTCAGTCCTCATTATAATACTCTAATAACAGATGATAGGGAAGTAGATTTCCTTCTCATTCATTTCAGTAAAAATATGGTGGCTCTATCAAAGTCCATTAGTTGATATTCAGTATTGATTCTTCTGCTCTCTTTCCAGCTTGCTGTTTTCGACTTTGCCTACGCTGTGGATATAACTCAGTTTCGAGAGCTCCACCTAGATGATGTCCGGAGGTCCTTCTTCTTTGTATCCTTTTGCTGGTTGCTGCATTCTAGGGAAAAGATGGGGTTTTTTTCAAAAAGACCTGTAATCAAAATCTGTAGTCTGGTAGTCATTGGAAACAGAAGCTGGTAAAGATGATTTGACTCATTTTGCTCAAAAGGCAATGATCTTGTACATTGTACTTTTTCATCAAGTAGTTAAAAATGCACTGTTTTGGAATCTGGTTCCCTGCCCACTTATAACCATTACACCTGAGGTAAACTTTCTTCTAAGGAATTCTGTTTTCAGTTTGCTTTTGTTTTATTACATTTTGGCTGGAGGGAACTCATTCACCTTCATGAATCAGTTGAAAAAGGTGATATTAAAGTTATTCTCATTTTTAGCATATGGCAGTGTGTTAGGAAGCAACTGTTAGGAAGCAGGCATGGGCCATGACCAAGCAGATGAAACAAGAAAGAAAGTTCCTGCAGGCTCTTACTAAAACACATTCACAAAATCTGACCTAGAATTATTTATATTGCAAGTGGTTTCTGCTGTTAGAGGTGATATGGGCTTAGGAGGGAAGAGCTGTTCATTCACTAACATAGTTAGTTTGCATTGCTGTAGCTGAAACTGCAACTGATATTTTTTTAATACTGTACAGACTTGATAGCATTGTATTTTTTCTCTTTTGTCATGGGACTGCAGTTAAGTGAGAGCTAATTGGCACTGAGTATGATCAGTGGACAAGTAGGACAGAAACTGAGCCAGTCTAGAACATAGGGGTTTCTAGTGCAGGTGGATTATTGTAGTTGTGGAGGGAGTTGTTTCAATAGTGGTTCTTGCAAAAACAGACCTTACAGTTTGTCAAATAACCAAATCTGAGAGAGTGTATCACAGACACAGAGTCCACACTGTTTGACTTTGGAACTATGCTGTTGAACACTGGGAACCTGCAGCAGAGGAAGTATAACAGAAACCATTTTAAGAAGGCAGTTTAGCGCTAAGAAAGAAAGCAAAACAAGTTGCTAGGTGTCGGATATTTGTCTTTGCTTTAGAGTATACCTGAAAAAAGCAGAGACATCTTGCAGTAAATTTATCAGTTTCATTTGCTATTTTAACAAAAAATAAACTTCTAGTAAAGCTATTGCTGTCTGTCAAATGCTGAAAATTAGGCAAAACAAAAAATCAAGCAATCCAATTGTATTTTTTAAAGGTCCAGGATAGTACTACTTTAACACTTGAATGTAACTCTGCTGGTTTTGGCTGAGATAAAGTTAATTTTCTTCATAATAGCTAGTGTGAGGCTATGTTTTGGATTTGTGCAGAGAATACTGTTGATAATACAGTGTTTACACAGAGTCAAGGCCTTTTCTGCTCCTCACACTGCCCCACCAGTGAGCACTACTTTATTTTAAAACACCTGGATGTATTTTGTTCAGCTCCTGAAAAGATAAACAATGTGCAGATCTCCTTTGCTGAGACCAGATATGATGCACTCCTGCTCAAAAGATGTTCTGGCTTTTTTAATTTAAGTGCTGTTTAATGTTCAGAAATAGAGGTATTAGAGGAGAAACTTTTTCTGCTAGAGCAGTCATACTGCAACTGTGACCCTGCAAACTGTGTGTCTTAGGATGAACTCAAGGTTCCTATATAGGGCCCAATAGTCAGCATTTGCTGAAAGAATGTATAGCCTGGTCTTAGGGAAGAAGATTCAGGTTGCTCATGCTTAACATTTCGATTAGACCTATGTGCCGCTGGCATTTTTTTGTTTGTTTTATTGCAGACCTGTTCTCCTTATAAATCTTAGCTGACAGAACTGTACTATTCTGTTAGACTGCTGTGTTACTAATCTTGAAGTTATGTGATACTCTTGGGAAGCATAATTTCTTCAGCTATGCTGACCTAATCCTTCCAAAATATGGCATGAGGAATCCCAACAATTCTACTGAACAGTTGGTAGCAAATTGTTTATGAAGAGACTTAAATGATCCAGTGCAGGAGCTATAACAGGAGCGAAAGGACCAGAGGGAGCCCTGGCAGCAGCAGCCATCCTCACTGACTAACCCTCTGCCTTATGCAAAAAAGCAGTTAAAAACCGTCCTTCAGCTGAAACTGTGTGAGCTATAATGGGCTCCAATGAGCTCAGGAGGTAGAAAAATGTCTTTCATGGGCTCATATAGCAGTAAGTGTTGCATCTAGATGTAAAGGATAGGGTTTATCAAAAAACTTCCAGCTATACAGATATTGCCGGATTCGTCCTCCCTCCCTCAAGTAAGGAAAGAAATGGGCGTCCTGTGTTGCAATGGGTAGACTCAGCATAACCTTTGGACAACAAATCCATGGGAAGGATAGCATAGGAACCTTTAGTCTTGTTTAAGAGCCAACTACCTCTTCCACGGTCAGTTCTTCAATAAAGCCATCTCTTTTGGTGTGCAGAACACATGCATGTGTCATTACTTTCTGCAAAAGCATGTGTGTTTGAATGCACAGTTGAGTTTGTTGTCCAGATATTTCCTATCTTGCCAGGTAGGGGCCCAAAGAGCCAGCTGCAGCTTTCTTACAGAGGCCACAAGACAGGCTCTAAACCCTTACCCAGGCAGTCCCTGTCTTTTAAAATTGACATAGTCATTTGTGAAATCTAGGGTAGAGCTAGACAATACTTGGGATTTCTTAATGCAGTGTAAAGCTGTCATAGTGGGTCAGCTTCTTGTAATTTCATGATAGATTTTGAAAGTAAATTGGAATGAAGGAGGGGGAATGATGGTTTTATTTTATTGTAGCCATTTCTGTGGTGTATTGTCCTTAAATACATTTAGGTTTTCTTCATAGTGACAGCCTTTTTTGGCACCGGAAACATAGCTTCTATTAACAGGTAAATTTTGTTCATAGATTTGAGACACAGGATACAAAAAATTCTTCCTGCAGTTGGCGTACTAAATATAAATTTAGTTAGCAAAATCAGGGCAGCAGAGTTAAAGCAATAGTCAGTGGAATGGTGATTATTTTGCTTCTGCTCTCTGTGACATGTTCCCGAAGCGCTTGAGCTTTTTGGTTATGAGATTGTCTCAATTCCATTAGAAGTTACTGACAGCATGAAGAGAGAGAGCTTGCTTGCTCACAAACAGCATGGCACCTCAAAAAACACAAGTAGAGAAAAATTGTAGAGAAAGAAAATTGAGGCTGGCAGTCCTCGCTAATTTAATATTTCAGCAAGAGAAGAGAAAGTTGGAAACCTTGTTTAAGACAAATGTATATACACCCAGTGTGTTACAGGGTAACTAAATGCTCTGTTTTTTAATGGAAAATGCCACTTCAAAGATATGTAATGTCTTTTTCATGTTTCTTTAGTTTTGATCCTGCTTCTGTCTATTGTTTCTTGACTGTGTTCAGTCCCTTCATGATGGGAGGCTTGCTTGTACTGAAGGTTAGTAATCTTACCTTAGTGAAATTATCTTAAAGAACTGTTGAATAAATAACGTATAATGTTGTTACTTTGCAATTCACAAAAACATGTATGTGTATTTGAGCTTCATTGATGTGTAAAGCTTTCAGCCTTTGTAGTGTTTCTAAAAATAGATCATTCTATTTCCCAAAAGAGAGAAGCTAAAGTGTGTGGATGTATATTTTAACAGCATTAGGTCAGTATATTGTATCAAAATGGAAATCTCAAATGTTGAAAAGACTAAATTCATTTTAAAAATTACAATCTTTTCCTTTATCATAATATCTACAGAAATGTTGAGATTATAAATATATTATTAGCTTTAAATATATTACATTAAGTACAGGCTTTGAATGTTCTACTGATTAGGTTGTCATTTTACAATGGATATTAATTTTTATATTTTTAAATCGTCTGTCAAAGATTGGATTGCATGCACTTCTTGTTTGCAGGCAAGGTGTGGGAGTTCTTTGCTAGCATTTGAGTAAAGAGTCTGCCAGAAGGGTGAAGGGAAACATTGACTTTTTGGGTTATTGCTAAAATAAGCAATATTTCCTGCCTCTGCCTTTCTGCTGCTTCTGTCCTGGAGAAAGCAGACTTAAACTACAGGTATACTGCATGTTATATGGCAGGACACCAATAATGCAAACCTTCTGGATGCAAGAAATCAGGTTTTAGCAATGTGTTGACATTGCTAACTTAAGGATTGCAAGTCAGCTTTGTAAAGAGCAAAAGGCACTGTTCATGTTTCTAACTTGTTTGTTTTTTCCTTAATTTACTGAACCATTTACATTTGTTTTACTTGACTTCGGAGGGGCAGTGTGATCCTTGTCTTACTGAATGCATTCTATATTTAGACTTTTTTGTGGTTGAGATGAGATGAGATTGTCCTATTACACTTGGAGTTCTGTCACATGAGATACTGAATCTAAATAGTTGTGACTTCTGGTCTGGTTGCAGTATTTATCACTAGTGCTAAAACGGATAAATGAAGTGAGGATCATTAATGTGTTTTAATTATAGTTTTTCATTTAGGGGAAGTGTTTCCTGCAAAATTATTTTCTACCCTGTCTAACCTATATTTTATTTTCATAACACAGACATTCTGTGATAATTTGAAAAGCAGGAAAATATTTCCACAACCTGCCCGGGTTGTTTTGTAAATATTACTATAAGCCAACATGTTGCTTATGTTTTAAACAGGTTGTGATCCCATTTGTTCTCGTATCATGTGCTTTCGAAGCTGTTCAAGTCACAACACAGCTGTCTTCTAAGAGGTACAGTAAGTGCTATATTTCTGCATTAGTAAGTGTTTCAAATCTATTTTATAAGAATTCAGGACTGTCAAATCTCAATCTGAATTTAAAAACCCCAAAAACTATTAGATCACATTGTTACTTTTATTTGTTATTATGGTTTGGGGTTTTGTTTAGTGATTTTTGCAAGCTCAGGAGTTGTTTTCTTGGTAATAAATGAGTGTAAATGGAAGTGTTCACCCTGTCTGAAACAATCAGATATTTAATATTCTTTGTTGACAATACACAGAAAGAGCACTTTTTCCTCCATAATGTAAAAAAATGAGCAGAATTTAAAGTCTAATTTTTATTTTATATTGCATCTCTGCCTATAGTATAATATTTTTAAATAGCCCATTTATAAAGTAACCACTTTATAGATTTGTAGCACTGACCTCACCACAAATAGCATTTAAGAAAAAGCAAAAAAAAAAAGGCCAGATGTCCTTTCATTGCACTTCAGTGCTTCCCAGATGTGTTCAGTATTACATATTTTTTGCAGTAGGACCAGATGGCTGCCAGTCCTTTCCTCATCTCTAAAGACTTTGCAGAGACCATGTGAGATGGGTGCCCAACCTCACAGAGGGCTGTATCCAGACTTGAAATATCATCATGCTTTTCACTATCTAGATTTTTTATTTTCTGTGTTAGCCCTCCTTACCCCTTTCAGTGGACCCAGTGCACATGACTGAATCCTCTCTTCATCATGTGATATTATGGATAGTGCTGAGGTGGAGGAGGTCTCTGTCAGCCATGTGATTTTCAGCTTGTCACCATGTGATATGGTGTGGGACTGACTAAAAGTCCTGCTGTCAGTGGCAGAAGGACCACAGGGACCTTCTCCTTCATATTGCTCAGCTGAGCAGTACATCACATACTGTGATGCTCTCTGCCTTTATGTTTGTTTTCATCCTGCCTGTGCCTTGTCTGTTGTCTCCTTTGTACAACACCACTCTGTACTAATGAGAGATGGGGTAGTCTGAAATGTGACTTCTTGTGGGAGTGGCAGCATGAGGTTCACCATCCCTTTTACCTGCTGTGTGTGCACTGTACTTGGGCTATCCTTGGACCCCCAAGGAAGGGTATTCATCCTCATCACTAAGGCTTATACAAAAGGGACTGGGGTTGCTCAGACAACCAGCTAGTGATTTCCATTTCTAGGGCTTGAGCAGCATAAAGGTCAGCATTTCCTAACTTGCGAATGCTCGCCTTGGCAGCGCTGGTGATGTTGCAAACTTTTATGGAATGTTAATCTGTGTGTGTGAGAGGGGAAATAATATCAGCTTCGTAAACCAGAGGACATGAGTATGTCTGTGCTGCTTTATGAGGCTGTGGTTGTTACTCTGTCTGGTGTTTGTGCCAGCTTCATTTAGCTGCGCTCAGGTAACAATAGCAGTGATACTGCCACAGCACCAGCCTGGGAACAAGCAGAAACCGCAAGACATGCCCAGGATCCCTGGAGGGGTTGTGCTCTGATTGTCAGTGCATCCTGAAGTCTGTGCTTGCACTCTTTATTGCTATTGCTGCCCCTGCTAGATAAATTAAGCCATCACAGGGAACAATCTTGTCTTTGAAGTGTATAAACATGCCCTGAAATTAGCATTGTCCTTCTGTTGTGAAAGGCTTCCTGCAGTTCAGAAAGGCAAAAAGTAGATTTTTATTATTTGGACAAATTGCTCCTAAACTCCCTGTTTACAGATTAATTTCCTTTCTTTGGGGAATGTTCTGTCCCAGTATGTTCCTGGAGCTTGCCTGTGAAAATAGCCCTCTAGCTGAGTGCCTCCTAGGCACTGTAAGATTGCAACATCCTATCTGAGCCGTAGGTAGGGGAAGAGAAACCTTTCGGTGTGTCGGAGAATGCAGCTGGTTTGTTGCATCCTGATTTGCTAATGAAGCACAACTGACACAGGCAGTATCAGAAACTTCCCCATCTGGAGGCATTGGTATGGGTGTCCCCCCAGTACATGCTCATGCAACGCTGCAGCAGGACATTTTCCTGAAAAAACCCTTTGTGGTTTTATGAGGGTAGTACTGATAAATTATCTGTATTCTATTTAAAGGGGTTTTTTTGTTAATGGGTCAGCTGCTTGCAACATTGTTTCAGTGTCATTAACTTAGAAACCAGTTTTAACCAGTTACAGCAATTGCTTTCACATAATTTACGATTTACATAGTTTAATGAAAGGAAGATTAGGTTAATGGGGGGGAAAAACTAGCTCTGCATCCTCCCTTCTGGTTTGTTTTACTGGCCACAGCCTACTTCCCGGGAGTAACCTGCCACCTGACAGAGAGGCCCATGGATTTGGGAGCATGCCACCAAAATGCTGGGTGTTCCCAGAGCAGCTTATGGGCACCCAGAGATCTGGAAGGGTGCAAAGCTCCTCCTTTAGCAGCCTCTTTCCCAGCAGGGTGGTTGTCAGGGTGGGACTGATCAACTCAGGTGCCTGTCTGCCTGTGCCAAACAGCTTTGCTCACTCTTGGGTACATTGTGAAGCTTCTAAATCAGTTGTATTTGGTCTAACTAGCATAGAGCTTCCTGCATGAGGAATAGGCAGGTGCTGTTTGTAAAGATGCTCTTTTCTCCAAAAAATTACTCAAGTTAGGCTTCTTTGTTGCAAAATTGAAACTCTGTTAATTTGAAGTGCCTTTTTCAGGCAGAGTGGCATTATAAATGCTGCATGTCCTAGTCATGTATTTTAACTGTTCTCTAATACTTTGAAATATACCCAAGTGTTTGAAAGGCAAGTGCAAGAAATCCTATCTTACTTTACTTTCTTTGTGGGGGTTTTAATAAGCTTTTTTAACATCCGTGGCCATAAATAAAGGTCAGTGGTCTGTTTTTTTTTTTTTTTCTTTGCAGCCTTTTCCTCATTGTTCTTGTGATTTCAGACATTATGGCTTTGGTAAGTTGTTGTTGCACATTCTGTTCCAATAAGATCAAGAAGCAGAGGGTTCTCCTAATTCCGTCAAGAGAGATCTGAATTTGTTTCAGACTTCAAAGTTCCTGTAACTAGGGCAGAGAATTGGATTGAAATCCTAGCATAACTTAGAGATAAAACTCTTCCAATCACTGCTCTTCAAATTTCGTGTAATTAATGCGTCTGAAAAAGCAGTGTTCTCATAATAATAGGAGACAAAAATGAAGTAATAATTTACCATTCTGAGGTTTTCATATACTTTACAATCAAATTCCTAGGAAAAATTTAAATAAGAATGTCAGTTTTAGCTGTGGGCATGGTTTAGTTAATTTTTCAAGAATTTGCAACCTTTTACCCACACCAGCTTCCCTTGAAAAATAGAAATGCATTACCCACCAACTCTGTTAAAATTGTCAGAATCCAAGAGATCAGCAACATCCGAAAAGTCACTTTGTGCCCTTTGTTAGGAAATGCTATCTTCAGAAAGCTTGCATCTGCAAATCAAGCTAGCTAAAACAACCCAAAGCTGAAAATACCCCAACATAATTTTTGCAGATTAAAAGTATGCTTTTGTTGTCCACTCAAACTGTCTTCATCTCAACAAGCAGTGCCACTAGCTATCACAAGGTAAACAGAAACCTTTTCAAACCAGCAGGTAGAGCTGGTGTTGTCACTTCATACACTCTGTTTTCGTTTTGTCCCTTGGAGTGAGCTTTCCTGATCTTATATCCTAGTACAGTGAGATCTGTGAATATCACCTGATAGGAAAAACAGTGAGTAAAAATCCAATAATTACTAATTTGTCTGTAGAGTGAGAAATGAAGAAGGTATAGTTATATCTAGTTTCAAATAAGTCTGTATGACTAATCTGATTTTGGATAATTACCACAGGAAAAGGATTAAAATACCATTAAACCACATTTATAACATTTCACTAATAAAATCAGTATAACTAAACCAAAAGAAGCCTGCAGGTATTTACCAGTGTGTAGCAAGCCCAGTATATCCAGGTCTTACATCTCACATATTCTTCTATTTTGGTTTAAGTATTTTAAAACAATTAACAAGTATATATTTGGTATAAAAAAAACCAAAACAACCAAACACATATTACTGAAGAGGTTTGATATGCAGGAGCTCTGTGTGTATAAAGAAGAGAGGAAGTTGCAGGACAAAAAAAAGAGAACGGGGTTTGTGATCTTGAATCAACGTGGCCATCAGCTAGAATTAAGGGAAGTCACTAATAGACAAGTACTGTCTTCTCCCAACATTTTTCCCACTTTACAGGTGGGGAACTGCCAGAGTTGCCTGAAGAAATTTATGTTGAAATTCCATGAAAAGTTTTAGGCACTATACATTTGAGATCCTGTTATTTCAAACAATAAGGTGGCTTGGCTTTTCTTATTGAAAAAGTTCTGGTATTACTGTTTCTTACAAGCCCAGCTAGACAGAACTTATTGCTTCTTTAGATGTTTTTGTTTGATAGCATGTTAAATCTATTTCTTGTTCCTAGATTATTCTTTACTATGGTCCAAATGAACATTCCTTGAAATGTTTTGCCCTTATTTTACTTGAAGAATTAGAAATTTGGAGTAAACAGCCTTAAACATTGGGATTTAATTTTCTGTTTTGAATTGTGCAGTGTTGATGTACTAATCAAAGTTGTTTTATTTCTTAGCATTTTTTCTTTTTGGTGAAAGATTATGGAAGCTGGCTGGATATTGGAACAAGGTACAGTACCTTTTTTGCCTCCAGTGCATTTTAAAGGCTCATAGGTTCATATTGTTGTTTATCTACTCATAACTCTTGTAATTTTTTGCAATGATTCTCCTTAATCTAATGATTCAGGGATGTTTCACATACTTGAAACACATGTGCACACATATGTATACATATCTCAAGCTAAAACTTGTGTCTGAAAATCTGTGCCAGAGCAACACAAAATAATGAATCCAACATGGCAAGAAATACAGTTAGTATGATTTGTTTCATTGCTAAGAGTAATTACACAAAAATATTATAACTACTGTTTTTCATTTTAATTAGTTGTAATCACTGTTAAAATAACAATTTATCAAAGTTGTTAGTTGTCTTGTGTCTAGTTAAGCCTCCTTATACAGTCCACTGTGAATTCATGAACCTTGTGTAAATATGTTGGTGGCTACCAAGGCCCATGCATTTATCTTCCCTCTGCTTGGGGAAAAGTTTAACTTCAGCATTTAAACACAGAAATCACAGGTAAAGTAACAGAATTTGTTTTGCATTATGAGTCATATTGGCCTCCACAGCATACATCGTGGGGCAGGTTTTGAACTGTGGAGTCTTGTTTATGAATAGTCCACAAATAATAAACACCAGGAATACACATTTCAGGTTTACCTTCCCTGAGTTGTGGAAATAGATAATATGCCATAATAAGCTTAGCGGGGAATGCGTCGTTACTAATCCAGCCAATCTGGTCACTTGACACTGTTATTTAAACAGAAGTTGAATAGTGACCCATTGTTAATATTCTGTTTAGTCTACTTTGCTGAGCCCCTACATTCCCAGCAGCAGGTGCATGCATGGACACACACATGTGCACACGTATTCTACCTGTTTTCTTTCAAAAATTTCTGTTCTGCTGGGTAGGAAGCTTGCTAAGTAGGAGTTAGCAGCAAAAATATAAATTGTTACAAGTACTCAAAAGCTTCCTCTCTGATACATGGCCTTCATAGTGTAGAGCTTTACAACAGTGATGCATTGTTTGATCCATTTCAGCTGGAAGTTTGCTTTATTCTGAAGACTTTAGGAGAGCTCGTTATGCACCACTATAATTCTGCCTCTCCGCATGTGTGTTTTGATCACTGAAGAAAGCACTGAAAAAGGCCTTTCAGAAGAGTAATTTGTGATTAATTTTTAACGTGGCAATGCATAATGTTCAGGCAGTCTCTGTCATTACTTCCTTTTGAGTGCTTGACTCTACCACCTATGTTTTTTTATTGTAGTCTCTTTGTATTTGTTTTGTGTGTATGTGTGTACAGGCACATAAGATAAAAATAATGAGGTTGCATAAGAAAAGAGGTGAAGCCATAAGGACAGTGCTGAAATATTCCTTCTTTTATATAGCATGAACATTATTTTTGCACCAGAACTTTTTCCTCTGAGCGGATTTCTAACGTGTGATCCTCAGGCCTTGGCAAAATTAGCAAGCAACAGCAGAAGCTTTTTTTTGTTTATTCCTGAAAGGGAAGATGAGCTTTGCGGGGGTTTGGGCAATTCCCAAAACCAGTGGGAGTGAGATACTAACATGGCTTTTTCCTGTCCTCCTGTTGCAAGTGCAGTGACAACTCTATGACAATTCTCTGCAGTGTTGTCTGTTGCTGCTTTGACAGCAAGGTCTGAAAATATCCTGTCTTAGCTGAAATTTTACATGTTGCCAAAATTTTCCTGAGAAGGCTGAGTCAGTTAAGGAAATGATGGTTCTTTTTTTTTTTTTACCCCCAACTGTTTGTATCTGAACAAAACCTGTATGGGATTTCTCAGAACAAAGAATAGGAGCACTCTTAGGGACACCTGCTCTTATGTTTTCTTTTTTTTTTGGGGGGCGGGGGGGCTTTGTCTGTTTTGTGACACTGATACGAAGTGTGTGTGAGCAAAAATATCTGGATTTGTGTTTCATTACTGTTTACCACATTACTGAAATCACAGGTGGAAAAGCAGCAATGTAATCGCCCAGTGGCTGTTCATTCCTCCGAAGTCTGTTAGAGTCCAGTGGTATATGTGCCACATTTGTAAAACTTCTGATGTATGTTTCCATACTCTTTGGTTTTTCTTTACTCTCCACATTCTTTTTTGTGGTCATGGCTTTCTATGGATTTTCTAATTACCACACTTTAAAACTTTTGTATTCCTCTCTCTTACCAAGAATATGCAAGTTCAGTAGGAGACTCTCATTAAGCAATACTTGTCTTTTTAATACCCAAGTTTCATTTGGAAGGGCTGGTTTTAAATCCCTTGCGATAAAAAGACCTTCACTCCTTTTTCTAAGCTGATGTTTTGTTTCCTAGTGGATCTCATTGTTTGGAAGTCAGGTTTGTTTACTGAACTGACATTTCCTTTTTTTAAACATTTCACCCCTAACTCCTGACTTCTACCTCTCGTTCTACCATGTCTTAACTACATGACATGTCATTTTACTATGCCTCATACTTGTATTAACAATGTGATGTCTTTATTCTCCTGATTGAATTTCCCATGCCACTTAAGTATTGCCTTTGAATGGAAGCAGATTTTACCTTTTCCATTCTTCCAGTTCATTAATGAAATGCTGAGCAACAACAGATCCAACATACAGTCCTGTATTACCACATTCAGCAAGTTATCAACTGATTCCCTCCTTGCAGTACATTATCAATTACCATAAATATTTACGGCTTCTTAGGAAGTTTTAAAGCCTCTTTTCTTAATGGCCGTGCCAAAATCAGTGCAAACTTGTCTTTCAGAGAGTGCTTTTCATTGTTTTGGTGTAATAACAGGATAATAATCTTGCGGTGAATGTGGAACTCAAAGCAACGGCTTACGCAAGCTTTTGAGGCCTGCTACCCTTTATATTTCGAGGTAACCTAAATTGCATCATATGCAATGTCACTAAAATAATTTCTCTGTGGCTTAAAAGGTATATTTATCTGTCTCTATCTATAGATCTCCAGAGAGAGAGAGAAATAGCCTTTAAAGCCTACTATGTCTTTACAGTATATGCAATTTTTAAATAGCTTTACAGTATGATAGTCAAGATAAACCTTAAAGGTTCTTTATATGGCTATTATATAGCTTTATACAGACATGTACTGTACTGCTCCCTCTTTATAACGTTGCTGGAAGATAAAATTATGATCTTAACTGTTCTTCTGCAGTCTTGAAGGTCTGGGGGCATAGATTAAGTACGAGACTGGTTTTGTAGGTTTTAGGGATAATGGAATTGATTTCAGGGTTAGGGTGCTGGGGTTTCTTGGTCTGACTATTAAAACAAAAATTACGTGCTTTGTGATTTGTTTTTTGTGAAACAGAGGAGAGAGGGTGTGGAATCCTGGCTGTAAATGCAAGAGACTTAAAATTCAGAATCCAGATCTAGAGTTGTAGGGTGTGCTGGGGAACAGTCACACTGTTCAAAATAGCATGTCATGGAGAAATAATATTTTTGGACTCTTCTGGAGAGTGTTCTTCACTTCTTGCACAAGTTGTTTTTGTTTTACTTGTTTTGTTTCTAGTTTTTTAAGTGCTATGGTAACTTACTCCATCTTCTTGTCTTTCCAGCTTCTAATCAGGTGTGTCATCTTAGGAATTAGCCTGTCTTGAGAGAAAGCCAAGTTTTGGAACAAGATTTATTCCGGCCCCCCAACCCCTCAAATTTTTGGCTATCTTAGACTCTTCTTGTCTTTGATTAGTACTTCTCACCAATATACACTGTCACAAAAAAAGTCAGGAGATGGTAGTACCTCATATGTTCTCCTTGTGGTTCCTTGCCACCGAAACAGGTGTCTTCCTCCCTGATAAAGAATTTTCCTACCACTAGCTTTGCCTGTTGACATTGATCCATATGTAGGGCACTCACCTTTCCATTGAACAGCGTGGCCTTACCATAGATCATCCATGATTGCCTACACCTGCTACCTCTACCATCTCATTTACAAGTGTTGCCTCACTGTGCCCCATTATGCTATTCTCTTATATCTGTTTATGTTTCTTCTTCCTCCACATGGATCTAACTTGCCTGGAGCCTAGAATCTCACTCCCTTTTCTCATTGGCTCAGGTTTGATTTCTGATGCAGAAAGCTTGTTTTGAGAATTACCTTCTTCACTGTAACTACAGATCCAGTCAAGGATGCAGTTCTGAATTGTATAGGGATCAAGATTTTGACACTGCTGTTTGGCATATACTCGTAAGAGTCTTGCTTTGTTTGTTTACCTACAGCATTACCTCAGCCTAAAATGTAATTTACCAGACAAACTGCCCACAGGCACCACAGTACCAGTTGCTGATAACCCCAGAGATGCTGACTATTTGTAATTACGTGACAAGTAGATTGAAATTGTTTTTAATTGTGCTCTATGGCAATATATATATATTTACTCTGAATGACTGATATCTTAATAAAGGAGCATAACTATTCAGCCTTTTGCAGAATAGGAAGGGAGAAGTGTGTGCAACACGCTCTTCTTTGCAAAGGTACCCAGTCCTTCAACTGACAGGTAGCTAAGAAGAGTTTGTGGAGATTTTGCCTTTGAAAAAGCCCGTCTCTATGCCCTCCCAAATCACTGATAAGCACCCACATCTGAAAGAGCTCCTTTTGGGTCAGACAGGACCTGTCTAGGGTCTTGACAGATGCCTGTCTAGGGACCATGCTGATGCCAACCATGGTCCTCTGGTGGCTGTCTTGGGGTATCTGTAGGAATAAAGGCAGGGCCTTCATTTGGCTTGTGATTTTCAGATTTCTCATTCAAGCTTTCTTTGAAAGTTAGAAGGAGCGTGGCCTTGCTGCTTACGTGAAAAACTAGAATTCTGGAGCCAGGTGAGAAGGAAGGCTGAGGTGTTACCAGTAATGCATGAGACACTAAGCCATTTATTGGAGTAACTGTCCTTTAAGAGCTATGCAAACTCATGTACCTGTGGTGCTTGTAGAGTCCCCAAGGGCACATGAAGCCATGAAGGTAACTGCAACAAGTGTTTGAATTTCAGCTGTCAACATCTCCTTTCCCATGGAGAGCTGAAACTGAAGCTGTAACACACACAGATGGTCTTGCAAGGGCAACTCTTGAGGGAGTTGCGTTATCTTGTTGTAGATGTGCTGTGTACTACGAAGTCCAAAGTGCACTACCCAGGTGACAGTAGGCTTCCTGCCTGACTTCGTGCATGATCTCCCTGTGTCTTCTTACACCTTCCCCACAGAAACGGGACAGGAGCTTGGCTGTCATAGACATGCTGCTCTGCTTAGCTAGAATTGCAAGAAGCAGATGCTTGTAGGAAAGATGTTTCCTGTCTGATATGTTAAACCTCGAGTTGTTCACATTACTGAATATTTTTAGTTGTGCTGCATGCAGGTGGGAGTTTACATGGATGCAAGCTTTTGAGGTGGATTGTGCTCACTGAGGTCTGAGCCCATTTATGGCAGTGGATTTTTCTAATTGATTTCTTAAAATTATATATTTTTAGCAAGGTATTTGTGAGAAGGTTTTGTCAGACTTAACTGAAACGGAAAAGTCCTATAGCATCGGTAAAGTCTGGTTTTGTGTTCTCCATACACTTTGGTCCTTTAGTTACTGGTACTCTGGCTGTAGAAGAGCTTGTGCTCATTAGTGAACTTCTTGGATTACTTTTACTCTCTCGCAGTGGTTAGTGGCCCAGCTTTGTTAAGAGCTGGTGCTTCTCCACTTCACAGAGCTAAATTGTGCTAGGCTAGTGCCAGAGTTGCTACAGTCTCAGGGTTGTGAGGATTGATAGCATCGACATTATGAGCTTTACTGCTCTTCTGTGGCTAAACTCTCAAACTGAATGAGTCCTCTGGCAGAAATTCCAGATCATTAAGCCAGCAAGTGTTCCTTGCAATCCTTTTTTGTGACTAAATTCAGACTTCATCGAGTCTGAAGTTACTCTGCTTGTCCTAAAGAGCCATCTACTTTGAAATTGTGGGTATAAGTGCATCAGGAGGTATGAGTATCTCTCATGTCAGAATGCCAGTATCTTCATTAGTCCCAGAAAAAACCAAAGCAGCACTGGATGCATGATGAAGACAAGTGCAGAGGTGTTTCATCTGCAGCTCTAACCTGGAATGTCACTGGCTTTGGAAAAATTCTGGTTTCTTAATGACTAGTGGTTTACATTAACAGCAGCTCAATTGAGAGTATCCCATCATAGAAGGCAATCAGATTGGTTAAGCATGATTTCCCTTTGGTGAATCCATCCTGACTATACCTGATCACCTTCTTGTCTTCCACATGCTTAGAGATGACCTTCAGGTTGAGCCATTCCATCACCTTTCCAGGAATGGAGGTGAGGCTGACTGGTCTGTAACTCCCTGGTCCTCCTTCTTACCATTTTTTGAAGACTGGGGTGACTTTGGCTTTCTTTCAGTCTTCTGGCACCTCTCCAATTGCTCACCTCTACCATGAGCTTTCAAAGATGATTGAGAGTAGCTTGGCACTTTCTTCAGTTCCTTCAGCACTTGTGGATGCATCCCATCAGGACTCATGGACTTGTGGATGTCAGACTTTAAAATAGTCTCTAACCCAGTGCTCCCACACCAAGGGAAAGTCTGCCTTTCTGCCGACCTGCTCCCTGATCTCCTGGGTCAGGGATTCCCAAGAGCTAGCCTTGGCAGTGAAGACTGAAGCAAGGAAAACATTCAGTATCTCAGCCTTCTCTGCAACCTCTGTTGCAAGGGTCTCTGCATTCAGTAGCAGATCCACATTTTTCATAGTTTTTCTTTTGTTATTGGTGTCTTTGAAGAAGCCCTTCTTGTTATTCTTGACATCCTTAGCCAGATTTATTTCCAAATGGGCCTTGAACCTGTTGAACATAGGATGCTGAATATCCTAGGCCAAATCTCAGTCTGACCCTGAATAGCCCATCTGTAACACTAGGGAGTATCATGTAACAGAATTTGAGCGAGTGGAGAACAAGCTCTTTGCTCATTAGACTTCTAATCATTAGTGACTTAAGGATTTTCTAACCCAGAAGCTGCATTTTCGTGTTGTGTTTATTAGCCACTCTTCAACTCACCTCTTTAATCTCTTTGAAAACATGTGTTACTACAGCAGAGAATTCTACAGTTTTCAGAATGGTGAGTGAAAAAGTAGTGGAGGGGGGTGTTGTGGGTTTTTTTTGGTTTGTTTGTTTGTTTTTCTTACAGCTTCTTGTCACTGGAATAGTTTTTCTCTAGAAAATTGCAGTTCAGCTATCATAAATATCTAAGTTGTCTTACTACCAAGGAATGTCTACCCGATGGCAAGTTCTCTCTAGATTCTGTGTTATAGTTGACAGCAAATGGAAGTTTTGCAATTGTTTCAGTCACATAACTTGAATTACCTACTTGAATAAAAGGACACCTGGCACCTCTTACTCACTTAATATATGCTCAGTTGTGGTTTCTGGTGTCCCCACCATTTTATTTTGTCACAGACTTTGTTTTTGACATGATAGTGCTGCTCTAATACTTGTCTTCCAGGAGGAGAGTATATAATGACATCCTGGGTCAATAATTAGGCCTAGTTAAAATGAAAAAAAAAATATTCAGAGGGTTGTTTATGTCAGGATTTTTTTTTAACTCTGCAAATTTGTATTTTTCTCTCACTTTTTTTATCTGTCTCCTCCTTGCAGCATTAGCCACTATGTGCTGGTGATGTCTCTGACCATATTTATGATGTTGATGAATGGACTGGCACAGCTGTTAACCACACAGAGACTTGAACTTCCCAGAAGGACTAAGCACCATTCCACATGATAAAGCGATAAGTGTTCCCACCTTGTTCAAATCCTCAGGCTTCCTGTGAACCAGTCTCCACCTCCAGAATGTAAATATGACTTAATGGACTAGAGTGCCAAAATCCTATTCAGGGATCAGAGTGCTCTGTTGATACAGATTAAATGCTGTCACGTGACTGAAATTTGCATTTGAGAATTATCATTTAGACATCAACGGGGATAAAAAAGCCTCTGGTTTATTCTCCAAGTGTACATATTTCTTGAAAATAAAAACAGCAACAAAATTCTTTTTTAAAATAAATAGACAACTGTCTTTTGTGGTTGGTTTGTTTGGAGTATTTTGGTAGTTATAGCTTGTCTGCCAGCTGTTTGTCTCACACATACTCTCATTAAGAGTCTGCAAAGTTCTAGCTTGATTTCATGCCTCGCATAAGCATCTCACTGACTAAGGCCTAAGTGAAATCATTCTGGGCAGATCACTGATTTGTGTGTAACTGATGTGGCATATGCATTTCAATACCTCTGAACCTGGCTGTGCTTTCTGTGACTGTGTCAGCGTGCGTATGTGAGATGTTGAGGCAGGTTAAGGCTGGTGTGCTGTGAGGCTGTTGATGTAAGACAGCTTTTAAAAGCTAATCTCACTGTGAATTGCTGCCACTGCCTGTGCTCTCCTGCTACCTCCTGTGCTTGGGCAGGCTGAGCAATATGCCACTCAGGTGGCTGATTCAAATGAAAAGGAACCTGATTAAAGGACAGTAAATAGCATTTGAATTCCCTGGTCCAGTTCATGACAGGGTAGGCAGGAAGGTTTAGGGCTGATTGTTTCTGTGGCAGCCCAGAGTTAGGTCAGCATAAAGAGGTCATGAAACCAGCTGGAGTTGCTGGTTTGCAGAGAGTGATGCCACATGGAGGCTTTTTTCTTTGTTTCCATGTTTTCCTTTCCACTTGTGTTCTGCTCCTGATTACAAGCGTCGGTAATGGCTGCACCATGAATCAAATGCAGACACAAATCCCGTGGCTGTACACTGATTACAAGTGAGAGCAAAGAGCCAGGATGCTTAGAGGCTTTGCTGTTGTGAGTGCTCCTGGGGACTGAGTAACTGTAAATCCATTGCATGAAGCTTTTGAGATACACTTGTAACCTTGTAGCCCTCACAACAGCAAGCATCAGCTTCCCTACCACTAACCTTGGTTGATTATGTATCGCAAACTGCAGTACCCACCTACACCTCAGTGTTTCATCATTCCCTGAAGTCATCTGTTGTGAGAATGATACAAACATTATATCTACTGAAGCAAAAATTGTATTTCCTGTTAGATGTCCTGCTTTGAAACAGCTTTTTCCATCTACACCATCACTAAAAGAGCTTTTGAAGCAGATCCCTTTGCACAGTGAAGGAAGCAAGGGAAAGAAAAAGTGTTTATCATTCTGGCCCAATCTATGATTGTATCACAAAAAATTGTGCTATGTAATATCCCTGTGTCACACTCCAATTTGCAGCCAGGCCTTCCTATCTGGGAGCTCATACATATAGGACATGATGCTGGCAGCCAAGGCTAGACCTGCATCGTGAGGGCTGCTCCAATGCTCTTTCCAGCCATCTGGCATTTAGCCATGGTCACATGTCTGTTTAGCACTCTGGAAACTAGTCATCCCTCTGCAGGAAGTTTGGCGGGGAGAAACCAGTCACAAACCTCCATCTGCTTGTTGAGTAGTAGGGAAAAAAATCGCATCAAGGGCCTGCAGTCATCCGTGCAGCTTCGGAGTGCCTCTTGAGAGTGTCTGAGCACTGGTCAGGGAGTAATTTTTTTCACTAGGCAGTGGTCCAGTGGTCCTACTGGGCATGTTGCTAGCACAGTTGGCCTCAGTTGTGGAAGATATTTTGCATTTGTTACAGGCTCTACCTGCTGATCTCACACCGGAAGGTGGGCATGTGCCCACTGCTGGTAGTTGTGCCATACAACCAAGGCAAGGAGCAACATAAGCAGGTGGAAAGTTGCAACTACAGTAAAGCCTATGTGTAGGCATGAGAATCTGCCACACTTGTTCTTGGATCCAGTAAGTATCCTTTACAGAGAGCTATCCTCACCTCAGCCCCACTCTGCAAGTATCTACAGTGTACTCTATCACTGCAGCGTACTGCATCGTCAGCTCTATGAACTGATGTATTGACACCTCTGTCTCCACTGCTGTCACTTCAGTACACACAGCTATAAGCCGCTGACCATCCCAGTCTCCATTGCTGGAGTGATTTCTTCACAGAAGATGGGAGCAGCCAAACAGCTGGCCATTGAAGAAGCTGATTGAAAAAGTAGCAGTGTGGGACTTATAGGGGTGCCACTCCCAAGGCACATCTCCTGCAAGATGTAAAACTGCTTGTTATCTATGACAAGACCAAGTGAATGCCCTACCTATTAAGAGAAAGCACTGGAGGTACACACTGCTGGCTCTGCAGGCTCCCCAGGAGAACACATGGGAGCTCAAACCTGATGTCTTTTCTCACCTCAGGGGGCTGGTAATAAAACAGCATCTCAGCCCACTCTGTCTAGTGCTGCTCATCTGTGGTAGTAGGGATAATCTATGTACTCTGGTATACAGGCAAGGAAATGGATACGCAAAGTACAACCTGCATCAATTACTCTTTCTGTTTTATGGTTTCCATAGTGCACTTTTGTCCAAAATAGGTGTTGTTTCTTACATCCATTCTTGTAAGAGGAGAAAGGGGACAATGAGCACAGTGTAACATTTGCAACACACACGCTGTTTTTCCCCCGTGCTGCTCTGCAGGGATCTGGTCTTGTTTGCCATGTGCTCTGGTTTGACCATGGTGGTAGCAACCTTAGCTGACCTTTCCCTTTCCCCCGCTGGTTCCTTGCATCTCTGTGCCATTTGTGAATTTGGTTTCTATCCGAGGCTGCAGGAGTGCTGGAGAGCAGCTCTCATGGAGAGGCAGGATTGGCTGTGCTATTCTCACGTCTCCCCAGGGGAGGCTCTTGCTGGAGTCTTGGCCTGCACTTTTGGGTTAACTCCAGCACAGGGAGGTGTCAAAAATTCTCCCACTCAGCTACTTTACAAAGCCCCATGGGGTGTGTGACAAAGTCAACTCTTTCTTCCCACAGATGCATGTTCCTCTCCAGAAACAAATGTCATCAGCAATAAAAAGTCCTCCCCAGCCGTAGCAGCTAAGGTAGGGAATAAAATTTTTGCTCAGCTGAGTTTAAGCTTTCTTTTGTTCTACTTGTGGGTCTTTGAGCGTTATCCCTCCTCATGGGATTCAGACGGGACTCAGGCCAAAGAAAGGGGCATTCTGAGCCACAAGAACCTTCCAGATCAGACTGTGTGTTTTCAAGGACATGAAGACAGAATTACCCCTAGTCCTCTTTGCCTGCATTCTTTCACCTGTAGCAGAGCTGCAGACTCTCTGACTCCTAGAGCAGATGAGGCTCTAGAGAGTGAAAACTTAAGGGAGGAAAAGAAAGGTAGATTGAAATTGTTATTTTTGCCTAGGATTGCACAATTTCATTATTTTTAACTAAAAACCTTTGCAAGAAGCTTCTATCTTCTTGCTTTCAGATCCATAGACCCCTGAAGAGATGACCATAAACCTGGAGTGCCCATCAGGTGGTGTAATATGAGAGAAGCTGTACTGAAGCGCAGCTAATACAAAGATCTTGTAGTCTTCAGCTCTAGGAATTGTTCTTTGCTATTGTGCTATCAAGGCTGTACATGGCAACCTTTTGATATCTGTCCAGGGAGTGATCCGTTTCTTCAGATAGGATGAAGCCTAGATTGTATCAAGACCTCTTATGATTCAAACTAAATGACTTTCCCTTCCCCCTCACAGAGTAAATCAGATTTTACAAGCTTTGACAATTTCAGTGCTGCCATATCTGTTAGTTGTAAGTCTGCTACAGTCTTCGCATTCTTGAATGAGAACAAAGATATGAATGAACATTCATGGTCTTACCCAAACCTTAAACTGCAGTGTCTGGTTTGGCCAAGTCATAATACAAATGTTATTTCAGCTCCTATCACCCCAGCTAATCTGTAAGATTGTGATGCTTATGGCTTTTCAAAATTGTCCATATGAATCCTGCAGTCCATTTTCCTGTGGCTTTGGAGTGTTCAGAGTACTTTTCCCAGATGCCTTTGGCAAAAAAGCATGGAGGGTACCATGCTTGCTTCTGCATCCTGATAGATGTGGGGTGCTCTGAACAGGAGCTAGCTGAAGACATTATTTTGGGGAGCTGTGTTTGGAGTAGAGAAGGGAGAACATCTCTGTCTTGCACCTGCTCTGGGGAGTGCTGTGTGTCACAGTAGTGGGGCAGCTCCAGATGCCCCCTTCTCCATCATCCCATGGCTTCAGCCTGCCTGAAGGCAAGAAACTTTCTTCTCCTGTGTGTTGTCCTTGCCCAGCTGCTTTGTGAGCTGCCAGGCTGCGGAAGGTTTGGGAACCTGTCTTGCAGTGCTGCCATATGTGTGGGACAGTCCCAGATCAGTCCTGATCATCCATGAGAAAGGGCTTGTGGTGAGCTGGAATTGACTGTCGTAACAGTTGGTGGTCACCAAACTATTTATGGTTCTCACTGGTCTCTCTTGGACTAGTTATATTTATAAGGATATGCAGGGTTGAATCCAGTTCATCAGCTTAAAGAAGCTCTGAATTCAGCTGCTTCCTACAAGGGGTCCTTCCTCACCCTAGGGCAAGGGCACAGTTTTTTAGCATTTGAGGACTGAAAAGGAGAAGGAGAAGGCTTGAAATCATGGCACTCACCCTATTCCCATGACCTTTAAAATCAAGCTTGTTGATATTTTCTTCATTTGTTTATTTATTGACTCTATGCTTGGCAGCAAGCTTCATAACTTTCTGACTTTGAAGGTGGCTAAGATGGAAATAGATGAAAATGCACCTTGTTTTGTTTGCATTTTATTTTCCATTTGAGTTTTAAGAGTTTTTCCTTTAATGTTGCATAAGGTGAAGCTGACATACAGGTTTACCTTTCACTCAGGGCAATACCACTGGCAAACCTGTTAATGGCTGAATATCATCCAGTGCTTTCTCGAGACAGGGAGAGAAAACACCACCCTAAGATCCTGCAGCCATCAATGCTTGCAACGGGACATGACCAGTGATGGAGCCCACTTCTGCTCTGAATTTCTTGCTATCTGCACCCTGCTTCTCAGAGTATCACCTTGGCCACGAGGCAGTCCTTCCTGACCTGAATTGTCCTGTGACCTGGTGTACAGGCCACCAAGTCCTGCATATGCCCGGTGCTTGGGCCAGTGGCTGAGCAAGGGATGGGATAGGGCAGAGTCAGGTCTGGGGAATTTCAATTTAAATCGCTGCAAAACAGTCACACCCAGGTCCAATGTTTTTACCTCACAGCAAGAAGGGGGGAGAAACATGAGAAAGCCATGTCCACTAGCATGGCTCTTCACCGTTCCCACTGCCTCCTGTTCCTTCTCGAGGGGTTAGCAGTGTTGCTCCAGCTGTACCTGCCCAAGCCCATCCCAAGCTTCAGCAACCACAAGCTGATCCAAAGGGCATGTGTCCAGTAACAAACGTTGCAGAACTGAACCACTGGCATTTAGGGCTGGGGTAATCTCTGACCAAGACCTAGGCTCCTCTAATTAAACTTAGCTTATTGCTCTTGCAGAAATGCTGAAGGACAAGGCATTCTCAGTGCAGTTCTCATATTGACTTTTGTGGAGTAACCTTTATATATCTCAATAGATGTGCCCTTTTGGTGCTGGACATCATTATTCTGCTTTCTTGGCATATGAGACAGTGTAAGACAAAAACTGCAGAGTAATTTCAACACAGGCTGAAATTTGGTGGTGTGAGTCCTGGTGAGCATACAAGCAGAGAAAGGCTCTGAAAATACTGCAATTTTATTTCTGTATCAATTTCCATATTAAGTTAAGAGACTTTAGAACTTATTGTACAAAGCACTGCTATCCAGAGCTATATTTAGCTGCTCAGATGTTTGTGTCTCTATCTCACTAAATCTCCAGAAGTGAGTGGATATTTTCCATCATGGACTTTGAGTAGGAAGCTTGTTATATTTGACCTACTGTGAAAGGAAAATATCTGTTTTGCCACCGTGCATTTTTTTCATACAAGTGGTATCTTTCTGTGTCTCTTCTAATCTACATTTACACATTATATTTCCTTTAAAATGCTACAAATTTATTTGCTTTAATGTAACTTGGTAATTAACCGATAGTTACAGACAAAAGCAGAAGTGAGTATGCGTGTCATTTTGAAGAATTACATCATGCAGGAAAACATCCTAGTATTTGGGATGATGGCCAAATCTCCATGCAGGACCTGAACTGAAGACAGGCCTTCTGAAATCTTTTCTGAGCCTCCTCCATTTCCTGGGGCTTTATTTCCCTGCCAATCCCAAAACAGCCATGCAGTGAACCCTGCCTAAGATTTTCTTCCCAAGTGTGGCTTTCGGTCGTTCCCCTCAAGGATCCCTCCTACCCTTGCTCCTCCAGAGGCCTGTGTTTTGTGTGGCCCAGGACCTGACCTGCCAGTCCAAGTCTGCAGCAGAAGCTTGGGAACATTTGCAGAGTCAGCACCTGATCCCAGGGCAGTTCAAGGGACGAGTTTTGTCCTGTTCAGTAGTTCATGATGGCAACCAGCGTATCATGAGGGAACCTGTTTCCTTAGTTGGCTGCTTTTTTGTTTGTTTGTTTGTTTGGAGGGGGGATTTTTTATACTTAAAGCTTGAGTTTGGTTTTGGTTTTTTTCGATTAATGATTGTGAGACCAGGTGTTTGCATTAATTTGTTTTAATATGATTCAATCTGAACAGTGTTCAAGCTTCCTTTTAGAAAAAGTAGCTGACTGCAGGGGTTTTTTTTCAGGCAGTTTGCTTGACAGAGAATAAATTTTTACAAAAAGTTGCTCTACAGAGAAAGTGATCAGACTCTCATTTTCCCTTCCCAGTATTCATTTCTTGCAAAAGCACCTGACACCTGGGGAAAAGCAGCCTTTTCATTAGTGGGTGCATAGAAGGCCTCACGGGCAGGAGCACGGAATAACTGGCTCTGCAATCTATAGAACTGCAACTAATTGTATTTTAAGGCCCTGTTTCAGTGAGGCACCTTTGCTGTTTATCATTCCAATACAATATATAGGAACTGAATAGCAGCAACTATATTTTCTCTCCTTGTGGCAACTTTAATTCTTTGTGAAAAATGGTGGAAGCTGTGAGCTTTCTGAATACAAAGCAACAGGGCACAGGTAAGTGGAGGTGACATTCCCCTCTACTTCACAGCAATTAACCTCAGGAGGGAAAGAAAAATTAAAATGGTCACTGGTGTTTGGGAGAATTACCTTGTGATACACTGCAAATACCCTTGTAGGTAGTTATGTACCTTAATCTGTGCCAAAGTTACGCAAACATGCTTATGGTAGGTTTGACAGCTTGCTCCCTTTCTCACTCTCAGAGTGGGGTAGAAGATGGATAGATGTACATGCTTCTAAAGGCAAAATGCATGATAGTTGTCAGGTTAGAGCTAAATGGCATTATTTATTTGCTTATTTTGCAAGTCTGTGAATGCATCTGACTATTAAGAAGAGGAACACGGTAATGATTCTGTTTAATTAAGGGAGAAGTAACTTTCTTGCCAGTTCTAAGTGCTTCTTGATCTATCTGAGGTGTCGCAGGACCGGAGAACTCCTGCAAAGGGCTGAGAAAGCATTATTTGTGCTCGGTGCACAGAGCTTTATGAAAGCAATTTACATATTTGCACACTGAAGCATAACTACCAGAACATAAGCAGGGTGATAAATGATTAACTATAAAAGATTGACGGTTTGGGCAAATATCCAGCAGAGCACTTAAGCATGTGCTTAACTTCAAACAACCTAGCCCTGCTGACGGTGTCAGGTTCTCTCTTAAGTTCAAGAAATCGCTCATGCACTTTAGTTAAACATGTGCTTAAGTGACCTGGAGGACCAGAGTCTGGCTAAGCAGCCTTATAAAGAGGAAAAACTTTCTTGTATAATGCTTAAATTGGGATGGCAGCTGTAAGCAGGACTGTAAACAGACCAGAGCTCATCACAGATGGAGCATCCCCAGCTCCTATTGATGAAGTGGGAGTTGTCAGTTGCCTAGCATTTCTCAGACATAGGGCAAAAATAGAGGTATTCCAGCAAAAGACTGGTCTACTCATTTCAGAACAGTTTTTTGTTCTGTGCATTTTGTTCTGGTTTGGTTTTAATTTTGGGGAACATAAACATATTAAATATTTTATTGTTGTTCTGTGAAAATCACACTCTGCTTTGGCCAAATATTGCTTTCACTAAATGGTTTAATTGGAAATAGAATTAGGCAAAAAAAATACCCCAATCCCCAACCTCCCAACAGTGTTTTCATTTTCCAGTAATTTGAAACTCTTCTCCAGCATTCATCTCGCACTGGCCTCGTGCTACTCAACGGGAATGCTGTTAGTAACTTTGCTTCATCACAAACCACTTTTTCACAGTGTATTTGGAAGTTCCTGAAGCTGAAGGTTGAAGAAGCTGCTCCGTAGCACAAGCGTTAAGCAAGAGCTAAAAGTCCAAATCGGGGTCATTCTGATGAAGTTGGTTTTGGTCTCCATGTAACAATGCAGGAATATTTTCATGTGTCTGAGTGAAATTTAGCAAACTAGAACTACAAATGAAGTCCAGTGCTTTCTCTTTTTAGCAATTCTAAAGGAGAATCTTTGGGCTTATATCCCTGTCAGAGTGTTATGCTCCTTGGGTTACCCCTTCCATCTTCAACTGATACCTGGAGAAGAATGGCTACTGTACATTCCCTCAAGCATGTAATCTTCACAATGATCCTTGTGGGCTTTTACATTGCCACAGAGCAGTACATGCTACTGCTGCATGTTCTTTCCATTTTGGGAAGCTTTTTGACTCCATGATTTTATTTTTATCTTATTTTACCTCTGCTGATCTCATCTCTCTTAAAATATGTCTGAAGTTCTTTGTGGTTGGGTGAGGCTTAATTAAAGTGTATCAGTGTGATGGTGTCTTTCATTCAGAAGACCTGTAGGAAGGTGATAAGCTCTTTTTCTGGAATAAACATTAATCGATTCAGTGCCCGAAACACTGGCTCAATAATTAACAAGAAACAGAAAAAGGACAATTTTGTTAGGGCCCAAATTGAGATCTAAGTAATAACGTAACGTTACTGGAGTGAGTATTTTCCTGAGTAGCCAGGAGCAAGCACGAAAAATAGGATCTAGAAAGTCTTGAAGACAGAAAAGAAGTTAAAAATACAATTTGGAGAGAATGGCTGAAAATTGTTGTTATAAGTTTGAGTGCAGGCTAGAAAATGATAAAGAAATTATCTCTGATTTGATTCAGACTGTCTTCAAGGCTTTTGTATTTCTTTTTTTCTTTTCAAAATCAAGAGGTCTGCATAAAATAACCTGAATCCCTAAGCAATTTCTCCTCCTAATGGAAATAATTTGAAGGACACTGAACAATGATCAAACAGCATGAGACACAACTACAGTGAAAGCAGCCATATTTTTGTAGTGCGGGGGGGGGGAGGGTGGAGCTTTCTCCATATGTATTTAAAGCAACAAAACAGATTTTATGCTTCTGTAATGCATGGACCTTGGATATAAGCCAACAACTGCAAAATCCACAGGAATTTCCCAAAGCCCTTGGAAGCCAATGGATTGAAAGGTCAATTGTAGATCGATCAACAGTCAAAATGCTCTCTCAAGAGCATAAGTTAAAGGCTGGTTATTACAAAATTCAAATGCTTACATTTTTTTTAAGTCTACTATCATTCCTTTTTTAAAGCCAGGTTTTATATAATGGACTTATGTGCCAATTGTGGCTTTCTGAAGTGTTATTACAGGTGCCAAATTGCTGCAGCTTTTCCAGGTAATGATTGAGGTGACAAGCTGACTGTCTTCTCATATGCATCCTGCCCTATTCCCTTCAGCCAAATCCTCCAGTTCCCTTGGTCTCAGATTTGAAATCCCAACTTTTATTCAAAAGTCTTTGTGTATGGTCAACTCATGAGTGTGAGCAGAAGCAACTTGGTTGGCTGTGAAGAGGGAAAAATCACTAACATTAATTTTCTTAACCAGTTCTGATTTCTCGGGAAGAAGGTATATCGAGGTGGTTTTTATCTCTGGCAAATTAACTTGAGAGTTGGTGAGGGATGTGGAGGACGAGCTGACAACTCTTCTGTTACTGTTATTGAATGATTTGGCTTTGCTTCTCTTACTACAGGAAACTATATATATATTTAGTCTTTTTTTTCGGTCCTTTTTCTGTGGACTCAGACAATTGAGAAATCAGTAAATCACTTAAATTCATACCAGGAGAGGCAAGTTTATTGTATTCTGGTTTGAACTGTTCCTTTGTGTTTTGTCTCACCTGCAAAATCTTACTTATTTCTCAAATGCAGGATAAGTAGACAGTATATAAGTCAGAAAATATGTGATACTAAATGTTTAACTGCAGTTTTCCATTCCATATGCTGAAAGTAAGAAAACAGGGGGGAAATAGACATGTTAATGATGTCCTATCATTATCATATTCTGTTAAGCTAACATGGGAAGATGATACATAATTACCTGGACAGAGACTAAGTATATTGACTTCAGCTATTCCTCAGCTGGAGCTGTTTTTCAGTCTGTGAGCACAAAAGGCTTTAAGGAATAATGCATAAAAATGCTATTATCTTTGGAAAAAGCAATATTCAGCTAGCTTGGCCATTATGTAGGTGAAAGCACAATGGGTACCAAGACTGCTGAGTACATTTGCATGAGATTAGTTAAATCATCTGAGCAGAATGTCCCCCCTCTCTGTTTCACCCCGTCCTCAGATGCTGGGGAATTTGGAAGCCAAAGTAGCAAAGAATTTGTAAGACCATATGAGCACTTCCATTATTTTTGTCTTCTGAAAAAAGAGGCAGAAAAAGGTGGGAAGAGACTGGCTAGTCATGGGAAATGCTAGTGGGGAAATTGGCAGCTCTGGGTTCTGTCACAGTGTACAACCTCAGGTAACTTGATAAAATGTCTGGGATCACCTTTTTGCACTTGATTTAATTTTGAACAAAATGTCATGACACCAAAATTCCCACTGCAATCCACAGTATTCAGTAGGAGGGCCAGTACTTCCCCTGTGAAATGGGAATTTTTAGAGAGGATGACCCACCCGCAGTTTACCCCTTCTCTGAAAGGTTAACAGCCTATCTGCTTATGAGGGGCAATTTCCTGTCACTCCCTTTGTACTTGCATCAGAAATCTGATCTCTGTTGGGGTTTCTGGGAACCTCAGTGATGCAAATAATATCCCCCTCCAGCATGAACTTAAGTGCCATTTCCCAAGTTTTGATTGCCTGCTGCCGATAAGGTACAATATTACTTGCTGGAGCCAAAACAGACTCTAGCCCTAATGGCATAGCACTAGTGATGGATGGGGTCCTTTTTCCTGGGCTGGATTTGTGTGGTTCCGAAGCCTTTGTAGGCAATTTAGAGAATGTGTCCCCAGGATGTTGTACTTTGGAAAACAGGCATAGGGATTGGAGCATGTTAGCTCAGCTGCGGTTTTATTGGCAATATGGGACATGAAATAACACAAAGTTCTCAGTTGACCATAGAAATGACTAAATAGAAGTACTTTACCGCTTAGGGAGTGTTACATTCTTGTCATGTCTCAGCATTTTCAGATACAACAGATGAAACAAATTAAATGATGCAAACACTAAAAGAATGCATTTTTAGCCCCATCTTTGTTAACTTGCCTGAAAATAAGTAAACACAAGTAATTAAAAGATGTATCTCAAAGACATAGTAGGTTGGGTGGGACTTTTACCTTATGCTGTACATGTAATATGCACGTGTGCGCATCTGTAGGTGACCTATAAGCCATATCTGCTGCACTTGTTACCTCGTGGGTCTTACAGGGTAGGAGAAACCACATGACTGCACATCCCTTATTTGCATTCCAGTTGTATACAGCTTTGGCAATTTGTTTATGCAACTGAATGTATGCAATCATCAATAACAGTCTGCAATAAGTCCCAATTAATGTTGCCGCAGGAATCGTCCTTCATGTTTGTGCTGGCTGAGATTTAACCACTCAACATTAATGATGCATTAATGTTGTTTTCTGGTTTTGGTTTTGAGTTTTTTTTAATGCTGTGTTTGCAGTATAAAGTCCACCATTTATTTTGTTCTCTTTGCTCAGCAGGGACACTTTTTCCACTGACTCTTTATGAGTCTTTTTCATGAGCACAAAAGCCATTTATCTTTATTAGTTGTATATTTTGCTCATCACCTCTCTTACATTTACGAATTAAATATTTATTGATTTTTTTCCCAAAGAAGAATGCTCCACTGCTCAGTAAGAACAATTACCACCAGCTATGCACAGACAACTGTAAGCAAAACAAACCTGCTTTACTTTTGTAAGTCATGTCAGAAGTGAGAGGAACTGAATCTGTCTTTTATAGAGATCCTTGTGGAGTTGAGGTTTTTTTCAAGAAATCTGTAAAATGGGCTGTGAAAGAAGGGCTTGCATCTGTTTGTTTGCATAGTTTCTTTTTTTTGCTTTGTGATACACAAACAAAACTGAAGGAATTTTTTCTTCTCTTCCCCACTTTTTGCTTGTGATCCCATTGATAGACTAAGAGAACTGAGGGTTATTCATTCTGTCTGATATCATATGAAACCTATTCAATTACAACTGAAAGCAATTAGCTTACTCTTAATTTTTCATCAATTAATTTTAAGGCTCAAAGTACCAGATATTACTGCATCAAGCCTACAGCTATAACTGGAAGTTGCTGCAGAAGGTTGTGCAACCCTGCACAGAAAAGGGTGTGTTCCTGTAGCATACAGGACAAATCTCCATCACCTCTGAAAATATAGAGGTCGTTGTCAACCTAGATAATGTGCCTTCCAGCTGCAGCCAAGGAATTTGATGCTGAGTTCTGTCTAAAGCACGAAAACTCCCCATCAAAGAAGGCAATCATGGAAAATAACTCTAAAAATTGTTTCTCCTCCCCAGCAATATCCTGTATTGTTTGAGGTTATGTCCCATGAGCAGATGATCTGGCAGACTCTGGGAAGGCTGTGCCTGTGCCCTCTTCTCTGCTGCCTGGCCATGTTGCCTGGGTGCCCAGGCAGGGGACAGCTGGACAAGTAGTATTCGTTGATCCACTGGCCAGTTGTGCCCAGTCTTGGCCATGTGCTTTTCCCTGGGAGGTCTCACTCTCTTGGACTGCTATATTTTGTCAGCCTTGTGGAAGTTCAATTATTTTTGAGACTTACACCTCTGTGACTCCTTTGAATTCAGCTAAAATTGGCTGAGAGACAGAGGCAGAGAAGTCTTCTCTCCTGAGGACATGGGGTAGTAACTCTTGCCTCCTGCTGACCATCCTTCTCCACCCTCCCTTATTGCAGCCCTTGGCAGTTGGAGATTAAAGACAATTTATGCCCTCTGGTAGAAATCATCTAGGTGGATCACCCTTTTTCTGGCAAATACTGCCTCTAGGGAGGCAGCTCTCTGCACCTTGTGATCCAAATGGGCTGTGATCCAAAGGGCTAACTCCCTTCCACTATTCACTGCTGATGCCCCTTGAAGCTGGCAAGCTGCCCAGAAGACCTGAGCTTTGACTTTTTTTTTCAGGCTTGGTGTAGTTTGGGAAAGAAAGGAAGCTTCTGAGACCCTCAGATGGGAGCTGTTATGCACTGGCCCCTCTTGAGCGGACATGCAGCTGGAATGTCTTTTTTTCAACTTCTTTTTTTCAGCTATGCTGGCACCAGTGGGATCATATAAGAACAAAGAAATGTGGGAAAAGGCCCTTTTGCCCAACTTCCATTGAGGAATGCCTTGGTTTAACACTAGTGGAGCCAGAGAGCTCAAAAGGCTTCAGACTGGATGCATTTTTCAGTAGACTCCCATAAAACCACTATTTTTTTTTTGCCAGCTCTTGGGGGTTTGCTTTTCTTTTTAAAGGAATAGAAACACAGAGAAGAAAAAGCCTTTCCTCAGCAGCACTGTTGACAAAGTTGCAATTTTCATTATCTGCACTTTTCTTCTGCGGCAGCAATAATGTCACCTCCCTCCATCTCCTCGGGGGTCTTGTGACACATCAGTCAAATGCCCACAGCAAGATTGCCACGAAATGGCTTTTGACAGGAAGGGCAGCTTGTGCCCCGCAGCTATGACGGCTGTTATGGTGACAGCGTGAGGACAGCACAGGGGCAAGCGCTGAGGCAGCATCAGGCCTTGCCTCCTGCTCTTCAAAACACTCTCTAGTCTGCTTTTCTTGTAGGACTTTCCCCCTTTTGCTTCTGATGGATTAATTTCTCTCTGCAGCCCTATGTTTGCCGTTGTTTCTTTGCAGTGAAACCCCTCTGTAGTGATCCACTGAAAGGCAGCAAAACTGAAGGTAATTTTCTGTGTGTCTTGGCCGAGGAGGTTTGGGTTAACACTTTCTTGGCAGACACAAACCACACAGGCCATCCAAAGCTAGGCTCTAATTAGTCATCTTCCTACAATTTAAGCTCTACTGATATTGCGTCTTCATTTTACTGTTTCTGTGGTGGGTAAATCCTTTCTTTGTGAAATGCTTTCCTCTAGCTAAGGAGGTGACCGTGCCACTGGGATAAATACTACTGAGGGCCAGGAACCACAGTGCCAGGAGGTCCAGCTGGAAGCACTGCTGCCCTTGGATGTTAACAACCCTGGCAACCCTGGCTTGTATGGTAAGGTGAGCAACGCTCATTGAAATATGCATGTCCTGTCTCTCTGTCTTTCCCTACTGGTGTTTCTAGTGTGAAGTGTTGCAGTGGGAAGACCTCATCCCTTGGCTGCCAGGGTGCTGGGATGCTCTCAGGTATGCAGAGGGAGGAGGTTAGCTCCATGTCCTTTGCTGCTACATTCCCCATCAGGGCAAAACCAGGGTGCTCTGGGGACGATTTTGTCCCAAGGGGCCTGTGCTCACCGGGGAGAGCCCAGGGCTCTGCAGCAGCTTCCTTACTGCCTAGTGAAAAAGGTCCAGCTCTGCCTGACAGTGAGCGATACATTCTCCTGTGGCATCAATCCAGGAGCAGCTTCACCCATGTCAGGTTTGTGATGAAAGATACTCTTCCTTGCCACCTCCTCCTCCCCAGGACTGCCTCCTTGAAAACTGTAGCTGGCTTTCAAAAGCTGGCTGTTAAAAGAGATAACAATGTGCCTGTCTACGAAAGCCAACCATCCTGGGTGAGCTCATGAGAAAATCTGATCTAACCTGCCTGTTGGAACAGTATTTATAAACACTGCTACCCAAGGATTAGGCAGCCCGACCAGGCTGCACTGATGTAGTCAGTAAAAGCAGCTGTTTATATTTCAAACTTTCTGATGTACCACGGTTTTATAAAAAAAGTCAGAAGGTCACAGTTGTTTTTTTTTTTTTGCAAAGCCTCGAGAGGAGCAAGCATTATTTCAAAACACTGCTGCATCCGTTTATTTAAACATTTCAGGATCTTGATGTTATGTCCCCATCCCCCATCTCAAACCTTATCAAATATCAAGTTTTGTCTTCGGAGCTGTAAAGAAAGCCAGGATGCATTCTACAGACCAGCAGCTCGCTGGATGCAAATTCCCACAGTTGCACCTAGGGTGGGGGTACTGAGCTGATTTTCATGAGCTGATGAGCTTTAACTGATGCCCTGCTGCATGTAGGACTGGGTTTTTCAATCAGGTCTGGCCCAAATACAGCTGGGTTTACGCCTCTTGGGTTGTGAGCCACTCAAACAGCGAGGCCCCGGGCAATGGATTTCAGGTAACCTGTTTAGGATGATGGAAAGTAGCTAGGGAATGAGGGTTTGCTTGCTGGGCTCGAGATAGGATTGCTGGGGTCCTCCTGTTGTTCCCCTCCTGATGGTTCCAGTGTTTCTCCTCCTGTCCTGGGCTCTCGCTGTATCCAGGGTTTGGTATGTGGCTTTTATGTCGAGGCAGAAGTGCCTTCAGCGTATCTGTGCTGTGCCCAGGGTCCACCCCACCCCCTTTTGAACATCAGAGGGACTCCCATGCCCAGCTGCTGTTGAAAGAGCTTTCCTCCTCTCTGCCTTAGCAGCTAAGCGGAGGTCTTCGCTGCTGCATTTGTGATACCCTAGGAATGTTTTTTTTTTCGGTTGTTGTTTGTTGTTAAAGCACAGTAATCCACTGATTCCCCCCCCCCCCCCCGTGTTTTATGTTACTCGACAGTCAGCACTTTTACTAGATGAGATTGAAGGATAAAGGATGTTTACTTAGGCCTAGGGGTGTGTGGTACTAGAATGAAGTAAACAAAATAAAAGAATTATTAGTGTTCTACTTAGCTTTAAGTATATTTTTTGCTATTTCTTCAACCCAGCTAGCTTTTTGGGGTAGTTCTTTATCTGCTGCCACTGACGTTGGAATATTCTAGTATCTCTTCCTCTGATTTTAAAGGTGGCTTCTAGAGAAACTCTTCTGGTTGCTATGTTCCTTCCTAGAAAGAAACTTTCTCTTCCTCCTGTATGCTTGCCCCTTGGTGCTTGGGATTTATCCCTGGGACCTGGCTCTGTAAGGACTTGCATCGCTTCTGTCTTCCCCCACCCCTGCTTCAGGTTACTGAATTTCCATCTCTTCTGTACAAGTAATTACCTCATTCCTGGCTTCAGGCTGTATGCCTTTGCTTAGGAAAACGCTGCGCTGTGACTCTAACATTTCTCATGCTATATCATTTATAACAATAGAAACCCCGGTTAGGATTTATAATTGATAGCTTGCCACAAACTTTGCATACAGCCTAAATGCATAAACATGACCAAAGGGTGATCTGAGGACATGATTCTCAACATGATGTGGTGCTTGGCTCCCACTTTGTTAGTTTTTTGGGGACTCCCACCCCAAGCAGCTGCAGAAGAGATGCTTTAATTCCCGTAGCTGATGAACAGCAAATCCCATACCTGTTGCCCTTCCCTTTTTGTCAGTGTGTTGCTGTTTTTGCAGCAATTTTTCTACATCAGTGTCTTTGGCAGATGCAAGCCCAAAGAAGAAGAGGGACCTCCAGTGCCTGGCTGGTAGCCTTGAGGAGAGGTTTCTCCAACTCTGCTGTATTCAGGGCTTGGTTGTTCCCTGCCAAGACAAGGGCGTTTTGCCACCATCAAAGAGAGGGCATGGGCTAACAGGCTCTTCTGAGCAGGAAGGAGCTTGGTGTATTTGTCAAGCCTATTTCTCCTTAGGCTTTACACACAGGTGGGTGTGAGTATGCACACCTGGTGTATAACTGCTTGTCTCTCACACCCCTCACTCCACAGGACTTGCCTAATGGCCCCATGGATGTGACCCTATGGATGGATAAAGAAAAAGGATGGTTTGGAAAAACACTTTTAACTGAAAGGCAAGGCCAAAGAGGAAATATTTTGCTGAAAAGTGATTTCTATCTAAAGAAGTAGCCCTTCCTTGCCTAGTTTCTATATTTAAATTTTTATCATATTAAACAGTACTTTAGCAGGAAAGTCTCTGTGCAGACATCTGTGCAGGAATCAGAGTTTCAACAGAAGGTAACTTTTAATATGACTTAGCAATTTAAAAAAAAAAAAAACAAGATTCCAATTAATTTTCTTTTTACTCAAAAATACTCTCTGTCACTTGCTGAGTGCATCTGGCAAATTTCAAGCTGGCAGTTCTGTACAGCAAAGCTATGCTGGGGCTAAATCGGACTTTACATTAGAAAGTAACTGCTCTCCTTCTGTTCTTTTTCTACTTCATCTTTACAATGGATGTCAGTCCATGAATTTAATTGTCAAGATGGGTCTGAAGGATTCATTTGTCATATCCCTACATATATGCATGTTTGATCTTCTCAAGTAGGGATGATGTCCAGAATTTGCAGCCAAGGCTTGATTCATAGATGATAAAGCAGCTTTGAACTTCTTGTTGAAGCCCTTCTAAAAATAATCCACAGGATTAAAGATCTCTGTCAGAAAGCCAACTAAATGGTAAAGTTAATAATCTCTGCCAGTGCTCCAGGCATAGGTTGTCACCTAACAAATAATTGGGGTTTGTGGACCTTTAAGAGCAAACATCTACAGTACAGCTCATGGATCAGTAATACTATGATGCAATTTAGCAACATTTTAGAAGCATGGGGGATGGGAAGGGAAGTCAATCCAAATGCCTTCTCCTTACTTGAGGAAAAGGGCACTCAGAATGAACTCTTTCATCAGCCTTGAGGTTTTCAGTTGACTGTTAAAACCGCAGAGCGATAGGGTTTTTTGTAACAGTTATATGATAATACTTTCCTTTATGAGGGTAATCCTATTTAAATGTTTCTAATTTATAATTAAGTTTCTAATTTATAATTAAGCTAATTCACCAGAAAAAAGTGCTAATTTTCACTAGAAATCATACCACCCTCCAGCCCCATAATCTACAAATGCATTTACAGTGATAAAATGAACTGTTGCCTTCTTATGACTGAACAAATCTGTGCATGCTGGAGCATGGAGACAGACTCGTCCTGGGTGGAGGGTTCCTCAACAATGGGCAACCCCTTTCTCTGTCGCTGCAAATTAAAAGGGTTCAAGAGCTGTGAGAAGGCACAGGCTCTCTGTGAGAACAGGGTGCCAGTATAGGATGGGCTGCAAAGCTTCTCTGGAGCCCCTCCTTCTCTGTGATGTGCAAATGGAACAGAGGGCCCTGATGCTCTGCTGTGGGGGACTAAGGCTGGGCAGGTGGGTGGTAACCCAAACATGGTTTTGCTGCTTGTTTGCTCAGGTTCAGAACAGGCACCCCAGAAGCTCGGGATGGTTCAAAGACTCCCTGCTATGCAGCACCCTGGGGTTGGAGAGGGGGAGACAGAGCAGGGCTGAATCCTGGCAGGAACACTGCGGTGGGCACCCAACCACCAGGCTGCCGTGGGAGTGGGGACCACAGCAGATGAGGCCCATTGCTGACTGCTGTCATGCCCTGCACTGGCACTGGGGACAACCCTGATTTGGAAAGCTGCAGAGATAACATACGGAACTCCTTTCCCTTAAATCAAAAAAGCCTGGACAAACAAGCGTAAAATCAGCTCTAAGTTCAGAAGAAAAATGAAAATTGGAAAATGCATTCAAAACTTTCACAAATTTGATATTTCTTCATTCCTGCTATTAAGAAAAGAAATGGAACTCAGGTTTTTTGGTACTGTGATCCGAAGGGAATATTTCCCAGAAAAACTGAGAGGAGGATTCTGAAAAAAGGTTTAACTTTTAGTTTTTCTCTGGTTGCTCATCTTAGCATAAGGTTTGCAGTTGAAGAAAATATGCAGTTTGTAATCTTCTGGCGTGTTTTTGTTTGTTTGTTTGTTTGCTTTCGTGTTTGGGTTTTTTCCCCTGCCAAAACAGTTTTAATAAAGGGACAGATTTATTATAACACTTGATTGCTAAAAATCATCACTGTCTTTTAATGTTGCATCTTGATACAAATGTGAAAACAAAAGATTTTGGGGCTGCACTTGATGTTCTGCACTATTTTCTCTATCCTCCTCTCCCCCTCTTCCCTTCCAGAATCACTGATGCATTTCTAATAGGAAAAATGCAAAGTGTGCAAGTTGTCTTGGCACTGTGGCTCAACATCTTGTCATGTTGCACTATTACGCTGACTTTTCTGCACAGGGAGAGTGCATGAAAATATCCTAGAAGCCCTGTTCTGGTTCAGGCAACCACAAAAGCAATTCTATTTTTTGTTGGCTGTGGGAAAAGAGATTCTGCAGAGATGGACATCTCGGAGCTAATCAGCTGGTTTGACTTAAAGGGGGCTGTATGGAGGAAAGCCAGCAGCGTACTGCAGACCTAACTGTGCTCAGACTTATCTATCCTTTCTTTTGTCTGCTTTTTGGAAGCAGAAAGGAAAGAGAAGGAATTGTAGAATTCTGCTTCCAGAAACTGGGTGTATTGAGTTGTTCATAATTATCTTATAAAATGGAAGGGGATGAAATAAGGAAACTTGACCCAATTATTTTCAAGGCTTCTGAGGGATGAATTTAATTATTTTGATACTTTGTGATTTTGCCCATTGAAGTGTGAAGTCCTTCAGCTACATGTGTCTGTCCATGTGTTTTTATTTTAGGATATTTATAGAGCTCCACTATCGTGGTAGATGTGCCTTTCTCAATCCATAGTTCAACACATGTCTCTGAACTAGTATTGGTGACGAACCCCCTCTTTACACAAAGGGAACTGAGACAAAGCATATGCAGTTGTTGAATTCAGATGGAGTTTGTTCCTCATTTTAAGAAGAATGTTTCTTTTGGTGTATGTTGAATTATCATGCCTAATCTATTTGCCCAAGTCTTGAATATCCTCAGCACAATTATTCAGAACATTAAACCATTAAACCCTATCTCAGACGATGCAGCCAATGCTCTAGTGCTTATAGCTCCCGCCTGCCTCATACCCCACTATGTCCTGTGACAGCCTTAACAGTCTATCATGGATAAGAAATGGGACCCAGCCTTTTCCAGAAGCAAAGAGTCCTCAGCCAAAGCAGATAAAAAGGCTCAGCAAGGAAGCAAAGACTTTTCATCCCCATTTTTTCACTTGATTACAGAAGGGTTCATAACAGACCTAAAGTTAATTTCTTTGATTAGAGCAGCAGTTTCCCGACTTTTTCTCATTGGCTGTGGGTTTTGTAGCAGAGCTGTATGAAAACAAGGGTGCTTTCTCTGTTCTACTTAATAGGACCAATAGCAAAATCACCAGCCTGTTAATTTGCTGGTTTGCTCACATGATGTGTGCCCATAGAAAATCCTACCTTAGGTCAAAATAAAACTGAATAGGAAAGCCATGTGACTGCTAAGAGAGAAAAAGGGCATGCTGAACAATGCAGTTGTGTGTTAGGAAACACTTGTTAGGGTTGATTGGAAAAGCTAATGGTGATATATCTTCTTCAGCAGGTTTGGATCAGGCTTTTACAGAAAAGCATTCAGGCTCATTCTGTGGTAGCTTTATGTGTAAGAGATCTGTAATTTGATGATTGTGATGGAGGGATGCCTCAAGGGGCTTTACTTGGGCAGGAGCAGCAGTCTGGTCACGCTCAGAGCAGGAGCCTGGGGTGATTCTTTCAGGGGCTGTTCCCTACTCTGCTCTCAAACCTTGCCTCGGCGGTTCTGATACTGTGAAGATTAGATTCCCTTAAACATTTGCATGGTCACAATTGTTCCAAGTGTTGATGTTCACACACTTTGTTTCACTATTAAAGTCTATATGTGATCAGTCAGCCCTCCTGTATCTCTAAGGCAGACAGAAAAGACCTCTGAAGGTCTTCTTGCCTCTCTGCTGAAAAGCATTTGGGTTTAGGCATGTCAACACTGTCTCACTGGAGGTCTTTGGGCTTCCCAGGCCTGATTGATCGTCAGAAGTGAATCCTTCCCCCCAGAGACCCACAGTTCAGAAGGGAGCTGGATGCTTTAGGCAGGGCTCTGGATCATGCCTCAGCACCCCATGCTGCACCTTTGGAGATCTGTTGTGCCAGGGAGTGTGGCCTGGATCCAGCAGACCTGTCAAGCTGCTGGGCATAGGCTGACCCAGGGTACCTGGGGGATCTTGCTGTGCCAGTGGTAGGAGGGTGCCAAGGGAACACTCATCTGTATCTGCCAGCTTGGCTGGCTAGCTTGGGCTCCCTGCTACACAGAAGTGCATCTCCTCCTGGAGCTGAGCTGCTTTGGAACAAGTCTTTACTGTGTTACTGTGTTGAGGCAGAGAAGTTTCCCAAAGCTTGAGCTGAGCTCATAGAACCAATTTCAACCCACACCCATGCTAGTCTACAACTAAGATAAGCATCCCTGCTTAGCTTAAAGATGCCTCTCAATAATTTATTCCTTACTATCACAGAAACATAGAATGCTTTGGGTTGGAAGGGACTTTAGAGATCATCTACATCCAACCCCTCTACCATGGGCAGGAACATCTTCCACTGGACAAGGCTTTTCAAGCCCTGTCCAACTTGGCCTTGAACACCTCCAGGGATGGGGCATCCACAACATCTCTGGGCAACCTGTTCCAATGCCTCACCACTCTCATAGTGAACAATTTCTAATATCTAATCTAAATCTCCCCTCTTCCAGTTAAAAGCCATTACCCCCTGTCCTATCACTATACATGTCCATGTTTTAATACTGGCATTGGTGTGTCCACATAAGCATACACTGCCTTGCTGCACTTCTTCTTTAGCACTGCATAAAGACAGGAAGATCTGAGATAGGAAGGTCTGAGCCTTCATCCCTGTATTTTGCCTATAATACAGAAAGGCGGAGCAGGTGGTCGGATTATTTGCTTTTTCGGTGAGGAAAAGCCTATATCATTAGCTGAGGTCACAATGGCTCTGCTAGGGTAACATCTGTCTAAAGGTAGCATAGTGCTTCTGTGGGGCAGAGGTCCTTGGCCCAAAGAGGCTCATAATGCCTATCTGCCCTGCCCTCACTTTGTAAACCGAAAATTTTCTGCATATCAAGTCTGGTAGCTATTCCTCTGAAATATTTCGTGCCCTAATAGGTAAAGTTTGTCCCTTCAGATACAGCCATAAAACCCAGAAAACATGGCTTTTTGGATGCTGAAGTGATGTAGTTGGCCCACAGTATGAGAGTGGATTACAACCTGGTGTTGGCAAACCATTTTGAAACTCTCCAAGGAGAGCACCCTAGATTCATAATTCATAGGATTTAAGGCCAAAAGGGACTATTAGATCATCCAGTCTGACCTGTATAATGCAGGTCATAGCATTTTGCTGAATAATTTCTGCTTCAGCCCTATAACTTCTGTTTGAGCTACAGTGTACCTTATAGAGGAACATGCACTTTTAATTAAATTAAGCCAGAAATTAAGATTTTTTAAAAATTATTATTATTCAGTGGTAGTTCGGCCTAGCGGCCAATTACTCTCAATGGTTAGTGATCATTAAAATTAATTTTATTTTCTTTTTTAGCCAAGTTTCTGGCCCTTTGATCTTGCTACATTTTTATCTCCTATAATAAAGAGATATTTACTATCAGAAATATCTTTTTCAAGTCAGTTTTTGCTATCCTAAAGTTCAGGATCTTGATCACCTCAACTGGACATAATGAAAAGAAGAGAACCTCTGTGATCCTTAAATGGATCACACTTTTTTTCTGTACATTTAATATTCCTGCAGAATGGACTTGGTATTTGCGAAAATTAACAAAGCAAATCTCTTTTAATACATTAGCAAACATGGCTCAAAGCCTGTTCTTCACTCAGGCAGAGGAATTGCCTCCTGCCTTGGAAAGAAACCTCTGAAATAAAAATTTATATTAGAGCAATGCAAAGCATTTCATCAGACTTCAGACACAGTTGAACTTAGCCTTGGGCCAAAGGCTGAGTGAGTTCATGAACCACAGCTCGTGTTGGCAAAAATTCAGCTGTGAGAAATGCTGCTTCTCCTTCTCCCACAACGACTTGCACCTTTTACCACGCTCCTCAGAGCCACACATGCAGAGAGGACATGGAGGGAGAGAAAAGCAGGAGGAAGCAGGTTACATCTCCTGTCACCACTCATTTTTGCTGAGGAGGATTTGGTTGCCGTTCCCTACTTCTCCCTCAGTGTGAGGGGATGTAGGATGGCATGAGAGTGTCTGAGATGTCCCTGATTCAGAGTGCCTTGTATTGTCCTTAAAGTAGTTTCTGGGTTGTTGGATATTAAACCTGCCCAGAGGAAAAGTAAATTAGCAGAAAACTCCCATCTCATCTGATAATGTTTGAAGGAGTGGAATACTTTTGCTAGAACCAGGCATCTCCACCAGAAATTCTCTGGTGGTAAAGTGCTCCTGACATAGGGGCACTTTGTAAGAGTCTTCTAAACAAAATATATAATTACTGTAAAATCATGTTACTGCATCTCACAACTTCTGTTTTTAAATCATAAAATGGAGCTGCTTGCTGCAGCTATGCTGAAAACATTGAGTGTAGTCCTCAGTTCAAGAGAATCTCTGTTGAGGTGGTTGGCATGGCTGGTTAGTCGCCACAGTGAGAAATCAACTGTGAGGAAGAGCTGTGTGATTAGGAAGTTTGGATTTCTTTTTTTTTTTTTTAATACAGAAAGAAAATTTGAAAACAATAAGGGTTATCCAGAGATGCCATCATCTCTGATAGTTATGTAAAAGATGCTCTATACCTACATAACTACTTTGATCGTAAATTGTTAAGGGGTTGGAACGGACCTTAAAGATCATCTAGTCCCAACCCCCACTGCCACATGCAGGGACACCTTTCACTAGAACAGTTGCTCAAGGCCTTGTCCAACCTGGCTTTGAGCACTGCCAGGGTTGGGGCATCCACAGCATCCCTGGGCAAGTGTCTCACCACCCTCACAGTAAAGGATTCCTTCCTAATATCTGACCTAAATTTCCTCTCTTTCAATTTGTACCCATTACTCCTTGTCCTACCTCTACAGTTCCTTGCAAACAGTCTCTCGCTGGTTTCCCTGTAGGCTGTTTTCAGATACTGGAAGGCTGCTATGAGGTCTCCACACAACCTTCTCTTCTCCAGACTGAACAGCCCTGACTTTCTCAGTCTGTCTTCATAGGGGAGGTTCACCAGTCCTCTTATCAGCTTTGTGGCCTCATCTGGACTTGCTTCAACAGTTCCATGTCCTTATTTTGGGGGCACCAGAACTACATATGGTACCCCAAGTGGGGTCTCACAAGAGCAGAGTAGAGGGGCAGAATCACCTCCTTCAACCTCTTGACCAAACTCTTTTTGATGCAGCCCGGGATTTGGTTTGGCTTTCTGGGAGCACACACTGCCAGCTCAGCTCCCTTTTTCCAGTCACCGGGGATTTCACTTGACAGCCATGGATAGTGGCTTAGCGACTTTGTCTGCCAGCTCCCTCAGGACCCATGGATGAATCTCATCAGGTCCGATGGACTTACGCACATTCATGTTTAGATTTCTTCCTATAGATAGTTATGAATATTCCTCTCAGCTTTCTATTTTGGCTAAATGCTCTAACATTCCTCTATTTTTCAAATTCTTTGGCTATGCCTGTACTGAAGAAACATGCTCTGATAGATTCGTGTCTGCAGTGTGTAGTGCAATAAGAAGCTGGTCAGGAGTGTAGCACCTGTGTGTTCCTGGGTTAGCACCAACACTTAACCAGCTACATCAAGGTTTCCACCAGTGAGAGAGACACCATTGCACTTCCAGTCCTCATGTCCTACTGTTCCCATTCCATGGGGCCAAGGGGTAGCAAGTGATCTGTTAAAAGAATCCCCTTTACTTAGCACCTGTCAGTCCTAGAGTAGAGAAGTCCTTGATGGCTCTTTTGGACATTGTCATCATTCTCTCAGCTGGAGTTTTGTTGACAGGCAGCTCTTGGCAACTCGGGTTTTTTTGTTGTTGTTGTTCTGGCTTAGTCTTTGCTGCCTGGTATATAGCTCTTCTGAAAGAAACCGGACAGAATTTGGAGAGCAAAGAAGGTGCATACAGGTGATATTGGAACTCCTAGGCATGATGCAAGGTACAGAGGAAAGCTAACAGCATGTTTGATTGAAAAGCTCATGCCATAATTTTGTGAAAAGACACTGTAAAGGAGATATGCCTCTCTTATTGGCTACTTGTTCCTGCCTTCTTCTTTGTTTTAGCACAAAAGTTGATGTAGCTGGAGATTAGGGTGCTTATCTGGTTGCAAATAAATATGAGAACCATCAAACTGCTACATCTTGGCTGCAAATTGCGAACAATCTGTACAGAGCTCGCTATAAAGGTGCAAAACCTTGTGTCAGATTCTGACATCTTGCCATGACAAAGCAGCCAGTTGTTGCCTATTCCCCCAGCTATGTTTCTGTTCCTGGTGACTGCCTTCAGGAAAGCAAGCCAAGGTATTGAGTCCATAAATGTTTTGATAAACCAGACTGATCCCTTGCCAAGCCATCCGATTTTATTGGGTTTTATCTCCACATTTCTTTTAGAGCCAATTTCTATTGTATGTCCAATGAAACAGTAGTGCTACTGTCTGCTGTGGTGACTCTTCCCTGTGCATTGACTAGCATGTTGGCAGCTGAATGATGGCCTTGGACTGCTGCATGAAAGACCCAACGGTGGCAACGCTTGCAGGAGTGTAACAGATGCTTTGATGTTGCTAAAATGGAGGGCTAGACTATAATGCTTGCAAACATAAGTGCCATTGATTTCATTGAGATGGCTAACCTGTAGTCACTGCTCTGATCTGAATGCTTCATAGTATTACATTATCCCACTTGTAACAATTTCTTTGCAATGGAGAGGCCTGTGTAGCACTTCTAGAAGGGTGTTTTATGTGGATATTTGTTTTCTATAAGTATATAAAGAGATATCCATCTAGATGTGTAATAAACACCCCATAAAGCAGCTTGTCTCTACATGGAGATTTGCAGCTGTGTTTACGTAGCCTGATACTGCAATATCCATACATCATCCCTTCCTCGAGGAAGTCTTGCTTCTCTTTTATCTCTTCTTGCCTTTTAAAGGCTCTGGGTTAGAATTTGCTTTGCTTCCACATGACCAAAGCTTACCATCACGACATTGCATCTGCTTCTTAGCAGATGCTGTGGAAACATGACAGCATAATAAAGTGTTGTGCTAAGTTGATCCAAGTGCACTTGGAAGAGGTAGACTTGAACTTAAGCACCACTGCTGGGAATGTGACGTGAATTAATGAATACGTAGGTCAAATTTAGACCTTGTTATCTTCATACCAGCAGGCTGTGAGTCTCACAGTCTCCTTGGCTGGAACCATGCTTGTATGAGACCATAAACATGCTCTTCCCCAAACCTCTCCAAAGATGCTAACAAATTAGCAAACGAGCTGTTCCTTTTGTGCCTTGCTAGTTTCACTTGTTATCAAGGAATGGGTTCTGCAAAATTCATCTGTGGAAAGCAATGCGTCATCTCTACAGGCATCTTGATGCTGCAGGCACTGAGCTGGGCCCTTTCAAAGGAATTCCCACCTTCTGGTTTGATTTGCTGGGGTTTCCCGAACTCGTTCTAGGGTCTTGCCCAGGCAGAGCTGCCTTGTTGCTAAGTCCTGCTCTCTTGCAGGATGCCTAAGTAGGGATTAATTTGTTCCTTTGTTATAAATCTTGCAGGGCCAGTGGAGCCTATCATCATACGTGTCCCTAGGAACACCTAACATCATTAAACTACATAGGCATGTACGTGTATGCATGCACTAACTTACACAGAAATGCAAACACGCACTTCCCTAATACTAGAAATTTCCTGTAGGTAGTAGGAAACTCCACAGTTTACATTTACTGCTCATTATTACAAGTTGCATTGCAGTGGCAGTAGGTAGAAGGTCTAATCTCCTTGTGCTTGGTATCTTCTACACATGGTGACCAAAACTGTTCCTCTCCAAGAAGTTGGTACAGAGTTGCTTCCACATGGTGTTTGTGGAAGGTCATGTCTCCTCTGCTTTGCTGCTGCCCATTTTCCTGGCTGCAGCAAGGCAGAGGAGGTATGAGGATGGAGGGCAGGAGCCCCAGTGGAGACTGCTATGCTGCAGAGCTGATTGTCCCTTCTGGCAGCTGGTCTGCAGCGTGATGGTAGTCATCTGGACATCTCCCATCTCATGCGTGGCTCCCGGGGAGTGCAATGTGAGCCACAGACAAGGCTAAAGCTCTGCCTGGTTTAGGCAGTGGTGATTTCCAGCAGATGTAAGTGGAGCACGAGAGCAGGATCTCTACTCTTCTTCCCAGTCATGACCCCCTGAGCTATAAAACCGTGAGTCATGCAGACTCTAGGACTCCTTGGACTGAAGGATAAAAAAGCAATTGAGCTTGGTGTGCCTTTTGTATTGCACATGCACACTTGATATCCAGGCCTGAAGCTTTCAATGAGTGGAATAGAAAAGTCTTGTTTATTTGCCAGCAATTCTCCAGTGCAGAGATACACTGTATGCTTCCTCTAGAGATCTCAGGATATTTTACAAGTGTCGTTAGTCTCATTTTCACAGATGGAGATGCTGCTATGAAGGGAGGGTGTGCTTTCCTCGCAGGTCAATAGGACGACTTCATGAAACTGTCTAGAAGGAGAGGGCCGTTGCTGAGATTTAAATCCACAACAATGTTATACAGATTGAAAACATAACTCTGCATTAGCCTAATGTAAGTAGCTCTTCCATATGTTTGGTCTACTCATCCAGCATGTTTTCAGTGATGTTTATCATGCAGTTAATGGTAAGGAATATTTGTAGAAAAATGCACAAAAAACAGCACTGCCCTCCTTGCCCAGGTCTGGGGTGAACCTTTCCCATTCCCCAGAATTGCTCATCAGTCCTAGGAATTTAACCACGATTCCTCATTCTGTTCAGGAAATGCCCTGTCAAAAACAATTGTCCATCAAAGTGATTTATAACTCATAGTACAGTTTACAGGGGTCCACTCTCAAAATGCTTTATTCTAGATGCTCCTGCTTGACACTCATACTTCTAGAATTGACAAACTTGTATTTCATAGTAGTTCCTAGTTCCTAGTTCCTATGAGCTGCAGGTGAAGGTGCAGATTTCTGGGTCAGCCTCAAAGTGACATTATGAAAAGGGAGCGCACTGGAGAAGCAGCTTCCACCATAGCCCTTGTATGCTGTCCTTGCTGGCAGTACGGGGTTGCCTTCAAAGTGGAGGAGTCCTTAACAGTGATATTTTGCAGTGTGGGCAGAATGCCTCAGTTGTTCAGTGTAAGGAATTTATGGCTGCTCTCAAATCTCTGTATGACTGTATCTCTCAGAATATGTATGCTGCTCAGGTTTCACAGTCTTTCTCATTCTTGCTGAGACATTGTAGGATTGTTGCTCCCACTTTCTCCACAAAGAATCTTTCAAAAGACAATCAAACAGTGTGTAAGTCACATGAAATTTTGCAGAAAATTTACACCAAGGATTACCAGCAAAATTTTTCTTCTGTGCTTCCTATCTATAGAGCAAATTTATAGAATCATCATAGAATGTTTTGGGCTGGACTTTAAAGATCATCTAGTTCTGGCCCCTCTGCCATGGGCATGGACACCTTTCACTATATGCCCTTGTCAGAAGTCCTCTGACTTTCTTGTAGGCCCCATTTAGGTACTGGAAGGTGCTTTAAGGTCTCCCTAGAGCTTTTTTTTCTCCAGGCTGAACAACCACAACTCTCTCAGCCTTTCCACATAGAAGAGATTCTTCAGCTCTCTCATCATCTTCATGCCCCTCCTCTGGACTCGGTCCAACAGATCCATGTCCTCCTTATATTGTGGGCCCCAGAGCTGGACTTGGCACTCTAGATGAGGTCTCATAAGAGCAGAGCAGAGGGGAAGAATCAACTCCCTCACCCTGCTGATAATGCTATTGTCAGCATAGCACAAATTTTAAAGTTGGTAGAGTTTTGTTGTTGTCGTTGTTGTTTTTTTTAATGGTTTTTCAGTCCTTGTTTTAAGTCAGATGCTGTTGTGACCATTTACCCACATGACAGGACAGGACTGTGTAATCATGTACTTGTATATGCCTTTGCACTACTTTCTGTAACAGTAAGGTGTTTTTTCTGTGCATTGATCAGATAGACATTCTTTCTTCACCCCTTTTTCATGTCCTCTTCCTCCCTGACCTTCTGCCACCAGCTCAGAAGACCTGTGTGACTTCCTTCCCACTCCAGGGTGTGCTGCAGTGACCTGCCAGCTAATCGCCCTGAACTTGCTCACACTGCTGGGACCTGACTTGCAGATTCCAACCATCTTTACTTGAGGAATGGCAGCCTGGCAGCCTTCCAATCTGCCTGTTGGATCTGGGCCAGCTATTTATTGTGAAACTTTTTCTCCTCTTGGACTTAGCAGTAATTTTCATCCCCCTGGGGGATTTGTCTAGTACCACGTAGAGAAATCCAATGAAAAGCTCTGGGAATTTGCTCTGTGCTCAGCAACACATAGTTGCTACTGACTCAAATCCTGTTTCTTCTACAGCAATATACGGTAGACTGTAAAACCAATAAAAGGTACTTCTACCTGTGACTGCAAATATAGTGGTGGACAGGAAAACAAGCTGCATATGCTGGGAATTGAGACAGGGTCCAGATTTGATTCTCAGTAAGAACTGCTAGAAGAAATGTAAAAGAACAATAATTTTACTCCCTGCTTCACTTTTGGACCAAGATTTGAACTTATTTCTGTCCTTTGCATTGCTGAGACATCTTTCCTTTATGTGAATATATTAAAACGAGCCAAACAAGCTGAGTTTCTCTGTTTTTCACACTAGCTTCCTGCTGCTGCACACTGTGCAAATGCTGTCCCCACAAAACAGAGCCACACTGCACACTCTATGCCTACTCTTTTTACTAGCACAAATGGCTTCAGAGGGGCTCCTCACAGAATAATCACCAAGGAAATGGTAGCCCATGCCTTAGATGCATGTCAGTTAAGTAAGTGCCTGTACACTAGCTTACAACCAGCACTGTTTCCTTTGCAAAGGAACAAACATCCATCTCAATATAGGTCTTATGACAGAAGAAACAAGTGTATGAGTTGTTCTGCAGCATGGAAGCTGCTGCTGCTGATCTGTGTCACCCCGCACAAAAGTTACCACTTGTTCATATATAATTTAATGTGGAATGTGGGAAATCTGTCTAAGGAAAAATGCAAAACTCTGAAGGCAGCAGGTCAGCTGGAAAAACACCTTCCTTCTACGTTCCCTGATGGCCATGTAAAGAGGTGACCCACAGCTGGAAAGGCGGATGGCCTAACAACTTTACTGCACTAACATTTTGCCTTTGCAAATGCTCACTAGGTTGGAAATGAGGATTCACTCAATTTCCACTGCCCTCTGTGTTCAGTCCCTGTAGTGAATTGCCAGGCAGTTTTGGGGGACTGGGGGAGGATATATGGTCTCCTACCTAACAGAGACCAAAGATCCATGCTAAGGGTCAAAGCCAGCCACAGGGCTGCCATGTACCCGTCCTGAGCCAGAGGCTTGCTGAGAGCCTACAGGAATGATTGTCAGCTGCAGGTCTGGGAAGTACCAAGCTGGAACTTTTTTAGGGTGTCCATGGTCATCTCAGTCCCACTCAGGTATCACAGTGCTTAAGAAGTAGTGAATTTGCTGGTGCCTTTTACTGCAAGACTATTCTCAGTCTTGCCCTGAAAGCTGCTTGCAGGGAAGAGGGTTGATACACCTCTGCTCTCTCTTCCTGAATTGTAGCTGTGGGCATAGGAAGGGAACTGGGAATCACTGCAGTGCCATCGTTCTTGAGTGTATCTCGCCATGATCTTGGACCTTCTTAAATGAAAGGTAGCAATTACCCCTTCCATTACCCTTGATAATGCTTTATTAGTAATTGCAGTGATTATCTATAATTGCCAGTGTTAATAGTGTGCGGTGATTGGCAAGGTTCAGCTTACACTTGATTTCTGCCTTGAGTGGGAGAGGAAAAGGCTGTTTAGTTTGTCATTGCTGTCCTCCGTAATGACGCGTTTCACATCAACTAAACACACAGCTTAGGACCAAGTGGCTGTATTTAGGATGTTGGACTAAATTTGCCTTTCCAAATTAAGTCTAATGTTCACCCTAAGCCAATTCCAGATTATGAAGGACTTTCAGAAATATCTAGGATCACCAGGGAACCTGCTGCATTATTCAACCATGCTTTGAAGTGAATTGTGTTCAAGAACACACTCATCACTAACTGTGAGCTGAATTAACACCTCAGTACCAGAAAACTTGCCTCATCTGCACTGGGGAGGACTTGGTTCCTTGGTTTGTAATTTTTATAGAACCAGCCCCAATGTCACCATAAACTGAGATTTCACTTTCAGAAAGCCTAGGCAGAGAAAGAGGTAGGGTAGCTGTACAAGAGAAGGACTGGCAATTTATCACTGTGCAGAACTGGAGAAATCCTGCCCCAAAAGAAGGCTCCATAGATTTGTTTCCTGATAGAAGACAGTTCACCTTCTTGGCCCCCAAATAATATGGGAATTGAAAGAATTATTTACCAAAGGTGTTTCTGGATCAAAGCCCTGCTACAGCCTAAGCTCAGTGAGTTTCAGGTTCAGATCTTGATTATCACTCTTTCATTTCTCCTCTGGACTGAACCTGCTCCTTCGAAACTGCTGGAGATATGAGTATGTTAAAAGGAGGGTTTATTTTCAGGGGAGAAATGAACATAAAAGCTATGGAAAGGAATGTGAAAAATTGCATGGATGGAGATGCACTTTATCACATGCCTTTGCAGTCCATATCTTCAGGGTGCATTAGTTCCCATGTATAAAATACAAATTTAGGACTTAGACATAGCATATATGATGTGTATGTACCTAATGGTCTTTCATAAAGTCTGACAGGCACTTTTGCTGTATACGAACCCATACACTTTTCAAAGCTCTGTTCTCCAGATTTCCCTCCCAGGTTATTGGAACAAGGTGACCTTCTGTGGTTACTAATCCCAAGTGGGTGACCTGATTGTTTATGGGATCGAGAAAGACCCAACAGACTGATGACTACTGGAGTGGGACCTGGGAGCAGCTAATTTAAAGCCACTTTAAACTAACTTTTGTTTTCTGCCTGAGCTGGCCCAGAGAACTTGGGACAGTTGTACCCAGCCTGGTGCATCCTGACAGTAAAACTCTACATCCTGCTGGGACTGGAAACAACGCAAAGCCATTCTCTCAGGAAACAGCTTCATGCAGCCATGATGTAAACAATAAATTACACATCAGTTTTGAGCAGGCACCACTGGCTGGAAAGATTTTTTATTTTAAATCTTTTGCCGGTGTTTATAGTGTGGACGTGACTTACCGCAAATGAAGAAAATGTAAAGAAGTTGAATTCAACATGATTGTATTTGCTGATCATTTTGCATGGTTCCTTCTAATTAATTTGGGAGCTATTCAGTGAAATTTGGCTTCCTTTTTCTTTTCTAGCCACTAGTTTTACTTTCAGGACCTAGGACAAAAGGAAAATTTTAAAGTATTTTCCTTTATATAGTGTTTTTTAAGTTTGAGAAAAGAACCACAATCATTAGCAGTATTTTTGCTTTAGTGTATATTTGTGGATGCATTTATTGTTTGTGTAATATTTGTATTTTCAATGAAGTTTGTTCCTCTGGTGTCTCTTTCATCCTGTTTAGTCAAACCTGGTTTATTTTCTGGATTATTCTTGTGGTTGTACAAGTGTCTATGGTCTGACATTTGAAAATGTCCTTTACCTGGGCATGTATACTATGATTTCACACAGCCATGGGTAGTTCTCCATTGATAGGATTGGTCCAAGACCCTTAAGGGAGGCTTGAGCAATTTTAGGAAGTGATGAGGATCACCCTTTTGAAAAGCCAGCCTTTTGTTTAAGGATTGATCAAATCAGATGCTGGGGAACTAATGAATCCCTTGTGCTTACATCTCAAAACCCCTGGCTTTCCACAAGTGACATGTGGTTGTCCCTAACAATAGGCAGATAAAACCTGAGTTAATGGTGTAAGAGGCAATTTGGCTTACAGTTATGTGCATTTTATTTAGATAATTGTAAGACCTGCAATATGCTCACTAAGAAATGTGAAGACAACTTAGATTTACAGGCATGTCTTATGTTCATGCAAAGAAAAATTTGGGGGTGTGGTGTTTAAGTTCCTGCGAACGACCACATGAGTCAGAAGCTGAACACCAAAGTAGCTTATGAAGGATCTCAAAAGGGAAAACAAATGTCCCAAGGTCATCCTCACAAGGGAGATAAAAAAATGGGAGACTCTGCCAGTAGGGTGAGGAGGCTTGGCTTTTAAGGCTATCATCTTCCTTGGTTTTGGAAAGGATGGCTTTGGGTCAGACAGGGTGAGAGGAAAAAGCCCCCTGCCCCAGCCAGCTGGATCGATCTGCAGAGACCCATCAGCAGCACAAAACCAGGCCCCACCTCCACTCCTGGGGTATTTTGGTTGTAGTGAAAGGCTCAAGAGATAAAGAGAGGGAAATTTGCTCTTTGCTAAATTGATATTTGAACTGTGAAATGTTTCTAATAAAATGCAACTCAGGGAGGAGCTTCATCTGACCAGCATTTGGATGAGTCTGATACTGAACAAAGTGATATCAAATAATACACTGCATCTGAGTATAGGTTAGACTGAACCAGAATTATTTCATGGCAGTACATATCCACAGCTTATTGAAGTTGGAAGGGTGGCACCCAGATGTTTTATGCTGCTAAAGCACCTGGGTTCTTTGACATTCTCATTCTTTACTCCCACTCCAAATGCAGCGTGACGCTTCCCATAACGTCTTTCTTAATTGCAAGCAAGAGCTTGAAACTCGCCCAGGATCAAAGGCTGCATTTTGACAGTTCAGGTGCAATTAAATGTGAGTATCAAGTAGGGTGTCTGCAATTTATTATTAAACCTATGTTGAAGTGCCGGCATAACATTAGAGTCACGACGCCTTCTTGCAGATCACGTAGTTAGATATCTAAATGGGTGCGCTTGCAGACAGAAAATTGTGCTCCAGTCATTGGAGGCTTGGGCAAAGCCCAGCTAATGCTGAATAGCCAGCCAGTCCTATAAAAATGTTTTTCATTGCAAACATAGGTCTCTTAACTTGCTAAAAGGGAGCTAGGGCAAGCATTCAACAAAAAAATGTCTTTAGTCATGGACCAGATATAAGGGAGCCAGATAGCTGCTGGCTTTGGAGCAGTTTTGAATCAAGAACATTTGCAGTATCCTTGGTATTCACACTCAAAGGCTTCTCTTAGAGCAAATATCTGCCTGAGCATGGAAAAGCAAGATCACATTTGCCTCTGAGATCTGTGCTCCGGTAGATTAAACCCATGAATGTTTAACCCACTCTTTTTAAAAAAAAAGTAGAGGAACTTCAATTAAGCAAAACATCCAGTGGGATCCAGACAGAACGAATACCAGAAACCTCCTCAAATGTTTGTTAAGGTAGAGGAGAAAAGCAATTGTTCTATAATTTCCTCAACTCCTGAAAAAAGCACTCTCTGCTTCTGTTCTTCTTTTGTAAGAGATCTTTAAACATGCGCAACTACAAGAGAGAATTGATGAAAACTCCACAAAAACAAGTCAGTATTTCTGTGGGGTTTATAAGAAATGCTTGGACACTGGAGTGACAGTTAAGGTTCCCTTTTGAAGAAATATGTCAACTGCTCCATGGTTGTCCTGTCCGCGGTTGTTCCTCCTTGTCTCTCATCAGAAAATAATTTGTACTCTCTTGTGAAAGTAATGAAAATCTTTCCTCTTTTCCTACCACCTCTTTTCCTGCTGGATTGATGGGTGTTACAGACACTACTGATGTACTGTCTGAGGCTAAAACTCAATAACAAGCTGAAATCATATTTAAGGAAATGAGTCAATATGCAAAACAGGAAGGAAACACACTGAATTAAACCTAGAAAACTACATAGCACAGTGTAGTGCAGGGGTTTAATACCTTTGTACTGTGAAACTGGGGAAATGAACTTTCAGGTTCAATGTCTGTGGTGGGCAGCGTTTCTACTCTCTCTAGTCAAAATACATTAATTACAGAAGGATCAAATTGGCACGAAGGAATTGCTCTCAATGAAGTAACACAAATGTTAAAGCATGGTAGAAAGAAAGCCTGGTGAAAACTGTCCTGAAGGCCGGAGGAGACAGGGAAAGGGAAGATGAAATCAGTACCAAAAGAGTGAAATGCCAATCCCACTCAAGGATCATGTGGCTCGAGGAATATGGGGAAAGGGAAAGGAGTTTGACTCTGTGCTGGAAATTTTCACCTGAAGGTAAAAAAAGGGAATAGTGTGTCCTGGAAGGTTTTAAAGAAAAATTCGTGCTCAGCCTATTGTCCAAGTGGTGCAGTGCTGCCTGTAAATATTGAAACATAACTTTACCGAATGGGCTGGCTTGAAATGCTACAACCCAAGCACCATGAGAAATGTATTTGTCAACACATTGAGGAGAGTGGGGGGGTTGGGTGGAAAGCAAGCCAAATGAACGACAACTGCCAAAAAAGTAGAGCAAAAAAGGTATACTTTCCCTTGTGTATCAGAAGCTGACTTTGTGCCAGGCTCTGTCAGGAAGTGAAGGGAAAGGTGCTCAGAGGCTGCCAAGTCCCCAAACAGGTCTTTATTTCCTGCTCTTAGTATTTTGCTACATTTGTATTTGATCAAGAGTAAGGGGATGATGATAAGGATAGATCCATTATTTTGTGGAGCAAGGAGGAAGACAGGACTGCCAGAAAAATCCCTTAATTTGGATTTGTGGCCTTGAGGCCACTTTGTCTTCTTATGGTCCCAGAACAAGCCATGGGAGCTGGGGGAAACTTCACTGCACTTCATGCCCCAGGGATACCTTCCACGCAGGGCTTAAAGAAAGCTTGGAAGACTATAAACAAGTTTTTGAATGCACCAGGAGCTGGCTTTTATTCTCTCTGGTTTACCTATTGTGAAACTGGAGCACTGAAAAGTTGGTTTTCAGAGTTTCCTACTGCTCGACACCTACATGAAAGGTCAGCATTTCAGAAGCACTATGGGTGCTCAGGAGGAACCAAGGACGACTGCTCTTTCTCATAACTTTGAACAGAAGCCACTTCTTTGCTAAATTTGCTAGCATGCAAATGCTGGTGAAAGTCAGCACTGCAGTTGACTAAATCAGAGTTTGCAATCTGTTCTTTCAGCACTAGATAGAGCCTCTCGTTATCACTGTGGTTTTACCCTCCCTAATGACTAATGCACTAGGAATAAATCAGTGACATGAAAACTGGCATGTTTTTCAGCAAGCACAATCGTCCATGAAATTTCTATAATTTTTCTCCTTCTCCCCATCCTGCCCACTTAACAGCATTTTTCTTTCCCTAGGAAACCGATCCTTACTGTGGGGAGTCATTTACAGTGCTGGCAAATGACTCAAAAAAAGCATTATGAACAGAGATGTCTCAAAAGGCCAGTTTCTGGCACCACACCACTTGGGCAATGGGCTGAGCAGGAATTTGTATTTAAAGGCTTGGTCTATGAATAGGGGACTTGGTTGCTCGTGATACCTCTGGGCAGAGAAGAAACAGTGTTTCTGTGGTCCATTATCATGCCATAATTATCCCAGATGTAAATGAAGAGCTGGAGTCACAGCCATTGAAACGGAGTCAGTGACAGGGAATTTCACCTGACATATCTGGTAATATTTTGGAACCAGTGATCCAAATTCAAGCACACAAACTGCCATGTATTTATTGCATAAACATATATATATTTTGGACAGCTGTAATATGGTGTGTACTCCTGCTGTTCTTTTGACACTATTAGCCCAGTAAAACTACTAATTGAACTTGTAGTGCTGAAAATACTACAGCCATATGTGTAACTGCAGTGTGTACTTCATAAATGAGATGATGCCACCATGAACTGTGAAAATAATGCAGCTGTATAAAATTAGAGTGATGAATGTGCATTGGCATGCAGTTCTACTGTGCAAGCCAATGTTGGTACCAAACTGTTCCCTCAAAAACGCGGGCGTTTAAACACGCTTTATAGGGCAGCAATTGCTTACTCTGCACTTAGTTTCTGTGTGGAATACAACGCTGGTATTTTTTTTTTCTTCCGTCCAAATTTTGCTATTTTGATGACATTTCTCTTATGATGGCCGACCTCCAAGGTAGGTGGGCTTTGGTTCAGTTTTGGAGAAAACCACCCATTCTGGTCTGTGACCTGCTGCTGTGGTCCAGGAGCCCCCAGGTGGAGGGAAGTTGAGAAATGGGACAAAGCAAAGTATGGCAGTGGGGGATTTTGTCTTTGCTGCATTGCTCTTCTAAGGACAGAGAAAATCCTCAGCCATCACAGGCCATCTGCATACAGCTCCTTAAACAAAGAACAAACTAGAACAAGGGACAAACAAAGACCTAGAGTTGAAAGCGGAAAAACAAGGAACATAATTACGGTCAAATGACACCCAGGAGACAGAGGTTTGGGAGTGAATCCTGATGACTCACAGAGGAGGGAGAGGATGAGGAAGCAAAGACTGTGATTGCTATCAGCTTCTGGAGGAAACTTCCCAGGCACATCCCAGGCTATCACATGGTGATCCGAGGGAAGAGGCCAGGAGAGATGAGGGCTGCTTAGTGAGTGAAACATCTCTTCTTTGTGGTCACAGGGAAACCTGGCCAGACTGCCAGGACATTATCTAGAGAAGACAATGGTGATGAGAGCAAATGAAACAGGTTTGTGGTTGTGGTTTGTTTTTTTTTTCATAAAGTAATCTGCAGCTGCTACAGTATTGCAACATTAAATATGAAGGTTTAGAAGCAATTAAATCTCTGGCCAGTGTGACTACACTGATGGATGATTCCTGAAAGAGGCACACTCGGGATAAGGATAGTTAAGCTATCAGCAGATAAACAGAGATTTGCCAGCTTCCACATGCAGAGCAATCGCTGCAGGCAAGGGTGCATCACTGGGGGGTGACTGCCACTGTTTATCGATCTTGATAAGCATTCAGAAACCTCTGTGAACAAATAGCAGCCATGGCTCTTATCACCAGGGCCATAAACCGAGACTCTCCCTCTGATACTACTCAACAAAAAACCCCAAACCCCTACATCCCAGAAGCGATTAGCAGCATATGGGAGATCTGTAGAAAATACTGGTGAGTCCATATGCAGAGCCCTATGCAACAGCACACTTTTCTTACCTCAGCTTACCAGTGGTTGAATGAAATGAGGTGGTGCCCTACATGTATTTAGCAGAAAAAGATCACATCTCACAGACAGTCAGAGTAACCTTGCTCTTTAAATAGTCACTATTTAAAATTTCATTTTTCATGCTGTGGCAACTCCATTGCAAACCCCCCCCCCCTCGATGCCTTAAAATATGGCATCCACAAGAACCAACCTGCTGGTGAGGCTGTGATGGTGCTTCAGCTGCAGACATGACTACATAGCATCAGCTCCAAAGAGAGGTTTGTCATACTGCCATCAGCACTTTCTTGTTATATGGGATGTCTGGACAGGTAGGACTCTGGCATTAGACTCTGGCAAGCCGCAACCTGCAACTGCAGCTTTTTTCAGAACTCAAGAATAATTCAATGTGAGGCAAGGATTTGCTGCACTGAGAGACCAGAAGCGGGTTCCCTTCTCACCTTTGATTTGTAGCTTGGTCCTCCTTGTCCATTTGAGCACTTCCCCCAAAGCTACCTGGCAGTTTCCTGGAGCCACCATCACATGTCAGAAAAGTTTTCCTCTTAAATTAAAGGACAGGGCAAACTGGCTGTGGCTGGATCTGGATAGAGCAGGATGCTGTTATTTAGAACACGACAAGAATGAGAAAGGTGGTTATGAATGTTCAGGCCAAAGAATATACTTCATAGCAGCAGGGAAGGAATTATGGGGCATGAGGTGAAAAGAAAAGAATAAAATGCTAGCATTGAGAACTATGCTGCCTGATCTGACTTTGATAAAGTCATAGCGAACAAGACTGAAACTACCTGGGCCAATGAGTCTCCTCATTGGAGTCCCTCCTCAATGAGTCCCTCCTGGGCCACTGCTCTCCTGTGGAGAGCAGACTGATTTGCTTAAGACAGCTACCATGGGTAGGAAATGTGACATCCCAAGCAGGGGAAGGTTTGGTGAAGTTGGTCTCTCTCTCATGGCTCTGTTCAGGCATTTGCCTAAAAGATACTGCTACCGAGTTCAGAGCCTGTAGACCACTGGATTTTTCCACTCCTACCATAGTGGGGTAGAGAATCTTTCTCTCATCTGTTGCTAGCAACATTGGATAAAAACGCATTCAAGAGAAAGCAACACCCTTCTGACTTTAAGCTGTAATTGAGCTCTGTCACACATAGCTGAATCCTGCTTTGAAAAGCTCTGCCTATACAAATGTTTTCTTCATGTTCATTTGCCACATTTTCCTTTAGGCACCAGCATCACTGAATTTTGAAGAGTCTGCAGTATACTATATACTATATTATATATGAGGATATTACCCAATAATATCCTTATTCAGTAGAAAGGTTGGGCACACGTGACCTAAGCACGGAGATATATTGCTGTTACTTCTCCCACAGAGGATCTTTCCCTGTGCTGATCCATGTCCCCTTAGCTGGGTCCCTACTCTTGAGTCAGTGGCGAGCAGCTGGGGAGGGACTTCCAAAAGAGAGTAGTTATATCTCTCCCATTGGAGTCAAAGTCATATCTCTCCCATTCTTTGTTATAAATGGGGAAGATGATGATGAAAGGAAACCTTAGCGGGGGGAAAAAAGAATAAGACAAAAGAGGCTCAGAGGTCTGTAAAGCATTGTAGAGCTATGTCAGAATGGGTTTAAAAAAGACCGAAAGAAAGAAATTAGTAGAAAATTAAGCAATGGAGAGGTCAGACTTGCAGGTAAGGTGAAAACAGCAGCATAGCATTTAAAGGAAGAGAGACAGGAAGGGAATAAGCCATGGGAAAAACTAAAACTAGAAATAGTTGGAAGGGAATTAAAATGTTAGAGGGAGAGCATGAAGAAAGCCGTGCAATATTAGGGCTACCTTCTTGATTATTTTTCACTGGCAGCTGCTGAGGGTCCCATTGCTGCACATTCCCCTCCCTCCATGAAGAGCAGCCAAGCACTTCTCTTTGAGAGCGATGAATGTGTAAAACAGTTTTGAATGCTTCAACTTTAAACAAAACACTCTCCAAAGCCCCCTTCTGCCTTGGGCAGCTTCCCCCCAAGCCTCCCTGATGGAAACCTGGCAACTTTGTAGGCTCTCATGAGCTCCTTTTGCAGATTGGTCCATTATTAATACTGAAATATGAATACTGGTATGAAAAAAGTGAGAATCAGGCTAAATTTCCTTGCAAAAAGGAGAGATGTAATCTACTCCCTCCTCCGTGTCTCTCCTTATATGCCTTGTGCTCACTCCTTGCAGACAGGTGGGTGGAGATGTCAGCTCTAACAGGTGTAGAACTGCTTTATGGGACCCTCAAATCCTGTTGCAGTCAATGGAAATTCTGCCAGTCACTTTGATGGGACTTCGAGTGGCCCTGCAAGGCTCACACCCCTGAAACTCACACCAACCCTTACACATTGGCCTCTTCAGAGAATCTGATCGGCTGAGTGATTTACTCAGTGGGAAAGTTGTGAAGCTGAGAAACAGCCTTTAGTCCTTTTAATTCTTCCCGTGAGTAAAGGGAGGCCTTTTCTAAGCCTGATCTATAGCCAGATGCACAGCATTCCAGCTTATTTGCAGTGGGCCAAATATCCAAGCAGAGACCAGGAAGAAAAGCTTTTCTCACAGGTAATTTTTTATCAGTCCAAGCAGTGACATAGTAAATTTTTCAAAAGCTTGCTAGTGATTTAAGGGCGTAAGTCCCATCTGACTTCAGAAGTGAGACTTAGACAGGTTTTTGCCCTTGAGCCACATCTCTAAGGACGTCTGTGCTCCTTTAAGGAAGAGGTGAAAATGGAGTTCTAAGCAACTCTTTTTGAATCAGAGGCATGCATAAGAGCTGACATGTCACAGGACTGATATTTGACATATGGATCTAGGCAAGTCGTGCAGCCCAAAGGATCTGAACTGGAAACCTCTGCACTTATTTTCAGGCAGCAATTTATATGAGATCTAAGTGGCACTGTGCTAGAGAACATGAACACCCTTGACTGGAGCTCTAGGAGAGTGAGTGTTAATGAGGTGCATCTATGAATTTAATAATAAGCTTATTCTCTCAGACCGTATGCAGGTTGTTTGGAAAAACATATACTAACTGAATGAGTCTGGAAAAAAAGCAGAGTGTTTTAAACCTTTGCCATTGTGGTGGTAGAACCAACGAAGCTCTGCCATGTTGATGGAGGCCACAGCGGTAGGACCACTACTAGCGAGGGCTTCTGCACTGCTGCAGTCACAATGGCTTTCTAGCTGGCGAGATCTGAAACGCTCTCAGAATCATCTTGTATTCAGCAGGGTAGGAGGCAGAAAGCCCATAAGGACATACAGCAGCAACTGTAGTCTGCCACACTCTGGACACGGTGACATAGGTTTGAATGTCGCTGCCTTGGCAGGTCTGTCCTGAAGACATTTGCTTGCATGAATAAATTAGACACAGCTGAAATCCCCCAAGCTTCTTCCAGGGGTGCAAGGGCTGCAGGATGAGGCCCTGAAGGAAAGGCTGTGCAAGGATAGCCTCAAACAGAGCAGTTTGACCAGGCACCTCTGGCAGGGACAGCATTATTTTTTAAAATTGCTCCCAGCAATGCAATCTCTCTGTGAGACATAGATAGGATGCTCTCGTTTTCAGAAGCTCCAATAAAAAAAAACATATTTATTTCATATATTCATGTACTTAACTAGCCATACTGTATATCCCAGGAAATCCATGGGATTTCCCGAAGAGCTTTGTTACTTAATTCATTGTAAATGGTGCAGAATTTGCAGATGTAGTGTTAATTATAAGTGATCTAATTTTCAGGAAGTGTCAGGATAAAGTGCAGTCACTGCCATGCTAGCACTCAGCACATAAATATCCCGGTGTGCTCGTTTTTCTATGCATGCTTCAGATTTGACACTGAAATTCCAGCCTTTGGTCCTTATCCTGTTAGCACAATGTGAGTAAAGTTATTTAGCTGAGGATGCTTCAGTGCTTCTCCTGCAGGTAAGAGCTGGCAAGATCAGCCAGTGGTTTGCAAATATGTACTGTAAACAAATCAAGAGAACAAGTCTGCATAAACATAGAGACTTATACACCTCACTTTATTTTCTCTGCTAAAGTACATGATGATGGGAACTGTCTTGCTAATTGTTGGACTTTCGTTTTTGAACATGGGCAGGGTGTTCTGCCTGTGGTAACCACAGAGTTTATAACACCAATCATGGGGTGTACAGCACCCTGAACTTGGTGGCTGTTTCGTCCTAATGAACTGTATTTAGAGTGTTTACACAGTGCGCATTCATCTTTTCAAGGTCTGTAACATGAACTGTGGACTCTTACTGCCCTAAGGGTAATATATATGGTGCTTCTGCTAGGCTAGAGAAAATAACCTTTCTCCTACTCAGTTTGCTTTAATTAATGTTAGAGTTGAGTTGCACCACTTTTTTTTTTTTTTTTTTTTTTTTTTTTTTTTTTTTTTGGCATACTCTGGGGCATGTTGAGACCTTAAGCTTTTGGTTAACATTTTCTGTGCCAGATGAATACCTCAGTCTGATTCTGGAGGGATGTCTCTGGATGTTCAGCTCTTTCTATGAATTTTTTTTCCACAACAGCTTCTTGTGAAAGACATAATGACATTGCATGCATAGAGCTAGATTTTCCAAATAATGTTATCAATGCCTGGTTGTAGTTTCCTTTCCAAAGTGCAATAGCCAAGAAAAGTGGTGCAACTTAACTCTGACTTCTGTGAAAAACACCTATATTCAACTAAGTTATAAACCCTTGAAAAATCACAGTTTACACACACCTGGCAGAGGCTTTCTAAGTTTGGCTGTTAATCTCTTTGATGTTTCAGTCTGTGGAGGCCTTGCTCTGATCTATGGCTGCAGGGACTGAGAGGGAGGTTTCTGGCAAGGCTCTTCTTGGTGCCTCCTGGTACAACCATGGAGAACTGTGCTCTCTGTCTTTGACCTCCTGACCCCAAAAGATGAGGAAGAAGGGTCCTGGCCTTTATTTGTGGAGTTGGCGTAAATAGGTGGACTAAAACAGCCTAGAGAGAGAGAGACTTGAACTGGGGACTTGGAGTGGAGAAGATACTTGGCCTCACTGTAAGAAACCTGGCATGCGACTTTGGGTGGCAAATTGAGGCTGGAAGCTGCTGGGATGAAATGTGGGCAACAGTTGGGCAAGGAAAACTTGGGAGGTTGTGCTGAAGAGTGGAAACTGGCCTATCAGGGCTGGAGACCAGGGATGAGGGAACAGGGAGCCTGGGACCTGGAGCGTTGGGTGGTGGCACATGGGGAGGTAACAGGGTAGGTTAGCAGTGGGGAGCAGGATGATGAGATTGTGCTTCTGAAAACCCATGTAACTGAAGAGGAGCTCAAGATGCTCTGAAAAGCAGCATGCACTCATGTAATTGAAGTGTGGGATTATGTCAGGAGGGACTTGCAGTCACCCTTAGTTTGGGTGTCTTCTAATTTCGAATGCTTACATTTGCAAACTCAGTTTTCTCTTTAATGGAGCTTTTTGTCAATGACAGGACTACCTGTTTCTCTGTAGGGAGCTGGTGCCAAAAGGCTATCATGATGCTCTAGTATGCAAGTCCTGAACAGTGTTGCTTTTAGTAAATTATGATGAAACATCTCCATGTCATTTATTTGTGGTGCTGTTTGTATATGAGGACTGTAATTCTCTTAAACCTCATCTGCTTCAGAGTAGAATGAATTAACATGGATGATTGAGGGGCTGTCTAACTAATGGACTTTCAATACAGTTAATGCCCAGCAACAAATTCAATGTTTCTTTGGATAACGGAAGAGTTTAGTTTTTTTAAATAATCAAGTTTTGGTAATTTAAATTCACTGGTGTCAGAATGTTTTTCACATAGACTTTTTCTCTTTTGCTTAATATACAGCAAACTATTAATTTTTGAGAAGATACAGGCATGACTTGGTACAGTTACAAATAAAGATTTGATCAGTATCAGTGTATTTTTCTAAATATCGCCTTGTGATAGGATAAGGGGAGATAAAAGCACAGCTCTGGAGATAATTGCCAGAGCTTATAAACACTCCTCCCCCCCACACCCCCCTTTCATTTCATGACAGCTGCAGCAGCAGAGACAATATCCAGGACTGTACAGAGAGTGCTGGCTGTGGTAGCACCCCTGGTGTGTTTATGCAGCTCTCTGCACTAGCAGTAAATGATCAATGGTCAAAAATGTCAAAATCCAGCAGTAGACAGCTCTGAGTGGCCTGCTGTTGCTGACCATGCTTTGAGCTCGGGGTTGGACAGGAGGATCTCCAGAGGTCCCCTCCCACCTCAGCCATGCTGCACCAAGATGGGCCCAATGCCCATCTCAGGCACATCCACATAGGCTGCTCAGAGGTTGGTGGTGACATAGTGCCATAGGTGGGACCCTGGTTGGTGGGATACAGGGTTTATGGCTCCTCCAATGTGTCTTGCTGAGACTAGTCTGGGCCACCTTTTTGAGGGAAACAAAGGGATGTGTCAGCAGACCCAGGTGCTCTCCAGGATTAGGAGCCTCAGGGTGCTGTTTGCACTGCCTATCTGTGGGCACTAAACTTCAATGAGGGAAGCATTTTCCCCTGTTTTATCTGTGGAGGGAGATTAGCCCAGGCAGAAGGAGACTCAGAGTATGGATTTCTGCTCTGAATCACCTCCAGGGACATTTTCCCTTTGGGTGTAAGGGCAGTCAGCTGATACTGAAGGAGCAATTTCCCTACATTTTGTGCTTCAAGATGTCAATGCACCTGAGATGTCAATGCAGGCTAAGAAAATGGCATTTGTTCAGCCTGGAAAAGAGAAGGCTTCAGGGTGCCCCAACTATGGCCTTCCTGTACCTGAAGGGACCCTACAAGAAAGACGCAGGGAGGGACTTTTTACAAGAGCATTTAGTGACAGAATAAGGGAGAATGGCTTCAAACAGAAAGAGAGTAGGCTTAGATTAGACATTAGGAGCAAGTTCTTTGCTGCAAGGTTGGTGAGGCACAGAAACAAGCTGCCCAGAGAAGTTGTGGATGCCCCTGGAAGTGTTCAAGGTCAGGTTAGATGGAGCTCTGAGCAGCCTGGTCTAGTGAAAGATGTCCCTGCCCTTGGCAGGCGGTTGAAACTAGATGATCTTTAAGGTCCCTTCCAACCCAAGCCATTCTATGGTTCTATGATTCATTTTTAAGGTTATAGTTAATAGATAAGCATTTACAAATTATTGCTATCAGGAGACAATTATTGGTCAAATTCCTATACCCAACCCAAGGACATCATCATCATCATCATGGCGAGGCTTCGCGAACGAAGATTTAACCCAAGGACAAAATGTGGTCTAAATGACATACAGATGAATAGAGAATTTGTTGCTCTCCTGTGGTAAGCATATTGACCATCTTCTCCTGCTTGAAGCCTTTAATGTTAGCACAGGGGGGAAGGCTCTCCTCCTAACTAGAGGGTGTTCCTGATGTTTGGATTTTTAATTTTTTTTTTTTTGGTAGTTTTTTTATTTGTTTTGTTCTCTTTTGGTTTGTTTTTGTTGTTGTCATTTTGGTTTCTTTTTTCTTTTTTTTTTTTGAGACGGAGAGACTGGGGTTTTGAAGCAATTTATTAAATGGAGTTACCACAAATATGTCTCCTTTTTACATGTCCATTTTCAGGTTAGCGACCTGTAAAAATACTCACTCTGCTGAATCTTTTAAAGCATGCAATAAAACAGAGTTTTATGGAAGAGAACAAGGCAATGTATACGAGTCTGATAGATTTCAATGAGCCAAAATGTTCATTGTAATTTTATCACAGGGTATCAATATGAGAACTGACAATTACCTGTGATCAGTGAGGCCTGAACCTCTTTCCACCAATAGATGCTTTTTTAATCACTATGGGCTGCGCTTTTGTCTCACAGTTTTAGGCAACAGCCTTCTGAAAAAGTTTTGTGTAAGGTGTGAGGTTTAACAAGCCCTGATTCGGTAATGATTTTAATGGTTAATATAATTTTCCCCCTTAGTCCCAGAGGTCTGAGACCATAGAAATATTCATTTTTTTCCCCCGAAGGATGTTATGTGAGCAGGGGAGATTACGAAGTTTGCTTAGATTCTGCTGTCTCATGCATGTGTGCTCACTGGCTGCTGGACTGAATGGAAAAGTGTTAGGGTCTCCCTGCCTCTTGCTTGGGGAGGGTTCAAAGAAGTTTTTTCCTCTGCCTCATTAGAGATTTAAAAAAGAAAAAAAAAATAGGGACATTACTGCCTCTGATTACTCCTCCTTTGACAGCTTGGCCAACAGTTTCAAAAGCAGCTGAAAGAAAACAGGAAGACACACAGACAGCGTGATGATTTAAACTTTGTTTCTCTAGGAAACAAGGCTAGGAAGAGAACGTAAGCCTCTTAGTAACAGAATCAACCTTCTCCAGACTTAAAATTGGCTCAGAAATGAAAAGGAATGGATCCTCCATGTGCTGATTATTTTAAAAATGCTCGCAAGCTCTCATTCAGTTTTATGACTATTTTGTGACTTGCTCCTGGAACTGAAAGTTTGATGCTGAGGTCTGTGCTGGTTTAAGAGTTAACCAGCAGGGGAAATGAA
>NW_016690206.1:6855931-6963924 GCF_001604755.1 Lepidothrix coronata | reverse complement strand
TGTCCTAACTAGGACAGGTCTTATATATATATATAGTGTAGTAGAGGTCCCTTAGGTCATCATAATGGAGATACCTTTGTTATGGTATCCCAGTGCTACCCTAGCACTTATAGGGATTGCTCCTATTACTCCTGTGAATGATGGGGTCCCCAACTCCCCAGTGCTAATTGTGCTTCGGTGAATGTGTGTGACAGCAATTTGCTCTCATTGACTGTTACATATGATGTGCTTATAAAAATTGCTAGAAAAATCCAGATGGGCAAAAAAAAAGGTCCCCTGATCCAACCAGACTGGTGAGAGAATAGTAAAGGGCAGAAAAGCATAGCTGCCTTTGCATGGCACAATGCTGGGCTATCCTTCACTCTCTCCTTCCATGCCTCTGGCAACTGGATGAGCCCTGTTGAGCCTTTTTTGTCAGCTGGGAACTGAAAAGGGCAGTACCAAAGAACTTGCTGTTTTTTACAAATCTGTGTCCTGATGCAAACTTTTATTGAAATAAACTGTGTGGAACAATCTGAAGCTGAAATCTATTTATCTTTCTTTTTTTTTTTCCCCCCCAAGCCTATTGCTGGGAACTTTCTTCCCCAGAGACTTACAGACTCTTCTGTCATAACAGGTGTAGCCTGGGGGACGGTGGTAGCAATCCACGGATCCTCCTGGGAGTAATTACACTTCTTTTTGAGTTCCCCTTGTCTGATGCATCTCTCTGGTAGCACTTCTGCCAGGAGCTGTGCTCATACGTTAACTTTAATCCATTCAGTAGAGGGAGTCAGATGCTAAAATCTGAGCTAGCCCCTCCAGATCAGGACCTTGTACTTGCATGCAGGATCTGAAATACTTGATTCTTTGCTGTCTGCTTAACCCAAGTGGGGGTGTCTGGGATGTCTTGATCTCAGCTGAGCTGGCTAAACTCTGCTGTAATGATACAATCACAGCAGCAACAACAGCAATATAATTAAGAGTTATCATGCCAATGCTCTTCAATACTGCCTTGCAGGATCCATCTCTGCAAGTTGGTGATATTTCTCTACATCTGTGTAGTTCCCCTGCCTCTCTGGTGGACATTGTTTGCAGCAGTACTTGCTGGTGCATAGTTGGAGGGACATTTGGTTCCATTTTATGATGAACTTTCCTCTCTTGTGTCCGTGGAGATCTGGTTCCATAGCACAGCTTCTAGGCACCAGCTGCCACCTGTTTTCTAAGGAAGAAAGAGGGAACTCATGTAGGGAAGGTGCACAGAGGCATGTAGGGAATTATGCCTCCCAAACTTGGTGTGTCTCTTCAAAACCAGGATGTTACACAAAAAGCTGATGTGAATTTGGCATACGGATCTTCTTAAACTGTAAAAACAACCATGGACCCCAACTCCCCAGCATCTCAAAGGCTACCTTGAATGGCCAGGGTGGGAAGATGTGGGTCACAGCAGATGCCATGGGTCATGGCCCATCCCAAAGAGCAGAAGGAAGGATGGCAGGAGGCCCCTGTACCCCTGCCCAGTAAGGGATGCCTCATGAGAAGCAATGTGGGTTTTTGTTCTTCAGATTACTCAGCTGCATGGCGGGAGAGCAGACTCAGCTGCATGGTGGGAGAGCAGTGAAATCTTTCACACAATCCTTGTAGCCGATCAGCAGAGAAGCAAAAGTCAGCTGCATGTCCTAAAATGATGCCTGTGGTGTAAAACACATCAGGATGGTAGTGACTAATACTTTGGAGACAGACATGAAGAGGGAACCAGTCTCAAACTGGTGGCTAAAATTTGGCCTATTTGGCTTCTTCTCTGTTGTCCCAATTATTTCATTAGGAAGTTTTGAACCAAGAAACACTGTGGGATGCAAAAATCTGCTTCAAATGTTCATTCTTAGAATGGTAATTGAGTTTTAAATATTTATGGCAGAACCTGGAGTTGTACTAGTGAATGCATTATAGACTCTCCCCAGTGGTAAGCCTGGCTTGCTGGAGTCCTTGCTCTGCAAATAGCCCCACTACAGTGAAGAGAGGGGAAAGGAGGAGGAGGAGACCAAGTAGGCTTCTGCAAAAATGATTTATTTAGCTGATTTTAGAGGTCTTACTCCTGCACAGGCATCTCTTTCAGTGTGGAGCTACGGGAACTGGGGAGGAGAGGGCTGTTCTAACCAAACCTGGAACCTGGATAACCTAAAGGTCTGCATTCATACCACTTGCAACTGTTAGCCATAAAACACTATTAGCCCTGCAAAAAGATGAGTCAATGAGGAGTGAAAGACTCTTGGCTACTCTTGCTGCTTGCCATTACTGATTCCATGTGAAACACTAGGAGGTAACATATGCATTTTCTTCTTTTACTGCTGATGGAAATAAGATTGTTTTCCCTGCAGGCAGTGCAGAAACGAATCCATGATCCTGTGCTCTGTAATAGGCATAGGCCGTGGTGCAATGGATAAAAGGGAGGCCTTATTCCTTAGCCCAGCCCTGGTCTGCTGTGGGAAGACAACATGCCACATGTACGTATTCTCTTACTTTAATGTGCACTAGTAATACAGCTCTAAGCCCCTAACTGAGATTGATGGTCTTCAAGGCTCAAGGCACCAGTCACTTGAGCCCGAGAACCTGTTTTGCAGGGGGGTCTTCAGCAGCCCTTGCGTACCTCACAGGGGCAGCTCTGCTGGGTGTGCTGGAACAGCAGCCCCTCGGGGATTGCGCTCAGGTGCACCAAGGCGCCCCTCACCTTGGGCCAGGTGGCAGAACAAGCTGCAGCTTAAACCCGCAGAGCCCTTTGCCAGCGCTGAGGAACTGTCCGAGTACCGCATCACCCCTCTCGCCGCTGGCCGGGCCAGGCCGTACCGTGCAGGGCACGGGGTGTCCGCGGCTGCCGCTGCCCTCACCGCTGCGCGGCCGCCCCTCCCCGCCCGGGCGGCCGCCGGGGGGTCCCGGTCCCGCTCCCCCTCGCCCGCCGCGAGTGGCCGGCGCGGCCCGGGCCGGGGCGGGGTGGGGCGCACCAGGGACCGGGCGGCTTCGGCGCTCCCGTCGCCTCGGCCCCGCCTCGCTCGGCCCCGCACCCCGGCGGGGCGGGGGGGGCGGGGGGGCGGCGCCGGCTGCCGGGGCGAAGGCGCCGGCTGCGGCGGCGGGCGCGGGGCTGCCACCCCGCGGGCAGGCACGGCGGCGGCGGATGGCGGCAAGGTCAGTGGGCGCCCGCTTCCCGCCGGCGGGGCTCCCTTCCTCCCCGGCTGTCCCCCCGGAGCGGCGGGCGATGCTCGTGTGCGGTGGATCCAGCGCCTCCCCCTCCTCCTCTTCCCGGCGGGGAGCGGGGCCGCCCCGGGCGCGGATGCCCCCCGCCACGCCTCCCTCCTTTCCTTCCCTCCCGCCCGGGCGAGGGGGAGACGCGGGTTTCGTAAGCGCCTGTCCTGGCCGGCCCCGGCGCGCTCGGCTGACTGCGGGCAGAGCGGGGCTGCGCGGCTGCCGCTCCCGCGGGCGGTGCCGGGGCGATGCGCGGTGCAGGTGAGCGGCCGAACAGCGCCCGGGGCCGCCCGCTGCCCGCCGCGCCCCGGGAGGCTGCCGGGGCACCCGGCGGGCACTTCGGAACCCGGCGGGGTCGCGCCTGCATCGCGCCAGGGCTGTTCCGAGCTGAGGAGGGTTATCCGTGTGCTTCGCGAGCAAGTAAATCCAGATAACTTAGAGAAGGGGTTTGGTGGGGTCCTTTGTTCCTGCGGGAGGTTTGGTGGTGGTTTAGTGTTGTTTGTTGTTTTTCTTTTGTTGGTGTTTTTCTTTTTTTTTTTTTTTTTTTTTTTTCCGTTCCCTTCCTCATGCCGGCAGTTAGCAGAGAAGATATGCGGTAACTCGAGTGCTGTCATTAAGTGCCAGACATCTCGCCGGGCTTTTAGGAAACGGCTTTAATTATTTTTTTAAGCCAACGTGGAGGAGAGGCGTGAAGCCCCCTGCCCAGGTAGGATCCCTGCTCTGCAGAGTGGCAGCGTTCAGAGTTCCTTACGGCGTTAGATGCTGTCTCCTGGCCGAGGTCGAGCTGCCAAAAATGTGATTTACGGACCCTGCCGACATCCATCACCCGAGCGCTTTGTTCCGACACGCCGGACGGCGGAGGGACTTCTCCGGGAGCAGCTCTGCCTCTCCTGAAACGTGGATACGCTTAGGATGTGTGCAGCAGGCTGCTAGCCAGGGAGGCATTAAGGGTGTGTGTTTGTGTAATAGGTGTCTAGAAAAAAAAAAGCAAACAGGGTTTTGATAAGGTCCCATTAATTGAACTGTAAACATAGTAATTCTTCTGTTCTTGTTTCCCTACTGAAACTCTTCATCACCGATATGGCCCATGGTTTTTGTTTTCTTTGTCTTTTTTTTTTTTTTTAGTAGTACGTTTCAGAGAGCTTTTGATACAGATATGCTTAAGATTTTGGGTCTGATTGAAGCTGTTGGAACGTTTTTGTAACCTTCCAACTTATGATATATATGAAGGTCCTGTTTTTAGCCTTTCTGTACCCAGGCTGGGGTTACAGGCCTTTTTGAAATGTCCACCGAGTCTGCACTAATGTAGAGCCTATGGGATTATAATAACAGTAATTTAGGAAAAAAACCCTTCTGCTGAAAACACTATTGTTGGCTATGTAATAGTGTGTGACTGGATTTCAGCTTATTGATTGTGTGAAAGGTGAAACATAAAAGTAGCTCTGGCCGAGGTGCACACAGCTGGGACAGCCTTGTGCTGTTGCTGGCTGTGGCACTGGCAGCACTGGTGTGCCTGTGATGGTTGGGATGGAGCTCTGTGGAAAATTCCCGCCCTGCACACGCTTTTGTTGGCAGTGTAGTTAAAAAGCCCAAACCTCTGGTTCAAAGCTGTGAAGGTCTGTTAGAGGGTTTGGATAGCTGGTCAGGGATGTGGAGACAAATGGAAATGATGTGTTTTCTGCTGCTTGTCTGGGGGGAGCAAAGTTGTTTGGACCACACCTGCTGCAAGTTTTATATGGATATTGAGAAGTCTTGGGAGTACTGGACAGTGCTGTGGAACATCCAGATCAGAAATGCCAGAGAGACAATAAATGTTGCTTTGACTCTAATACAGTATGTTTAAATTATATGTTCAAATGCAATAACTTAGAATGAGCATCTCATCCAAAGATTTGCTGTGGCTTAGCAGAGTGCCTAGGGAACGGGCAGGTAGATGCTTCTGGGAGCTGGTCACCCTTCCCCAGATGAATGGCCTTCAACTATGCCACAATCCATGGATATGTTTTTGTCATACCTGTTCCTGGCTACAGTTCAGGGTTCTCACCTTGACCCCTCGATGAACTGGATCAGAAACTCCGTCAGCCACAGTCTGACAGAGGCTTCAGCATAGTTTTAACTTCAGTCATGTGAGTTGTTCTAATGAAATTAAAGAGGGATACTAACAAGCAGGCTTGCATGCAAAGGGTTTAAGCTCCGGGCTGCCTCTCACAAGCCTTCCAGGGTGTGAACTACACATATTTTTACTCGCATAGGGCTGAGAACAAATGCCATATCATGTTTGGGTTCCATGCAGAAGAGCTGACCACACTTGGGACCAGCACTGGCAGAGTAGGAACAGTGGTGCCTCTCTGCTGGAGTTTTATGGAGGATTAGTTTGCACTTGGGACCTGAAGTCTTGCTAGAAACTAATGAAGCTTATGCTCCTAAGTGCTCAAGCCATCCTTTTGAGCAGAATTTAGTTTTCTAAGTCAGTGAAATCAGTTGATGGTGCCTAGAGGATATGGGTCGAGAGGTATGCATGGATCTAGATGATGACCTGATCAGTTGATCATTACCAAAGACCCTGTGATTTGTGGTTTTGACCACAAGCTATTGACTTTGGGACCTGGCCTAAGGCTCCAGCCCTTTTAAGAGGAGTTCTTACAATGCCCTTTGTATACCTGTGTTTATTTGTCAGCCAGTTCTGCAGCCCTTCTGTACATCAAGATATTCAGGCAAGAAATTTCACTGACTTGAGCGTGGTTATTCAGCTGAGTAAATGGTGTGCAATCTGAGTTCAAAGCAGTAGATTTTGGGCATGAGTGCTCTCTTTTTGTGGAGCATGTGGGAAACTAGTTTCCAGAGCCTGGGATCTTGGCATGCCTTAAGTTCTCTCCTGTTCTTACACTTTGCCTCTATCCGGTGGGTGGGTGGGCTGGAAGTGAGATAGGAGGCTGGGCTATCCTCCCCTTTACAGAAAGCAGCTCTTCCAGAGAAATTCCACAGCTGTTTCTGAGTCTGTCCGGAGTTGCCTGCCTGCTTTGTTGATGCTGTTTTCTGCTGCTGTACTGTGCTCTGCGATGGGAGCAGAGGAGTCCTTGGAACTGATGTAGCTCTGTAGCATGATCCGTGAAACCGAGGGGGGTGAGGGGAAACCCTTCCAGCTCTCATCAGTGCAGCATCTCCCTATGTCCTGGGCTGACAAGGGCTCAGCATTTGTTGATACGATTGCAGCAGAGCTGCCCCCTGCCTCAAAGGCACCTTTGGTGGCCAAGCACCAGAAGCATGGGCTTAGGGATGCTGGGGATGGTAAGCAGAAGGATGCTGAAGTCTCTGGGATAAGTTCATTTCCAGGGCTGGTGCTTGTGAAGGAGAGAGGAGCCCCAGCTGCTTTCATAGTTAGAACTGAGTAATAGCCCTTTAGCCTGACAAGGCATTTCACCCCTTTCAGATGCAAATCCCCTTGCCCTGTCTGTCTTCCTGCTGCAGAAATTGCTCCTCTGGAGTAACCCTCAGATGTAAATGAGTTTGCAATTTGCCCCTTCCCACTCCAGATGCAAAACAGCCGGGCAGTTACAGAGCTGAACTGCAGTGTGTACTGTGCAGCTTCCAGGCTCTATTGAGCAAGGCATTGTTTTCTGGACCGTAGCAGAACATGGAAACACCACTAATCAAACACACCACAGTTTTCATCTGGTTTTATTTTATTTCATTTTAACTTCGTTTCCCCAGGAAATGAGCGCTTTTGTCTCCTGTTTGGCCAGTTTCAACCAGATTGCACCAATGGTTGACAGTCTGGAAGATCACTAATTTCCCGCTTGTGTTTGTTAAGATTAGTGGCTGGCTCGGAAATCTTTAAAGCATTGCTCTCTCTGACAAAAACTAGACTGTTTACAGCTATTCTGTGTTGTGCCTGCTAGCAGCTGCCCGGCCAGGCATTGCATGTGTGGAGGTCAAACATACGGCACCTCTGTAGCCCTGGCCAATTTGCAGGGTGTGCTTGGTCTCCAGGGCGTGGGTGGCTATGAGGTAATGTCGGAGGGAGCTGCAGTGGCTGCAGTGGAGGGGCAGGAGGACAGAGGACACAGATCTCCCACAGATGGGTGCCATTTGGTACCCTTCCTTGCAGCCTGGCTACCCTTTAGTTTGTCAAGCTAAAGCCACCTGAGATTTAATGTGGCTTGCAGGCTGACACTCATAGCTTGAAGCCTGCTTTCTTTGACCTCCAGGACACCTTGAGCTGAATGAAGGTGAGCATCAGATCAGATGGGAATGTGCATCCTGGGCAGGACTTATGTGCAAACTTGCACATGTGCAATGGCAGCATGATAATCTGGGTGTTCACCAGCATCATCCTGTTGAATTCAGTGATAATTTGACACTGATAACAGTCAGAGCCATATTTTTTTTCCAAAATAGCTTGAGAGTGAATACAGTCCTTGATTCCTACACAGCCTTCTGCAGGTGTGCACTTGGGTTGATGTGGTACTGTAAGATGTCAGGGATATGCTTCTGTGTTGCTAAGCATCCCAGTATAGATGCAGCTGGTTTGGCTTGGGTGGTCTGCCTCGGAAATCTGGACAACACTGTACTAAGAAAAGCAGACTCACCCTCACCCAGGCTGTGTGCTAGACAGTATAGCTGCATTCAATGTGGTGGGAACAGTACTTCCAGACTTGGACTGAAGGAAGAACAAGCATCGACATTAGAAATAGGTTTCAGAGGTGTCAAGAACATTTGTGGGATGCACATGCAGTTCTTCAGCCAGTGCGTGATTTGATACCCTCTTTGTTGCTGCTGATCTTCAGACAATACATGCCTGTTGTCCTGGGGCATAGAGCGTGGTTCTTCAGAGATCACCAGTGTCACTCTCTAATATCAAAATATTATGTGACACCTTAGAGGGCCAAGGTGAGTCTCAAACACCCTTATGCCACTCCTGTTCAGACAGCCTGGGGTGGAGGTAAAAGCAGATGTGTCTGTCAAGGTGAGATGAAGGGAGGAACTGTGTAGCTGGGCCCATCATGGGTTATGGAGGATGTGGAGCACCAAGTCATGCCAACCGGGCAAAAGGAGATGTTATTCCCTTTCCGCACACGCAAACTCTGCCTGTGAATCTCTGGCATCTAAATGCACTATTAGAGAAGTATCACTCAGTGAAGGAGAATATCTCTTGCTTCCCTTCCTTTCTTATCCTTGGGCACCAACTCAGATCACTGGCATCTTGGCATGGTAGATGGCTGTGGTGAGAATGGACTCTTGGGCTTGGACAAGACATCCTGTGCAGGTCCCTCCTCTGGTGCCAGACACCCAAACTTCTGTGTCAGAAATCCTGAAGCAGGCAGTTGTGGGGTAAAATGTTGCTGCGGTACCATCTCTGCCTGTTGTTAAATGTATTGGGCTAAGTATATATATTTAGTGATGGTGCAGTGCCTTGTCTGTTAGCTTTTAAACTGAGCTGAGCAGGTTGCATGCAGGAGGGAAGGATTGCAATGCTTTCATCACCACAATGGACTTTTCCATGGTGGAACTTTTCCAAAAGATGTGCACTGGAAAGGGCTGGTATGGCCCAAGTTCCTGGGACACTGCAGGCTCTGACTGACTGCACTTCAGGGACTTGATAGCTCCAGGTTTTGCAGGCTCTTCTTTCTGAGGATGGGAAAAGATGGAAGTGAAACTTGCTTTGGTAGGAACAAAAAAGCGTGCAAAGATCGTGGTAGTAGCTGCCAGCACCTGTTAGACAAGGTAAAAATACTGTTTAGAAGAAATGCTGGGTGTATGTTTGCAAGTGGGGGCATACAAAGGCAAATAAGATCTTTTAAAAAGCATGAAGCATGCATAGGGAGCGTGCTGTCAGACACACTGCCTCTTGCCAGCTAATACCATCTGCAAATAAAACAAGTTAGGTTGTTGCTATTGTAGCTGCTTACTTTCATGAAACAGGGTGACCCAGACTTGTCTGATGCTGAGAAATATGTTGGCAATTTTCCTGAAGTCCAAGGTGTGCAGAGTAATTTACTTAAAAGACCCAATATAACAATTATCATCCAGGATGAACACATACAACTGTAATGTTTGCTTGCAGTTGTATTTTATATGACACTCTCCCTGAAGTTGCTTGCTGACTGCATTCACCAACAAACACAGCCTGAAGATGATGGGCTTCTTTCTGACCTGACGTTAGCAGCAGTAATTACACTTAAATAAGTTTTAATGTGGCAGTAGGAGGGATTCAGTGGCTTGGGCAGAAGGCTGTTAGTGGGGTCATTTGGGATCCAGGCCTTGGGAGCTTTCCTTCTAACCTTGGGCAAAGCACATCAGCTGCTTAGTACGTCTGTTCTTAAAATCTGATTTGTGACAATTCATTTCAGAGTTGTTGATTGATGTTGGTCTTGGTTTCCTCCTCTGAAACAACCCCAAAATCCCGAATGTTCGTGCATGGAATCGAAGTTTGAATATAAAGCCTCACTGTCTTCTTCCTGCTCTTTACCTCAGATAAAGGTGGAAGAAAGAGAGTTTTGTGCACGGCCATCTACTGGAGGCATCAATCATGTTGGGAGTGGAGGCTGCCAGTTTTTCCACACGTTATTAATGATGAAAAGATATAAACATATGAATGCATAATTGTGTTAGATTTAGATTGCTTACAAAATAATGACATCAGGAGAACAATGGGGTTACAAAATCTGGCGGACAAAGCACTGAACTGCCAGGACTAACATTGCAGAACTCCCCTTTGCATCTGCATTATGATACAATCTTTAATTCTGTAATTGCATCATTTTTTCCCTTTCACAGTGTCCCTCTTTCACTGGATAGGTAATTGCTGCCTAATTCATTTTCTCTTCCCCACATTTACTTTCTGCATGTGTCTCCACATCTATTTATTTTACACCCCACCCAGACCTTGAACTGAACAGTACTGCTTATTTCTTCCTGGGGGGCTTTTTCAGGTGGGGAAGTTCTTATTCTTGCAGCATCTCAGGTACTGTTTTCATTTTCATAGCTGAGGAATGGAGTCAAAGAGCAAATAAACCCTAAGTGATTGAAACACCTGCAATTTTGGCTGCCTCAAAGAGATACTTGGGGATGATTTTTGTTTTCCATTTGTCCCAGAGTACCTGGGATGACGTAGCAGTTCATCTGCTGGAAGCACAAGGACTCAGCTGTTAGTGTCGGCACTCTTGTAGATTAGCCCTAAATGCCTTGGTTTTGCTGACGGTGGGCACTGCCCCATTAGGGGTCACTTGAAGAAGAAGACTTGTTTCAGAGACTTGCTGAGCATCTTAAAAAGACTATGGAGCCAAGAAGGAGCCTGCAAGTGGTACGTCCAACTTCCTCAAGCAAGGTGGTTGTCTCTTTTTCTTCCTGCATTGCCTTGTTCACTAATCTTCCTGACCTCCACTGGGTGAGGCAGTGTTTGAGACAGCTGTTGCTTTTATCATACAACCTTATCTTTTTTCTCAAAGCAGTTGATTTCCAGGGCTCAAATGGTTTGTGATAATTGAATTGGAGATAGTCAGTGCAGATGTATACAGGAGCTTGATGAAGGCTGTGTGTGTAGTCTTCATATGATATGTCTTAATATTGAAATGATCAAGTTTGCAGTCTTTGTATTAAAAATTAACATAGCTAGGTTTAAATGTAATTTTATAACTGTACAAAGGGAAAAGGGAGAGATACATAAAAATTAGGCCTTGTCACATTAATCTGCAGTGGCGTGAGTAATCCCAAGGGCACAGACCTTTGGGCTGATTTCTGACCCATGAGATAAGGGAGTGCTGAAGAGCACTGTTTGGGTATAGATGGTGGTTGTTGATAGAGTGAGGCGATGTGCTCAGGGGGTCATCTGCTGCTGTGCTGGGGGGTTTTGCAGCCCAGAGCCAGGTTACCCTGAGATCCCATTTAAAGATGAGGTAGGCAGAACACTGGTGCTTCCCAAGTTCTCTTTGACTTGCCTGTGCTGTCCTGCTCTTCACTCTGTTGCAGTCCAGTTTCTCATCTCCTTAAACTCACCCTCCACAGTCCCGCCTCCTTCCCCTTTCTTCCTGTGCTTCCCTAACAGATGCCATCTGCTTCTCCCCGTGTTTTTGGGTACCATCACTGTAGCCTGTTACTTCCGATGCCACCTATCATTTTCCAGAGGTCCCAGGTCTAGATAACCTGGTGGGATTGTATACAATCTTGATTCCAGTTTAAATCTGTAATACTTGCTTGTTCAAACTGTAGGTGAAGGCCAGTCCAATACCTTTGATTGAAGCATTTTAGAGGATTCATCTTACTTCTAGACCAGAGCAATTACTGTGAGCATCCTCTGAGATCAAGCAATGGGTTAATGGGTGCTTTAGGCCAACTCTATATAAATAATATACATCTGAAGAAAATTCTGTGTTCTGCCCTGTTTCTCACTGTTTTGTTGTATGCGGTCTTGCTTGATCTCACCTACCTTCTGTGGAGTTGAACATGATAGTGAAATTACATCAGTTCATAGTGAGGAACGCTGGTTGCTTGTGCTTTTTTGGTTCTCTGGAACTGAATAGCAACATGATGGTGCAAGAAAGAGTGTGTGGGTTCTAGAGACTGGGCTTCCAGCTGAAATGCAAGTTGGTGCAGCTTGGCCACTTTCCAGAGAAGTGATGTCTGTAGTCTCAGGAAGTCATTAGATGTCTGCATGTCTGTCTTCTGACCAATTTAGAGTGAGTTTCTTCCTACAGCTTTATTCAGAGGATGGGGAATGGTTAATAAAAAACTCACGCAGCAGCAAGAGGGGACAAAGTAGACATTTTTGGTTTTGTTCAAATGAACATAACAATTGTCTTTCTTTATGTACTTTGGGCTTTTTTGTTTCATCAAACTAGATGAGGAAAAGTGGATATACCAGCAAAGAAAATATGTTTGCCAACAAAATCTGGCCTTGGAACAGACCAGACTGGCCTGAAGTGAAACAGTTGGGACGACAATGATTTAAAAGTCAGACTTGTGTTCTTGGGAGTTTCTGATATAAATCATGACCATGATTGCTATAAACCATGTCAAACTAGATTCATAAAATAATGTCAGTGTCTTAAAACATTTCAGATGACTCAACAGATTGTACATCCTTACAAAAATAATTAATAAGCCAGATGCTAAAAACTGGCACCAACTAGTTTTTCTCCTTGCATTGGCACTGTGTGTAAGTCCAAGAGGTAGGATTTGATTACTGAACTTCAAGTATTTGAAAAGGAGAGTATTAAAAGGACCATGGGACTGGTCTTCAGCTCTTGTCCGAAGGTACTTGGGGATCCAAGGACTTTGTCTAGTCTGTGGAATGTTACTGGGAGAAATGACTTGTATTAATGGAGAGATCTACACATCTTACAGAGGAGGGAATAAGGTTTAGTTGGGAGAATAAAACCCAAAAACAAAACCAGAAAAGATTGCACGTCCATCCTAGCCATCTCCAGCCTGGAAGGGGTTGGTAAGCCTGCATGCCTGGGATTTGATCTGAGCTTGGATAGGCTTCAGTTAATCCCTGACACAACCTTGTTGTCTCTATTTTGTGTGTGTGGTTTTCTTTTGAAGTAAGTATGTTTAGAAAGATCTTCAGGCACCAAAAGTTGCCATAGCTTCTCTGGGAAAGAAGTGGCTCCTCTGTGGGGTGGCCCCCATGTTAGGTGTGCTCCACTGGCCTCTCTTGACCCCTGGTTTGCCTCCTCCCTCTCCTCTTCCTCACAGCATCTGTGGTCAGACTCTGAGAGGCAGGGACAGGGCTTGCAAACAGCTGGCTCAGCAGAGGAGGGGGAGAGCCAGCTGATGCCACTATTAATATTCTTTCAAAATTGATGGATGAGACGATTATAAAATTGCAGAGGGAACTGAAACTTAACGGATCCGTGTTTTAATTGTATTGTGGATGTTTTTCAGCAGCCGGCTTCTGAGATGCAGGACAGATCGAGCATTTTTGTGAGGATGTTGATGCAGGCTGCAAAATGTATTGTTTTTAAAGAAAGAAAAAGAAAAAGATTGGGCCAGTCTGTTTTCCACACTCTGGTGCTCTCAGTCTTCTTCAGTTGTACTGTGTAATAGCATGCAATGTCTAGACAGTAAATCAGATCTGAAATACTGTCCTGATGCATCTAGAGAAGAAAGTCTCCTGCAAGCACCTGTGGTGTCAAGGTGCCCAAGCCTGTGAGGGGTACCTAGGTTCTAGTTTTGTAATTTCCCCTGTATGCCCTTCATCCCCATGGAAAGGAATGAGGATGCTGAAGCCATCTGGCTTGTGGTGACCGGCAGCGTGGGTCCATGTTTCCTCCATGCTGGCATGTCAGCCTTCTGGCACTGACACCTTCCTGTCCATAACACGAGGAAGATCTTTTTCGGCTGATGAAGCCCTCCTGCTCAGTCTGCAAGTAGCAGTTGCATGCTGCATGAGGTTTTCTTCTAGGCAGGTGTTTTGTTTGAGTATGCTTCATCCACGATTGGATGAAAACATTCTCTAAGTTTCGTTTCAACTCAGGCTTTAACAAAATCAGTCTTCTTTGTAGTGTTGTTCCTAGCTTTTCTTTCCTCTGGGACTGAGAACTTCTCTCCACAGGCTCCTTAACTCAAACGTAACCTGTCATAATTCTGCATGTTTTGAAAAAGTACACATATAGGTGGTTTAGTAAAGAGAACAAAGTATCAGTCTTTTCTCTTACCTCCTCCTGCTTTCTCCCAAGTCAAAAGCTGAGAACAGGACACCTTTCAGGAGTGGGCTCTTTAATTTAAAGTCCCAGTCGTAAAGTTCTAGCATCTTCATCAGACAGGCCTTCTGTTCCCATCAGCTGCAGGGGAAGTTGCTTAAAAGAAGGCGTCCTCCGGGGCTTGGAGTGGTGCTGTTTTAAAAGTGAATAGTTTGGGGTGGAGATGGTCTTCTGCCTCAGTGCTTTAGCATGCCTATTTTCTCCACCTCTCTCATACCTCTGTAAGGATTTCTGGGGTCCAATCTGGCTGTGAGGAGCTCCCCCGTTTTCCCCTACTTAAGCTCCCTGGGGCACCAGCTGCAATTCCAGTGGTGAGGTTTAGAAATGGGTTCCTCTTGCTTCATTTCCTGCTCTGGAGTTGGTTGGTATTTTAATGGCTGTAAGCTAACATTAGGAGGGATAGCACACCAGGGAGCTGGACTGCTTCAAGAGGAAAAGTTTCTTCTTGCAGGCAGTAAAACAGGCTTGTGAGATGTGGTTGAGATCCCTGTGAGTTACAGAGGTGCCTTGGCTGAGTAGGCAGTGAGTGGGGAAGATGAGAGTGGATCACAACAGCTTTCTTACATCCTAAAGGACACAAAATCTTTGCACTGTTTACTCTGAAAATATTCTCTCTCCCTTTCCAGAAGTGCACTGTTTACACGCAGGCAAACGCTGAGATTTTACAAGTGTACGTGCTTGCGCTTTTTGTGCTTTGGACACAGCTGGCAATGCTGATAGGAGGGCTTCTATTGTACAGACGCTTGCTGCTTAGAAAGTAGAAATTTGCTGAGAGTGGCACTGGGAGCCCAGCAATTCTCCCTTCAGTGAGGCTGGGAACTGCCGGCAGCGGCTGAGCTGTGCTCGGCAATGTGTGTGTGCGTGCTCGCAGCAGGACCAGGGGTGCTGAGGTGCTGGTGCTGTTACTTAGAATATTTCAATTCTTTAAGCTTTTTTTTCCCTTAGCAATACTTTCCAAATATAATTATTTAAAAGAAAACCTGAATTATGCTATTTTGCAGATGATTGGAAGCCTGTTTTCTTCCTTTTGCCATGGTAGATCTGTTAACATCAGTGACTGTAGCTGCAACTTGCTTGTCCAGGTGTAGCTTGTCTTTGCTTTTATGGGATCAAGGCTGTTATGGTATTTTTTGACCTGATTCTCACAGGATTTCCTTTTGTTTGCTGTACTGTTCTGTATGCCAGTTTCCCTGTAAATGTTATGAGAACTGGCAGTATGGGCCTGATGCCAAGGGTAAGGGGCTAATAAAAATACATTTATTTTTATTTTGGAAGCTCTTGCAATTCACACTTCGCTGGCAGGGCAGGTATGGTGTTTCACAGAAGAATTCCTTTCTCATAATTTTGATTTCAAAGTGCTCTAACAGGGTCCATCTGCAGCCCTAGGCATGGCAAATGACACACCAAGGCCAGGATTCATTCAACAGCAGGAGATGGGGACACAGCAAATGTGAGTGTGAGGTCTGTCCAGCATAGCAGCACCGCTGTGGTATCCCTGGAGCAGGGTGTGATGGCCCTGGTGGGGGCTAAAACAAGGTCCTGTTTCTATTTTCTGAGTGCCAAGCCAGTGCTGTAGCCATTCTGCTGTATTGCTTACTCAGTATTTTGTTCTAGGGAGCCTGAAGGTATGTTGCTGTAGCCGAACAATGCCTCCTTCGTGAGATCTGAGATGCCTGCTCTTGCAATATCTGGCTGTGTCATGTGTGCTGAGCTGGGGACAGAAGTGCTTGTGAGCCCTTACAGTAGCTGAGGGAGCTCTGGCTCCCGATCCATGACTGTGCTCAGCAGGCTCCTGCCACGGAGTGTGAGGTACATAGCGCTGCCACAACAAGGGTCTTTCAGCGGGACTTGGCAACTTTTGCACCCAGGACTGTGCAGTCTGAGGGCACAGAGTTTAAGCTGGAGAGATACTTGATGAGAGGTCAAGATGGTTATTTGCATTACTGATGAGATGATTAGTAGGTGGTGTTCGTGGCTCTCATTAGAGACCTGTGGAAGATTGGTATTAAACAGAAAAGATCTCTGTGTCTGTGTGTAATTTATGAGGCCTTCTGCTCAGACCTCCATTCATACGCTCAAATGTTCCACACTGGCAGTGGGGAAGAGAAACTGGAAGATGCTAATTATGTCCTGTGCTGTCAAATAGAAATAAAGGTGGCCGTGGCATGTGTTCTGCAGAGGCTTAGATGCTTCTCCATGTTGTGGATCAGCAGTGTACTGCAGGGCCAGTGTATGAAGAGTGCAGGGGAATCTGATTTTCATATCCTCTGTTTAGAACTGAAGATTGGCTTTCTTTTTATAGAAATATCTGTATTTTTATAGGTGAAATCAAAGGGCCAGGCTCTTTGGTCCAAAACTGTTTGTTCTTGGTATTTGTCACGTGTATAGCTGACTGAATTAATCAAATGGAAAATGCTTTTTCCCAAACCAGAAAAATTCCACAAAAAGAAATGTATTCCACCTATTTTTTTACTTTAAAAGCAAAATACAAAAAGATCCCTCTTCTCTCCTTCTCTCACCCTCTTTCTTCTATGTTTCTCTTAGTGGCAAAATGAGAAAAGTCAAAGCCTGAAGAAAAAGGTTTGGGTGGGCATTCACACATGTATGTATGCAGGAAAAAATCAAAATATATGGATGTTTCTGACTTACCACGGATAAGCTAGTGAAAATCAGTGATTTATGTAAATGTACTTCTATGACAAAGAAGCATTTAACAACTTCCAAGTTATTCCACTTTGTATTCTGTTGGTAGATAAACATAGGCTTAATTCTCCACTTACTTGCCCTTTCATATCCTTTTCTGACTTACAGAACAGTTGCATTCATTTAAAACTAGTCTAGGGTATTGAATAGCCATGTCTGGTTAATTTTCTTTTAGCTCATTAGCTTTTTATTTTTTTTTTTAATGTGGCCACGACAGGTGGTGGCAACTCCTAGCTCTGTAGTGTGCAATGCTCTTCTTTGAGTGTCCTGACCTGCCTGCTGCTTAGCTGTCCCTTAGCTGGATCACAGCTCGGGAAGCCTCCCTTCTCCATTTTGTTGATGACACACGTGTCTGAGCAAAAGCCAGTAATGGCTTTCAGAGGGTCTGAAGTCACGGGTGTGATATGATGCATACTTTTGAGATGTATCAGCTTCCCCCTTGTGTAAATCAAATCAAACAGGGTAAGGTGCAGATCCTGTTTTGTTTCAGCATGGCTTGCTTATTCAGTGGAAAGGATGCGTGCAGTCATCTAGATGGATGAAACCATCTTTGAGCGTTTCGGTAATATCACACATGACAGAAATTCTGAGCTTCCCTGTGTGAAATACGTCTCTTCCAAGAGAGGAGAATCCTTGACAGTACTTTCAAAACCTATTAGGAAATTGTGGGTTAAATAATTACTCTATTTCCACATTAACGTTTTCGTTGCTTGCCACTTTTCCAATTGTGGCAAGATTTGCAGGTAAGAAGCTGAAAAAGGAAAGTAATATAAGGGAGCAGTTGGTTTGTTTGGGGTTTTGTTTGTTTTACTTCTTTAGTGTGTCTTGTCTGCATCTGACTCCTGGCAGGGTTTTGTGACCTTCAGTGGATCTCAACAGTGTTTTCCATTCAGAGTCCCCCAGGCAGACAGAAACCTATACGGCAGAGCACTGAAAACTCTGAACTGCCCAAAAGGAACGGCATCTTGCACCAGCTCTTCCTCTTTCCTCCTGTGTTGGTGAACACTGAGGGGCATTGTTTAAACCAGGTGAGCTTTACTGCAAAAGGAAAAAAGAAAACAATATGAAACCTTAAATGTTTGGAGATAATTATGAAGAGGACTGATCACTCCTGTAGCTCCTCAGGACAATCCCGCATTTATTGCTGACCTTATTTCAAGACATTTTTAAAGTTTTTGGAGTTCAGCTTCATCTGAAAACAGAACAGTGGTTTGGTTGTAGTACACCTAGGAAGTGGGGGTTAATCTTGTGTGTTAGGATACATGTGTTTAGACTCTCTTCAGCTTGAATATTCTTGGAATATTCTCAAAGTGAAAACTGGGAGTCACCTAGGCATTAGCTGAAGAAGAAAAGGTCTTAGGCCACAGAAGTCATAAACAAAAGAAATGCAAGTTGCAGTTCTTTAGTGCTGCATAAAAGGAAACTACTAAATATGTTCCTTTGGTAAGCAAACCAGTTTGTGAACTGTATTGTATTATTTTTTTTGGTAAATGTTCCCATTTCATCAGCTCCTGTTCTAAGATAGGTTTCTGGCACCTTACCTTCTGCAGCCAAAACTGTGGAGATTAGCTCAGTTGGTTAGAGCCTGGTGCTAATAACACCAAGGTTGTGGGTTCAATCCCCATATGGGCCATTCACTTAAGAGTTGGACTCTGATCCTTGTGGGTCCCTTCCAACTCAGAATATTCTGTGATTCTGTGAAAAATGTAGAAGAAAGAGGTTTATCAGTACAGCAGTTTCAGCGGATTGCGTGGAATCTCAAACTGGTTATTAGGTCTTTGAATTATTGGGTGATGTATTTGGTAGCTGGTATTCTGTATCAGAAGTACATAATGTAAATAAATTTGATTAGAATAGTGCTTGTACACTTTCTGTCAGTCTTTTGACTATATTTTTCTAGTTGTGTAAAGCACAAAACTTCGGGTATTGGCAAAATCTCTTCCTGTGAATGCTTTTCCTGTAATAAGCTGGTGCAAAGTAGTTCTGTCCTGTCAAAGGGAATGACTAGTAGGTGTGCTGCACCTCCCAAAACCATACAGGTCTCTGTGCCATTTTAAAGGATGCATGCTGATGATGTAGTTGTTCCTTCATCACAGTTCAAGGTTCCCTCTTTCACTGTGCCTTGGCTGCAACTAAAAGGCCCGCTTACGGATCTTACACTGGTAGAGGAAGGTAAATGTAACATCCACCTGCCCTTGCTTCTTAAGAAAGGGTACTTAGCATCTGGGAGGCACAAATACCATATTGCAACCCTTGCTCTCCCCAGGAAACCTGAAGCAAATCAGAAAAAGCTAGAGAAATGGGGTCTTGTAATCCACACAGCGTCTGCCTCCTCGGTCTTAGCGCAGTGGCTTTTTGAAAGCAATGAAAATAGATGGCCATATGCCCAGTGCAAGAACTTATTCACTCCACTGTATTTATTTTTATAGTGAAATTGCATTTTCATATCTCCGTGAGAGAGACTGTAGCGGGATACAAATGCAGTGAAGCATTTCTTTCTGTGGACATAGCGACTTGGGCACAGATGTGATGAAACTTGCTACTCTCTTCATGAAAACACATTGAGCTGGGAATACTGCTGTTTTGCATCCTCTCTAAGGAAATTTGGCAATGCAGTTGTGGTGGATGGAGATGGTATTTCTTTACGCTCCAGATCGACATTGCTATACAAGAAAAGGTGGTTGAACAGGCATAGCTTCAGTGAAGTGTGTCCATGATTTCAGTGAAACATGGGATTCAGAACCACCTAGAAAATAAGAGTATTATTCAATGGAAATTTAGTTTTACTTTTCAGTGACTCAGGAATGCTAACACTAAAGATTTGAGTCACGTTTCTTAAAGATGTTTTAACATGACTTTCAAAGTTATAGGTACATTTCACTGCATTGAAATTAATATGCATGTAAAAGCCTAAGAGTACAAAGTCTGTGCTTGTGAATTGGGCAGTTAGTGGCTTGACCCCACCTGCATTTTGTGTTTGCATGCAAAATAATTTGTATTAGCAGTAGAGCATTCCATGTGCATATATAGTGTGTTACATCTAGTCTGCACACAACCAAAGTAGGTCTGAGAAATCTAGGAGGCCATGTAGGTAAGCCTGGCTACTTGCTAGAGCTCACTAGATTGTGTCTTGTCTTAAAAACAGAAGAGGGAAAAACAAGGCAGAGGTGAGATAGTGGGAGTTATGTGGTTGTTGTAGTTAGGATCCGGTCTGCTTCAAGTAATGCAGCGTGCTGTTGATGTTACACAGGGCTCTGTTTCAACTGATCTCCAAAATGACTCAGTGTAAGAACTGAGGTCATGTGGATTATTTTTAAAAGACCTGTTGGACTAATTAGGCTATGTTATGTGGCATAGTGTTAGTTAAGCATGCCCAGAGTTACTGATAAGAATTGAGCCTTTAATCTTCTGCTGGAAGCAACTTCCCTTCAAGATTCAGAGATGTACAGCAGTTGTAACATATAAAACCCAAAGCATTATAGAAATTAAGGGAGAAGGAAAGAAGCTACGTAAAGTAGAAGGGGAATTAATTATATGACAAGGGATACACTGAACAAGCAGATGGCTCAGTGTCGCAGGGAACAGATAGGTTGCATGAGTGTTTAGAGACTACTTTGACTGTCTGATCATGTGCTTATAATATATATATATATCTAAAAATTTGTGGCTGCTGTGATTATAATATATAATGTATATTGTATATATTGTATATATATATAATAATATATTGTGTATATATATATACATATATATGTATATATATATATATAATGTATAATGCCTTACTATGTAGTTGTTTGAACAAGGCAACAGAGAAAGTAAGACTTCAGACTCTTGCTTCTTTTGTTGGTTACAAACATTGAGTTCCTCTTTCACCACCTCCAGACTCCAAATGTTGCTTGTATGTTATCTGTATTCTCCCTTGCTTCCTGCTTGCTCTCTGTCCCTACCCACCTCTGGCCCCTGCCCTGGCCTCCAGCTCCTGTAGGGAGTCCAGTATCTTTTCTCCTGTTCCTTTCTCCATCCTCTTCATACCCTCTGTTAATCTTCAGTAACACAGATGTAAACTAGGCAGATTTTTAGTTCCCCATTAATTTTTGTAGCATATGTATTTTTGAATTTTTTTTAAATTTAAGAAAGGTGTTTGTCCAGTGTTTGTTTCCAGATAGTGTAAATGATGGGTGAAGACCTTAGAAAAAGAATATTTCTACAAAGAAACTCTTAGCATAAACCTTGCCAAATTTTATGTGGCTGAAAAAAGTTGTCTCTTGACCCATAATTCCAGAGAGGTAATTTTATTGAGGTTTAGACTCAGGTTTTATATTGTAGGAGGTCTGTGTCCACTAAGGAAAGCCATCATCTCTTACATACTGTTGACTGTCCAGAGGCAAATTTCAAGTCTGGAAGTGTGTGTCCATGTGCTAGTGGGAGGGCTCTGTCAAAATTGGGTCTTTGTACTGCCAGACCAGGGGGCAATGTGATCAGATGAGCCAGGACATGCAGTGGAATGATTCCAGCAGTTTTTGACAGTTGCAGGAAGACAGAGGACTATCTGACTTCACAAAGCCTGCTGGGTAAACATGTTGAGCCAGCAAAAGGCTTTGAAGAAATGCTGTTTTGTGCCTGTGGTATGTATAGATGGGTGTTGGATGCTTAAAGACCATCTTTGCTTTTGTGTGACATGTCGGCCCTGTGCTGGCATAGGTTACAGGGTGGCATTGGATGTCCCAGCACGATGTTCAGCGTGGTGTTCTTCCTCTAGTTCAAGATTTTTGATTGGATTTTGATGCAGAAGAAATAACCCCTGCTGTCAGTGAACCACGAGGGGGTACAATGTTGTATACAACATGTCCCAAGAACGTGGTATTCCGGGTTAGCACTGGTGGCCAGTGTTGGGTCCAGAGCAGTTCTTTCCTTTTCAGCAGTGCCTGGTGTTGGCACAGTGTAGGCTAAACTTATGCTGCCTGAATACCATCTTAACTAACTTCCTGTTCTTTGGTACTATTCAGTCTTCCCAGCATAGACAAACATCACTGCATTTATCCTCTTCAAGGGCTGTTTTTACTCGCTGCTTTTTTTCTTTCTTCACCCTTCCCCCCCACCCAGTGACACCTTCAGTAATGTTTCATTGCCATGCAAAAGGAGGAAAGCACATTGTCAGCAGCCTACTTCAGACAGAGAAATTTATATCTGTGAGAAGCATTATGTACAGAACAGCAATTACTCAGATCATCAATATTTATATAGCAGATAATAGTTGTCATGGACAAGATGAATATTGTCACAAGAGCAATAGCTGAGGGAGGGGGATGCAAAATATAATTGTTAGATTTCTTTAAATGGGATAATTATTTAACTTTCAAGTGATTGGTGAATACAGCTTAGAGTCTGAATTAAATATCCAGTGGGAGTTCATCAGCTTGTAGTAAGTAAAGGAAATGCCCGCTACTGTCTAAGCTCATGTCACATGGTGAAAGCTGCCTGGGATGTTGTCCTTTGGATATGGCTTTAGCTGAAGGCAATGATGGGGCCCTCCGAGAATGAGGAATCATATAAAATAACAAAAAAGTAATCAAGCAGCTTGTTTGGAAAATTAATTTTTGTTATGTCTGCCATGGACAGACACTTGTGGTTGAGATGGAGACATGGTTGCATATTCCTTGATTTTAAAAGCATACTCCGGTGTTTGGTGAAACATGGCCATCCTTAGGGCAGATTTTTTACCACAGCTTTCCAGCATCCTGCCTGCCAGTTGATGTGCCTCTGGCTGCCTTGGCGCTGCCTGACTGGACAGGCAGCCCAGTGAGTCCCTGTCTGGCCTCCTGGCCAGAGGGACAGCCTAGGTCGTGGCTTCCTGTTTGCACAGGAGATGTAGCTTCTGATTTCTCCAAAGAGAATGCCTCCCCTCACCCGCCCTTTTTAACCTTTTGTATGGCAGCGTGATAATTTGGAGAGCTTTCATTCACTAGCAAGAATGCTAACCTGTTCTGTTTTTGAGACATATTAAATCAAAAACTAACTTCATGTGGGCTGTTTGCTACAGGCAGTTTATTTACCGACTTTTTTCTTCTGCTTGTGAAATGCCTCTGAATAACTCTATTTTTTGTTTACACTCACTGACCCTTCAGATGTGACTTCAGATGCGTATTTGAAACCCTGTAACCCCCTGACTTCTCTCAATGAGGAGGAACAGCGGATGGGAGCACTTTGTTCAGTGTTTAACTCAGTTGGGTTGGCTGTCATTTGTAACGTCAGTCACCAGTCACGAGGTTTTCCAAACACTAAAGCAACACAGGAACATTTTCAGCAGAGTAGATCCACAAAAGACCTTAACTACTATGGTATCAAGCCTCTGGGCACTGTATGCTATGGGATGCAGGTAACAAAGCTTCTTTTGCAATTCTAAGAGAAAAGTTGGCCCAGGAAACCTGGCATCCCAAATCAGGAGACACATGAACTGGCTTCAAGGGAGATTCAAGAGGAGGACTTCTAAGCTGGCAGCCCTCTTTCTGTTCCAGGAAAACCTGCTGAACTTCTCCTTTGTATTCCTTTCTGGAGTTAGGTACCTTCTGCTGAGCTGTAAGCAGTGATGGAGCTAGTGTTGCTCTCTCTTGAGTTAGATCTGATACTCAGCCCAAGGGAAGCTAAGACTGAACTCCCACCTTTGTCTAGCAGCATTTGATCTTGGATCTTTTTATCTTCATAGTTAAAACCATTAGACTGCCTGGATTTTAGCCTTTTTCCAAATGAATTTTTAATATAAAATAATTAAACATTCATTGGAGCAGGGACAGGAACCTGCCTTCCCCTCACACTCGCTTTTCCTTTCTGACCTGGATATTGAATTATGCACTTCAAAGTGGAATGGGGTTAGGAGGAGGCATTAGTGGAGCTCTGCTGAACTACTGAAATTCCTGGTACTTGAAACTTTCATCTGGAGAAGGGAAAAGAATATTATAATTTAGTCAGGTTCACCCTTAGTGAAAGAAAGTTTTCTTCTGCCATGAGCATACCGAGGTTCATGTGTGGGTTCACCACGTCTGTCACTTGCATGTGGCTTGGGGAAGCCCTGACCCTGTTTCACACAGATTAATTTGGACAGAAGGCTTGTTTGAAGCTAAATTTGGGCCAGTTTAGATCTTGCTATTGCCAGTAAAACTGAGATGTCCATTAACAGCAGTATTAATAGTTCAGATGCTTGTTCCAGTGCATAACTCTGTTAATAGAGGTGCTTTCTAAATTGCAGACCCAGTATTGCAACTATGTGTGTTTAAACTTCTTCTTAGGTAGTACCCCCTAGTTTTTTTACTGATAGTAGTATAATCTTTGCTCAGAATTTAAGCTTGTGATCAACAGATCAACAGGTTTACTTTCTTAGTTATCTTCTCCAGATCTCTTTGAGGCAGCTGCTGTTGAGACACTGTTGGAGAACTACGTCCAAAAGTGTTAATTTAAGCATTATCTTCCGGCCTGAGGGTCTGCCTTGAGGGAAAGTAAGCACTAGCCAGCTCTTGGAGAGATTGCTGCAATTCTCAAGCCAGCCCTGTGATGGACACATGCTTGCACATTCATTGCTTCTCCAGGTGTATTGCAGCTCAGAATAGCTCTTTTTACTTTTTTTTTTTTGGTGTAAGGAAAAGAAAACAAAGGACCATTGAAGAAAGAAGGTTATCAGCACTACTGATATTCTAGAATATTGAATTGTGTTGAAATAATGAGTTTGTTCATCAGACGAGGGTGTTTGTATCTAATTCTCTGAATATTTTTTTTCATTACAGCAACTTGCACAGGAATGATGATGAAAAGGATTGCTTTCCCCTCATGTTTGATGGGGTACTTGTGTTTTGGCTGTCTTGTCCCATTACTAAGCCCTGACGTATTTATATTCTAATTTCAGGATGAGGTGTTAGCAGCATGAGGAAATGGGGTGTTTGCAGCATCCAGAAGCCACGAGCCCCTCTAATTCCATTTCAATGCAGTGTCAAGCACTGGGGTACCACCATGAAGACTATACATCAAGGTCTTTTTGTCATGCTGGTGGAAACTAGCTAAAACCTTGAGGGGTTTTTATGAATAAGGGTTTAAAGATCCAATCCCGTGTAGTGGATTTCTTTTAAACTGAAAATGGGAAGAATTGCATGGCAAAGGATGGAGTCAGGGATATATTGCTACAGGGCCTCAGGAATGTTCTTGAAGCAGAAAAATCCCTCCTCCTTAGCTTCTGAGTGGTAAATGGGTGAAGCCGTTTATCTCTTCAGTTGGCTTTACAGCTGGTTTGAAGACTTGCCCTACATTGCCTTCTGGAAGAGTTTTTCTGCATCCTAATTTCGTTAAAGTTCATTGGTTTATTTTATGGAGGGAATAAAACCCCCAAACAAATCTCCTTTCACTGAAAAATAGAATTGAAGGGTTAGGTTTTGGAATGCTAGCAACATCTCCCATGGAAACTGTAATTAGCATACTTTATTTTCTCATTTGTCCCTTGGGGCTTGGTTTTATGACTGACTTCCATTTCCTCTTTTCGATGTTTAGTTACCGCTGTGGTTATGGGAGATGCAGACTAACTGGGAAGCCCAGTTCCTGTTGGAGGTTGAGAACACAGGTCATCATGTATGAAAGCACCTCAAGCTGTCATAAGCAGCATTTCACAGTTCTGAAAATGGGTTGCCAAATTTCCAGTATTTAGTAGAAAGGCAACACTTCCCTTAGTATAGGTGACATAGCTGTTAAATTTCATGTAATTCATAAGGCGCTCATTTGAAACACTAAATTTTCACGAAAACTTACTTTTCTCTATTTTAATTCAGCTTCTTGGCTTAATTTGTGAGCACAAAATACCATTTTTAGGGGCTTGTCCCGCAGTAGTAAAGTGTGATTCTAGGATACTGGAGTTCAAAGTATAGCAAGTAGGAGATGTGATTTGATTTATCTGAGGAGACCTCTCATTTGGCATAAATATTTCTGAAGTGTGGAATGGAGATGTACTGGAAACAGGAATAAAATACTCTTCAGACTTCAGATTTTATTTTCTGAAGTAGATTCCCTTCTTAAAATAGAAATCAACAGAAATGGTGGAATTCTGTTAATTGATCAGACTGATATTATAGTCAGTCTGTGCAGTAGGAAATATGTCAGTGTATGAAGTTTAAGGATGCCTAGAAGACAGAAGCTGGTCAGCAATAGCAAATTAGTGAGAACTCAGTGAAGTTGTTTTACTTCTAAATTTGCTTTTAATAAACAGTGAGCTATTTTTACAGGGACTGTTACAACTGCTACTGTTATGGTTGGCTAATTAGCAACATCCTTTGGAAAAAAAACCCCTGACCCTCCTGAAAGTCTTCAAACATACAGAAACGGGTTTTTTAATTCTCTCAATTTCACTGTGTCTTCTACCTTTCATCTTGTGATCTCTTGCAAGCTGCCACTCTCCCTGTTTGTGCAACTTCTACAGAAAACCCAAGTAATAGCAGTTGAAAGGGAATTTTAAAATAGATTATGAAATCTAGGGCATGTCAGGATAAGTTTGAGGTGGTCTTAAAAATCCAGTGGTTGTCTTTTTTGAAAGCTTTTGCTGAATGTTTGAGATTTTAGCCTTCCTCCTCTTTATCTAAAGGTCAGGAAGACTGAGGCTTTCCTCTCAGACAGTGCATGTCACATATGTTGGCATTTGGGAATTGCCCAGGACTGCTTGAGGAATGACCTGTTTCCATTGGAAGGATTCCTGGGCAAGTCTGGCTTGCCAGATCTCAAGATCTGCTCTTGAGAACAGTTACTGAGTCATATGGAGGGATAAGTGGCAGAAGGAAATACTGGCAGATCTGGACCCAAGCTGGTTTTCACAGCTGTCTGATTTACAGCCTAGGTCTCTTGTGATGCAGCCACATCCCGGATGCAAGGTGGTGTGAGCTCCAGGGCTACTCATGATCTCACCTTGGTAATGAGGAGTTATTTGAAGAAAAGTTAGAATTGTGTGTCACATTTGCTTTCTTCCTTAATTCCTTCTGATTGGAGTCAGTGTGACCCAAAAATAAGTGGCTGTGTTTGGTGAGGGGCAGGGGAAACATGACTCCACAAGTACAGAAACTTTATGGTTGTAGCTCTTGGAGGAGCTACAGCAAAAAACCCTTCATATTTTGAGGAACCTGACTCATTTTTTCCAGTGTTACAGGGTTACTGTAACTCCTGTGCTACTCCTTCCTCTGCTGGCTGAAACTCCTTTGTGTGGTCCATAGGAGAAACTCTTATCTTCTATGTTAATGGGTCATTATGAAATGAGAACAAAAAAATTAAAGATCATGCACTAGCAATTTAACAAAGTGATAAGGATTTACAACTTCGTCTTTTAATAAAAGTATTATACTGTTACTTTTTCAAATGAGGAGGAACACAGAGGTAGCTGTAACCTGTACACATACATTTTTGAATGAGGATATAATGCTGACTTGGAATTTTTCAGTTCACTCCTTTACAGGCCTCATTTTCTAGCACTGATGCTCGTTTCTTTTGTGTCATTTTAAACAATACACAGTAGCATTTTTCCATCAGCAATGGCCTGTGCATTTCAGTGACCTTTACTGCTTTCTTTAGAGGGGTTATGCAATCAACATAAGGGAATGAAAATATTTAGTTGTTTTTTTTTTTCTTAAAGGAGGTCTGATGCCTGTATTCTTATGGTTGTACAGCTGACATTTAGGCACCTGTGTTTTGCACCTGCACTCTATTTTTGAGGAGCCTGAAAGTCTGCTTGCAAAATCTGAGCTCATTTGCGAAAATCAAGCTAAAAAAAGAATATAGGTGGATAGAATTATGGTCTTTAAAGCAAGAAGCTCGTGTTCTAATGTTTCCTCTTTGGTCCTCCACCTCCATTAAATATATGATATTTTCTTTTAAATTTAAATTCAGAACTTACAAAGAGATTGACCCTTTTTGTGCCTATTGACTAGTTAGTGCCAGAGAATTTTGCGTGCCTTTCTGAAATTACTTGCAATGCTCTTGCCTACATTTTGCTGCCTGGGAACCTTAAAGCTCCCAAGAGTCCACACTAAGTCTGGTCTCCTCTCTAGAGAGAGGTTGCTCATTAGAGATGGCAGTTTATTGTACCTAACAGCAAGGAGAGTACAAAAGCCTCATCACCCCTTAGGAAATTCTTGGGAAGTTCTGCTTCCCAATCAGGTAGGTGGGATATTGAGGAGAGCATCCATGCATCTGTTCAGGGACATCTATGGAAACAGGAAATCCAAATAAGTTCTTACAGCAACAAGTGTGTAACTTGCTAACTTGGAAATACTTCTGTTGCCTCATGATAATCACCATACAGTTACAAGCTTCATTGCTGCTCAGTGTTAAGATTGGTGTGGGTGTCAGTTATGCTTCATGACTTGTTTTTCCACGGGTGAATATGTTTTGAACCAAATCCACATTGGGATAGCAGCTAGGAAGGCAGAATAAGCAAGAACAGTTGCCCCATTATTTCCATGCCATCAGCCCTAAAAACATGTTTTGAACAAACTTTTGTGCAGCACATACAGTACATAAACCTGGAGCTGAATTGTGCCTCTTCCAGTGGGTGATGTTAGTGAACCATTAAGACAAAAGGTGTTTATTACTTGTGAGGAAATGGGTTTGGAATTCTAGATATAGAGGAATTTCCTAAACACGGTGGATATCGTGGCACTGATTGTGGGCCCTGTTCTGCAAGAAGGGCACATTACTTTGGTTTTATTTGTTTCTTGTATCCACAGATATGACCTTAAACTTTTGCAGTTTTGTGTCTATTTATATTTGGGGTCAATTTGGGGGGAGGGGAACAGAGAAATGCCAGTGATCCACTGACATATACAGGAGAGGAAAGGAAATTACTTTCTGACAGATCTTTTCTGCTATTTCCACATGAGCAGATGGATCCCATGGTACAGGTTTGCCTTTAAGGAGAGTTTAAGCAGTAAATACTTTGCTTTTTGCAAGAGGGCTGGTTACTTTCCATATTTGTATAGCTTTTAGGTAATTCGTAAAGACTTCTGATAAAAATGCAGTCTTTTTTTCCACCTAGTTGTATGACCTTCAGTGTTTTTAAACTCTGAATTTTTCCAAGGGAGAACAATGTGGGAGTTGCATCTTTGTCAACTGAACCAATTAATTAACTCTCTAGATGTTGACTGCTATGCTTGGTGGCTAGAGTTGGACAAAACAACTGACTTGCACAGTTTTTCTTTAAAATTTCATTTTCTAAGAGAATGGCACAATCTTTTCTAGGTTTAAGGATACCTCCTCCTATCTCCCCGAAGCTGCACAGTGTTTTAAACAGTTTTAGACTGAAGGATTAGGGGGTTTCCAGCAAGAGCAAAACAAGCAATTGCTCTTACATTTAGATGAGAGATGCAAAGACCAGATGGACCACAGCTTTTAGGTGGATTTATTTCTTCTGGCTGATGAGACTTCTAGGCAGAGGCTTTACTGACAGTCAGTGTTTGGAAGAGGTGCCAGTTTGATTGACTTTTTGATATGAGAGGAGCGCAAGTGTTGGAGCAAGACAGAAGGCTCAAAGGAGGTTGGGAATCTTCACCGTGCCTCAAGGAACCATCTGTAGTGACACTTCCTAACTATGCAGGTGAGCATGGTAGCTCTTATGTATCTGTAGGGCACAGCTAAAAATAAACAGAAGGGAAACTGGTTTCCTAATCGTTGGGGGGTGTTTTCTGTTGATTGTACTGTCTTAAAGCAGTAAAAGCCAGCATTATTTCAGCTATATACCATGTTTAGAGGAGTGTAGGAGAGTGGTGGGAGGCTAAGTAAGACAGTGCCACCTCTCTGTGCACAAGGTGGGAAAGCAACTCTACCTGCCCAGTGAGAGCTCTCCCCTCAGTCAGGGAGCGAGTAATGATCTCAGTGCTTTGGGTGTGCTGGTACCCTTTCTTGCTTCTGGAAGTGACCGCACAAGGTGCACCTCAATTTGCCGATATATCCCATCCAGCACCAAGGTAGAAGCTAGGACTGGCAGCGTTTATCCCTGCTGTTTGGGAGAGCGGGGGGTGGAGACAATCATCCTAAACCAAAACAAACCTTCTGGAGGGTGCTAAAGCAGTAGTGGGACAGCCAGGCAGAACTGGGTTTCTTGATCTTGCGAGCCCTGGTGCTTAATGGTTTATATTCTGGAGTGCCACCTGCTGGCACTTGCTCTTTTCGCTCTCTTTTTTCTAGAGGCAGCTGCTCCAGAAGATGAGAGCTCTGAGCAAAGAATGTGAATGTTAGTAATAAGAATAAGAGTACTAATAATTTGTATTGATCTTTATATTATTTTTTTTAATTGTCATGGCACTTAAGGATCTTGTTTATTGGCAAAGACCACACTCTGGCAGGTGTTCTGCAAACTCGGCATGAAAGTAACTGGCAGAGGCTTCACTGCTTAAAAAATAGAGAGCACAGTGTGACGGAGTGGTTTAAAAAATAGAAAATGATTTTTCCAATCCATGCTGTTATTTTCAAAATATGAAGCAATTTTTTCTTTATGTCTCGCTTTAGTAATATGTTTTGATCATTTCTGTGGTTGGCAGAAAAAACCCAAGGGCAGCAATCATTACAGTGAAAGACACCTGACAGTGAAGGCACTTAAGCAAAAGTTAGGAAAACACTGACTCAACTCTAAAAAGTAACAATTATATCAGTAAACTAAATAATTCTGAAAACCTTTTGGCGGGAAAGCAAGGGATGTTGTACTTTGTGGCACAATGTAAATCTGGATCTGGAGCTGAACATTTTTTTCATCCTAGTCAAGAACTTGTTTTGGCAGTAGAAAAGAGGCAATTTTTGCTTCTGTTTTGTAACACTGATTTTTCTGTCTGTGTGTCAAATCCTCAGCGGCCATAAGTCAGTGTGGTTCCTTTGGCATTGGTTTAGTTGTGTACATTGAAGTTTCCAATGTTCAGCATGCCACTGTAAAATCGTACACAGTTATAATACTATAACAGAAAGAACTCAACTGAGTGGAATCTGGTCCAATCCTGCATAGATGCATAAAGCTGGGTGTATGTACACCATGTCTTCTTAGATAATCTCTTCCAGTGCAACACCTTCTAGAATGACAATGCATTTTCCCCTTTCTTTGAGCAGTCCCTGAGGCGCCTCTTTGGTTCTTAACTGCTATTCTGTGTGATGTTGCATGGAACAGAATCACAGAATTGGTTAGGTTGGAAGAGGCCTTTAAAGTCGTCAAGTCCAACCATTAACTCAGCACTGCCGTGTTCACTGCTAAACCATGTTCCCAGTTGCCAGATTGACACATCTTTTAATTACCTCCAGTGACTCCACTACTTCCCTGGGCAGCTTGTTCCAACGCTTGACAACCCTTTTTGTGAACAAATTTTTTCTAACATCTGATGTAAACCTTCTCTGGTGCAACTTGAGGCCGTTTCCCCTCGTCCTGTCAGTTGTTACTTGGGAGAAGAGACTGACCCCCACCTCTCTACAGCCTCCTTTCAGGTAGTTGTAGAGAGTGATACAGTCTCTCTTGAGCCTCCTTTTCACCAGACTAAACAATCCCAGGTCCCCCAACCACTCTTCATCAGACTTTTGCTCCAGACTCTTCACTAGCCCTGTTGCTCTTCTCTGGACATGCTCCAGCACATCAATGTCCTTCTTGTAATGAGGAGCCCAGAACTGAACAGAGATTTCAAGGTGGAAATAAGTGGTGAGGCTTGTGTGATGTAAGTCTTGAAAAGTAACTAATGATTTTGGGATGTGCTGTAGGGAACACTGGGATGAGTGTGACTTTTTTTTTTTTTTTAAGAAATCCCTTAACCACCTGCCCTTTCAATGTAAGATCCTTTAGATCCTTAGCAAAAAACACTTGTAAAAACCAGCAGTCCTATTGACCACGTGGTCCTCTTCAGCTTTTAGTCACGTGATGAAATGTAAGTTGTCTGTTGAAAACTGTGCCATGTTGTGTATTTTTTTTTTTAAGCCAACAACCAAAAAAAGCTGAGTAACAATCTTTGAAAATGCGCTTCTGTGAAACTACAGCTGATAGTCAGAGTGTATTTATCTCATTTGCTTTTGTTAGACTAAGTGTATTGCTAGACTTAAGCATTCCACATTCAGCAGTAGAGCAATGTAAGAGATGCTTCTGGCTCGCTCAGTGGCTGATCACCTCAGAAGAAAAATTATTCCAGAGTTAGTACAAAAAGCTTTGTTTGCCCTTTATGTTACCTTTTTATAAATTTATTCTTCTGAAAGAAAACAGTCAAATTGAAATGAAAGTTGAAATGAGCTGACATTTTAATGGAAATTTCCACTTTTGCCTAAGGAGAAAGTATTTGCTTAATTTGATCTGAAACTGCCAATGAATTAATTTGTTCACCTCAAAACTTCATTTTTTTAGTTAGCTCTAACTCTCATGCAGAAATCATGACACTGGCTTACAAATCAGAGCCTGATTAGGGATCCTACCTAACTGGGATTTGGGGCTTCTGAAGTTCATATTTTCAGGCTTTTCTTCAGAAAAACGATGCTAGCAGCCTTCTTTTTACTGAGTATTGAATTGATTATCCATAATCCTGTGAGCCTAGAACTCACTGTGGCCATAGACTATTGGGATTGTGATGAAGGTTTCATCATTAGCAATATTATGCTAGTTACCTTGACTAAGTTTGTTCTGCTGCTGCATTGAAAGGACTGCAGAACTAGGCACAAAATTAAGATGTAAAGCAGTTTGCTTCATTTTGATTGTTTTGCTCTAATGTAGCATAACACAGTCCTTTCCGAGTATTTTTACTCCTTCATACAGCAGAAATGCTGTAAGCTATTAGTTAAGTGCTGCCAAATGGATGGTATTTTCACACAAGGATGTTTCAAAAGCCGCCAGACTTTGACTGGCAGAAGTATGATGGGTGATGTCTGGCACAAATTTTGAAGCTCACTGTAAAGAATGAAATTCAGCTTTGCAAAGCTTGGCAGGTCTGATAAACTTCTTGCAGCTACAGAAGGTGAGTGGCTCTTGGAACTGAATACCATCTCTGTGAAGAAGAGCAACAGTAGATTTCATATAATGGGGGCAAGAACAGTTTATCTTCCTCTGCCTGAGCGTTTGAGCAGCCAATTGCTGGTCCCCATTGCGTCATGGCTACCGTAGCAGAGAGGCTAGCAGCTCTGCAGCTTTGAGCCCAGTGTCCCAGAGCTGTAATTTATCTCAGCCCACCCAGAGAGGGTTGTGGTAGTGCTAACCTGAGTTATGATCATTTCCCTTGAGAACACTGCTTTGCTTAGCTGCGAGACTACCTCTGTCTGCAAACTGTGCTGCTTCATATGAGAGGGAAACCAGTGCAAATCCCCTCACTCTGTTCTAGGCTTTGTTCTAGAATGCTATCCAGGGGAGTCTTCCTGTTTCTGTCATGGGCGTGCCCATGGGCATGGAGAGACTAGAGAGCCTGTCCTGGTATAAATTTGTTGCCTCACCACTAATCTGAAGTTTTACTTGGTAGTACTGGGGCTTTGAGTGACAATGTGGAGCTGATTGGGATGGTTGGTGTGAAACCAGTTTGTTTAGTTGCAGCTCTTCTGGGAAGGTTGGGTTGTGTTTCCTCAGGTCACATGTTTCATGGAAACCCAGGGTGGTGTAGGGGAAGCAAAGGTGTCAGCACTTGGAGATTGCCTTGATTTGCCTGAAGCTTCTGGTGCTGGGTTCTGTATTGGTTGTAATGATGGATAGTGTGCTAAATATGTGAGTGTGCAACTGACCTCAAGAGCCTGTGTCATCCCATTAACTTCAGTGGCTAATGTCAAGTCATGCGCTTCATAACTTGTCTGAACTGGAGCTTGTGGAGTGCTTATAGTCATGGGTAGAAACATGTGGTTTGGAAAAGTATTGGAAGAAATTATTTATCTGTTATAGCCTGCTAAATCTCTTCGGAGGATTTTACTGGTGTAAAGACAGAGAGATAAATCATGAAATAGGAAATCATCAATATGTATGCAGTTCAGGCTTGATCTAACTCTGCTTGTGATCCATATTTGCCATGAGAATTGGACTGTTCCCAAAATTCAGGAAGTGAGGGTGGTATTAATATTACTAGCTGACAGAATGTTACAGGGTGAATGATTAGTTTCCAATAAGAAGGGAGCTTTTGGATCACTTCCAGTTCCTTTTAGTGTAGTCTGCAAACCAAAATGACCAGAGCTGTGACCTGGAGTAGCTGTAGTGCTTATCAGATGAAGATCATGATTTGTCTGCATTACGAAATGACATAGCTATTGACCTTGAGGAGGCATATTAGTTGGCTATCTTCCACTCTCTTGTAAAGATAAACTCTTGGAAGTGGTGGTTCTGCATTAGCACAGCTGTTACACATTCTCTATTGATAAACAGAGGGCTTTACTCCTTTGTACTGCCCACTTTGCAATTTTCAGAGCAAAGGTGTAAAAAGATGAAAAAAGCTCCCCCTGCCCTTATAATCTCCTTCAGACTTTATTCTACTTGTTATAATCTATGAAAGAATTTCCTTACTTATCGTTGTGTGGCTTCTAATAAAATATTTTCTGGTTTCTTAATCCCATCCATCTCAGTGTAAAAGGATGTAAAACTTTGATTCTCATGGGTCTGTTGTGCTATTTTCCCCATTTTTTCTGAAGGAAAAAAAGAAACAACCCCTTCCCACACCCCAAGAAAACAAACCCCAGACCATCCTAGCTCTTGAGAGCAGCCGTGTGAAGGTAGCTGTTCAGTGATGTGGGACGCACAGTCATGTCCTCAGGAAGCTGCACTGGGTGAGCGCAGAGAGCACAAAACGTGTTAAGCAGGTGGAGGGTGTACGAATTGGGAGCACAGAGAAGTCACAACAATTAAAACTCTGATTTGAAGGACTTTTGTTTCCTGAGGTAAGTGTGAAATTGAGTTTTCATTTTTTGCATTGTATAGGCAGTATCTGAATATGTGAGTAGCAATTCCTTTCCTCGCTGTTTGGGCCCATAGGCAGGTAGGTTTTTTCCTAGTGTTATCTAAACCCACTGAATGACCTCAGAAAGCAGTAGCACTCTCTCCTCTACTTATAGACGAGTGTCTTAAGAGACTAATTCAAGCTTTTCCACACTCAATCACCCACTGACCTGTATCAGTGAGAAAAGTTTGCATTTGAGTTTTATTTAAAATTAATTTTTTTTGGATGGTGCATTTTGTAAGTCTAATACCAGATCCTCAGGGGAGGGAGGGAAGAATCTTTTAATTAAGTTTCTGTTTAGGTATCAGGCAAATTCTATCAGTGGCACATGAAGCATAAAGCTCTAATGGGAGAGCAAAATTTGTAATTTAAGTGATCAGGTGCTTCATACCTCTCTCAGCAGTTTGAGTGTCACAGAATTTTGTCATGTTGCCATAAATGAAAATCCCTTAGAAAGAAGATGTTATGTTGCATTGAAAAGCCATTACTGAGCACGAGTTTAGCACCTATAGCTCCTCCAGTAATTGTGGGATTTTGGCCTCAATGACTTAAATTGTGACCTTACTTTAAGTTAAGGAAGCAGCTTCTAAATCTGTCTTTGCCAACTACATAACCACTTGTCCCTTATGTTCTGATCATAAATAACTACTGGTGCTTTTATTTGGTGGGTGAGAGATAGAATTCTTTTCATGCCAAACCTTCCACCCCCATTCCTTTTGATGTCCATTTGAATGGCAAATAGATCTCTCACTTGGTAGTGGGAAAAGCTGGCTTTTAATTCCTCTCACCATGGGGTTTAGGAATGAGTCAGGCATAATTAAGAGCAACAAACAAAACTGCTAATGGCCCTGCAAGTCTTGTGCTCAGAGTGGGCTATAGCATCATCCCTTAGGATACTTTGAATGCTGGAGATTTTATTTATTTGCAAATTGTGAGGAACCTTTTAATATCCTGTGCTGGGCAGTTTTCAGATTTGGGATGTCTTAGGACTACAGTCATCCTATCCCCTCATGCAGGAAGAGATATGCTAGAACTTAAGAGACAGCAGGATTGGTAAGGAGTACCTTCATGATTCTTCTAGCAGGACTGAGCTGCAGCTGGGGGTCCCACCTGCTCTGCCAGGCTAGAGGGAGCCTAGGAGATTTAGGAAACCATAGTTCTGGGGCAACTTGACAAGTGGTGTTGTCAAAAACGTGCAGACGTGTCAGAGTTTGGCTGGTGATGCTCCCACCTGCTCCAGGATGACCTGCATGGAGGGCTGCTGACAGGCTGGGTGGGCTGGAAAGCTGTTTGCTTTCTGTCTCTGTGTGTCTGAAATAGGCATATTTCTTAGAATATTTTAATTTCAAATAGTGTTTTTCGCTGCTAAAGCACCTGATGTGAAACTGTCTGATGAGCATAGCTGGGCTGTTTTCCCTCAGGATTAAGAAACGTTTGCTGACCTGGCATATTGTGGGTGATTAGTAGTGTTTGCTGTTGGAACAAAGTGCAGCTTCTCCTGGTCATATTTGACCAAAATAAGGTCTTTGTAAGGCAGGGAATGTGGATGTTTGCAGATAAAAGGAAAGAGCAGTGCAGCTGGTGATGTGAGATGGAACATGGAGCAGCATGTGAGTCTCTCTTTGTTATCTTTAAACATCAAAGGTTGGTGTTTTCAGCTGATCTGTTTTTGCTCTAAAACTATAAACTTCTACATCTGCATTCCTGTAGGTGACCTTTCTGCCTCTATCTCGTCTTGCTGGGGCTTCCTGATGACAATTTCTAAGGTAAATGCTGTGGAATGATACCTTGCAGCTAGGCTCCTTTTTCATGATCCACCACTGATTGCTCAGCTGCCAAAGAGGCAGGACAACTGGTGTCCTGTTTGATATGTGCCGTCGGGATCATCTGGAGCAGATTCTCTCTCCATCAGCCTGAATCCCCTGGTGCTGGTAGGCTCATATATTTTAGTTTCACTCAGCTTTACTTTTTGCAGCTTTATGCACCTTGGGCCTGTGTAGCTGATGTTTATCTTGGCAAGGGCTGGACTAAAGCTAAAGCAGTAGTGACAGCTTGCACTGGCAAAGGCTTTGGCTAAATTAAAACACTTTTGTTCTGCAATATTTCAGTGCAATTGTGAATAACTAAATGGAAAACATGGTGGATGTAGGCTGCCTGGCTTAGAGGAAGATTCTTAGAAAACAGGTAATTCTGAGAGAAGAATGGATTTACTTTGTTGTCTTATTGTTATTTTTATGTCCCTCAAAATGCGTATAGTCTCTTGGTTGTAATCTACATGGTGGATGATCTGTGTCCATGGACATACTTGGCTTCTGGATCACAGGCTCTCATGTTTTTCATGATCTGTGGAAAAGCTGATATGTTCAATGACAGCCCCCTAAAAATCTCAGGCGTAACATGGGCATGCTGCCAGCTGAAGGAGATGGAGAGAAACGGATGGGTTTCTGAGCTTTATTGCAGAAAAGAAATCTATCACCTTTACCCCATGGCTCATAAGGTGAAAAGTGGAGCTGTGATGAAGTTGTCCAGGAACTTTGAGGCAATCTGGGTGGTGCTTGCTTGACCTTGGACCAGTTGCTTCATCTCTCAGCACTTCTTTTCTTAGGTGATGAAAGAATATAATGATGATAATACTTCTCTCTTAACAAGGGTGTTGTGATGAATAAATTAATTAATCGTTGTGCTGCTCTCAGTTACTATGGTAATTAGTGCTATAGAACAGCCTAAAATAAATAGGACTGTTTAGTGAAGGATATTCAGGGGAAATCAGGTAGTACGCCCTGGGCATTTGCAGTAGCCCTGGAGTGTTTTGTCCAAACATGAATTTGTGAAAAACATTCACGGATGCTGAATTATTGTAGCAAAAATGCTTTCAAATATTAAATGTGTTCCTTCCTCCTCATTTGAAGTGACTCTAGCACACATTTCCTTCCATATCTGTGAGCAGATGATTCTTGTAATTAGTTCCCCTGTTGAGATCAGCACTCCCTCCTCACCCCATCTCCTTTACAGCCTAAGGGCACCTGAAATGAATGAATCTTTCTTCATCATAAATCATACATACTCAGTAATACTGTCAAAGAATTCTTAATGTGTTTGGGGAGTTTACGTAATGAACCTTCCTTGAGAAAGGTGAAGTATCGTCAATGCACTGCCTTGCTGGAAGTCTGTTGTAACCTTGGCGTAGCAAGTAGATCACACCTAAATCCATGCATAAGTCTGTGCAAAGTTTTTGAGGCTTTCTCTCAGTTATCAGTTAAGTACATCAGCATGCTCCAAAGCTGGTCTTTCAAAGTATGATACGATGTTTAGTTTTCTGTGAATTAGATTCACAAGGCATCGTTAAAGTATATTTTTGGGGCTTTCAAGTTAATATAATTTTGGGCCTTAGTAAGTTAGAAAGTATGTGTGAAGATAGTTCTGAGTCCTTCAGTGAAGGAAGCACCTCTTCAAGGCTATGGTTTCCACTGCTTAATTGGAGCTGTCCTTACAAAAAAAAATATCATGTCTCTGTGTAAAGATTTACCATTAATGACTCTCACCTCTGACTTTTTGTACAGCTTCCATCATGGATGTCCAACGTTTCCCTTTGCACTGTGTTCCAAAAATAGCGTTTTTTTCTGGCCTGGCCAGTTAGGAACCAGTTTATAGTTAGGGTTTGTGCAGAGCAAACCTGTGCTTTCTTCCTCTCACTGTTGCAGCTACAGCAAACTTCATCTGTTCACCTCCTGCAGTACCTCCTTACACTGTGCTGGGAAGCTACGAATAGCAAGAGCAACAAATGCGCCTTCTGCTTCTTGAGGAGTAAGGAGCAGAATGCCTTGGCATTCTTGGCCTCCTGCTCACCCCAGCAAAGAGAACTTGGGGCTCATCTGTGGCCTCCAACAAGGTACTGACAGAACAGATATCATGACTGACAAACAGCTGAAATACCTGTTCTATTCTCCAGAGATTTATTGCTCTTGAGTCATACCATCATTTCTCAAATCTTAAAATCTCATGGCTTGTGCAGAGGACAGCCAAATCTGCAGGGAGGACCTTTGTGCTATGCTCTCAAGCACTTGGCTTTACTTTGACCTTCTGCTGCAGGTGTCATCAGCTTTACAGGTTCCTCCCTGTGTCTCTGTAACTGCTTGTGAATCTCTTGCCTTGCTTGCCAGTGGCAACCTTATGGATATTGGGCAGACGCACAGCCAGGGAAAGAGGGTGTGGGGGAGGCAGAGAGGTCTCCTGATGCTTCTTTTCATGGCTTGTCTCTTCTTGCTTCCTTTGCTTCAGCTGTACCTTTCTGACACATGAGTTTTGGAGCTTGTGAATTTTCATATCCAGTTAGCTTTTATTTGTGTTACTAGGTAAATCTCAGCCCTGAAGAGCTTCCAATTGCTGTCAGGTTTGTGCCAGGCAGGGTCACTGCTTGCAGCTGCAGTTGCTTCTGTCTGTATGTGTGATTTCAGTGTTGTACTACGCAGCCCCTACTTCCACATGCATGCCCTTATCCACACATACATACACACAGCCTCTTTTGCAGAGACCTACAGATATCCCTGACAGTATTTTCTGCTTCCCCCCCACACCTCTGTTTTCCTGTCAACAGTCCCCTTGCCCACCTTGGGCGTCACTGTGTGAAGAGAGCAAATAATGATGCAGCAGTAGTTTTGGCTGATGGTTGATGTCAGCAGTGCCCTCATGCAACCTGGCTGCCTCTCGGCCTTCATGCTTGAAGCACAGAGAAAAGTCCAGTCTGAATAAGCTCTGAGCGAGACGTTCACTTGTGGCAGCTCACTACCTTCAGCTGGTGTGAGGGTGCATTGAACACAAACCAGAGAGTTCAGTCCCCTGTCCAAGAGATCTGCTTCTCTTGGTATAGTTATTAAAGTGAAGTGGTAGAAGAGTACTGAGAGAGCTTCCATGGCTTTTCCCTTCCTAACTATTTGTGGCAAAATTTATCAAATAGATAATAATGCAGTTTGATTCTGACTGTAAATGATGGCTTGACATTCTCCTATCCTCAAACTGAGCTGGGGCAGAATGCAAGAGGACTGTAGAACTTTCAGTATGGTTGGAAATAAAGTTATATTGCACCCATGAAGCTACGAGTCCAACCTTTGAACAAAGCAGTGTCAGCAAAGGCCAAGGGGTTAGATGGCTGTGGCTACTTTTTAACTTGTCTTTAGTCGTGTTCTGAAGGAATCATCCTAATCTCTCTGCTTACTGGTTGTTACTATTGACCTGGCACAGTACAATTCTGATTATTTATTATTTGAAACATTTTGGGAAAATATGAACAATTTATATCATATAGGTGGTGAACTCTATTTTAACCTTTTAATTTGTCACTATTCTTTTCCTTTTTCTTCCGGTTCGTTGCACTAATGCTTTAAAATGTTGACCTTCTGGAGAAATGCTTCATAGCATTGCTTAGCATTCAAAGCAGCTTAGATCTTGTTGGGATGGGTTTTCTTCTTTTTCCTTAGGGCACTATTTGCCTGAAAGTGACTTGTGTTTTATTCTTTAGTTCCAAATACTTCATCTCATTCTCTCCTAGCACTAATCTTCTACTGTAAGGATGTCACTGGGACAGGCACGAGGGATGTGGTCAGAAAAATTATCTTGGTCCCAATCATATTCACATCAACAGAAACTGTTTTACCTTTACCATTGTTAGTGGAGTGAGATGGTTGTAGATGACGGCTAAATGAGGTCAGAGAACTTCCACAGCCCGTTCACTGACATCCAAAATGTGGAGGGCAGAACTTCTATGCAGAGATACTGATTTACATCTGCAGAAGGAGTGCTTCCACTTTGTCTTTGGGCAGAGTAGTCACACGACAAGGGGGAATGGTTTTAAACTGAGAGTAGGTTTAGATTAAATATTAGGAAAAAGTTCTTTATTGTGGCGGTGGTGAGGCATTGGAACAGGTTGCCCAGAGAAGTTGGGGATGCCCCATCCCTGGAAGTTTTCAAGGCCAGGCTAGATGGAGTTCTGACAGCATGGTCTCATGGAAGGTGTTCCTGCCCACAGCAGGGGGTTTGGAACTAGATGATCTTTTAGATTGTTTCTAACCCAGGCCATTTATGATAAGCCTTAATTTCTGAATTTCTAGGCACTGGGGCTTTTTCTCATAATAATACCACAGTGTTGTTATACCTGGATTTTTTTAAAATAGATTTGCGTATACAGCAAGTAAGAGTTGTGTCTTGTAATGTCTGAGCTCAACTTTGACTTTAGTGTGTAACTGTGAAGATTTTGTATGGATACTTCTGTCCAAAATATAAACCTCCTGGGTTGCTTGTGACTGCAAACTAGATCTGATGGTTTCAGTGGTTCCTTCCTGAGTTCCTGTAACTAATTTCTAATCTAGCCTTTGTCTCTTAATGGTTTTTTTTTCAGCTGGGAATTGCCCTGCATTGTGGATAGCTCTCTTCCATTTTTCTTTCTCAGCTGCATGCTAGTCTGTTAGTGTGTCTGCCCATTTCTGACAGTCTTCCTTTGTGTGTGCCTGTACCATAGGGCTATGGAGATAGTAATGTCCCTATTAGAATAGAATAAAGAAGATAAAACCTCTCCTCATTTTCTTCCGCTTTTCCCTTGGTATTGCCTGTACACAGGCAGCAGATGTGTAGCCCCTTCTGCAACAGTGTTCATCATCCCCTGCATGTGGAGTATCTCTTAAATGCCTTGTGTGGTACAGCGGTGGTGCAGACCAGGTGCTGCTGAACCCATGCTGGCTTCATGCTGGTAGGGGTCTCTCCTAACGGTGACCTCTGAACCACGCTGAGGCAAAGCATCCTAGAAGTGCTTGTTTGGATGTTTGGCATGTGCTGTTTTCACCTTCAGCTCTTATATGTGTTTCAGAAGCTCCTGCCTTCGTAACTGCAACCCCTGCTCCCTCTTAAGCCATGAATGTCAGTGAGTGTTTGTTGAAGCGTCCTGTGAGCCAAAATCCACTGCTGTTATGAAATCAGCAGCAGTGCTAGTTCTGCCAGTGTCAGTGATATCAGTTGTTAGCATGTGAAGAGATGACGTGTATTTTGTTTTCCCTATTCAAATACTGGTAACTGCCAAAAGCAGGATACGGGACAGTGTGGTCCAGAGTGCTGTCCTGCATGGCAAACCCCACGGCTATGCCCGCCTTCTCTTTTTGAACAATGTTATTTGTTTTACTGACATAACCTGTCGATTAGTACGTTGCAACCTAGTTGCTGTGATCTGGGGAGAAGAGCAAGACATTACGATATGGAAAGGAAGCAGTCCTCTGACAGATGTATTCCTCTTAACTCTAGTTTGGCTGTTAAATTGCAACAAGAGAGAACCAAAGGTCACCATACAAATATTTTGAGTTTTCTTTATCATATTTCTGGATGCAATTTCAGGCTGATACTTCTTCAAATTCAGCAAGGAAGGCAATGTAAAGTGTTGTAAAAATGTCACCTCTTCATATTAATCGTGTGTTGGAGTGACCAAAATCAAACAAAGCTAAACAACACACTGTGAATGTAAACACACATGCATTTTTTTGTGAAGCTGTAAGTGATAAATGGAGAAATGGGAATTATAGAAGGAATCTCTTTATAATGAATAGTTTAGAACAAGTTAGTAACAATTTGCTTTTAATTCAGTGCATCATCAGATTGTTTTTCATGGTGTCCAGTGGTCCTGGGTCTAAACAGAGCTTTTTGCCTCAGGTGAGGTTTTCATCAGTGAGAAGGTTTATGTTTCAGGGGTCGTGTTCAACAAGCTGCTTGTGTAACTAGGCAAACAGTTAATTTGACTGAAAATAATAACGTTCCTTTTCATTATGCGCAAATGTAGATGTTTCAATATAGTTACTTGGTTGCTCATTCAAGCACAGGCATGAGTTCAGGAGCTTGTGGAAATGTTTCCATTTAAACATACTTTTTCTTTCCCCCACCTTTCATGCAAACTTAGCAGTTGAGCCAAATAGCTAAAAATCCTCAGGGGTTTAAAGGATTAAATGAGAACAATTGTTATGGTGCAGAAAGGGCTGAAAAGTCCTGAAAATACAGCAGGAGGGAGTTGCTGAAGGATCTGGCTAGTGAACTACAGCCACCTCTGTTATGGAGATAAATATAACTGGAAAGGCAGACTGGTGGGTTGATGGCGATTTGTTTGCAGGGAAATTGGAGAAAAAAAAAAACCAAGAGACCTAGTGATGACTGACCTGAAAGTTTCCACTAGGCTGTTTGGTGAAGGCAGTGGGAAGATGCTTTCTAGCTAAGGATTGCAAATTTGTTTCTCCCACCAGATAACAAGGTCAGCGCTGGTTTTCATTCCCCCTTAGCTAGACTCTTGTTCCCACTGGTTCCTATGAGTAACCTTTTCCTTCACATTTTTCCTGTTTGTCTCAGGTACTGAAAGGTTCAGGCCAGAGGTTTTCCTGTGGTCTCCATAGCCGCTGCCCAGTGCTGTCCTGAGGAGAAGCAGTGTCAGGAAGGCAGGTGCTGCCCTGAGGAGAAGTGGTGGAAAGGCTGCTACCCCTTGCCTAAGGGGTGTCAGAGTGAGGCTCATCAGAAGGCTTTCCTGTGCTGGCTGCCATGGAGACCCTATCCCAGGACTCTCTGCTGGAGTGCCAGATTTGCTTCAACTACTACAGCCCCCGCCGGCGGCCCAAGCTGCTGGACTGCAAGCACACCTGCTGCTCAGTGTGCCTGCAACAAATGAGGACCAGCCAGAAGGACCTGCGCTGCCCGTGGTGCCGTGGGATCACCAAGCTGCCTCCGGGGTACTCTGTGTCACAGCTGCCCGATGACCCTGAGGTGATCGCCGTCATCGCGATCCCCCACACCTCGGAGCACACCCCTGTCTTCATCAAACTCCCCAGCAATGGGTGCTACATGCTGCCCTTGCCCCTCTCCAAGGAGAGGGCGCTCCTGCCAGGAGACATTGGCTGCCGCCTCCTGCCTGGCAGCCAGCAGAAGTCCCTGACGGTGGTGACGATCCCCACAGAGCAGCAGCCGCTGCAGAGCGGCCTTTCCGCCGAGGTGGGAGCAGAGGAGCCGGACCGGAGAGGTGCTGTGAAAAGCTCCACCTGGTCTGGGGTGTGCACTGTGATCCTGGTGGCCTGCGTCCTGGTCTTTCTCCTGGGCATCGTCCTCCACAACATGTCGTGCATTTCCAAGCGCTTCACAGTGATCTCCTGCGGCTGAGGCGGGGAGGGGGCTGTGCTCCCCCGGGGGTTGGGTTGGGTTGGGTCGGTGGTGGTGGTGATGTGGAGCGAGACAATTCACTGCAGCTTTCTCCAGTGACTGCAGGACACTGTGCACTGGGGCAGCGGTGTGCCGACCCGGCTACGGCTCCTGGCGGTGTGGTGTCAGGCCTCTTGGCAGCCCATGGAGAAAATCACGTCCTGTGTCTGGCGGCAGTGGCACTGAGGAGGACTGCATGCGTCACCATAATCATTTATCAAAGGGACTGCAACTTTACAGTGATCTTTTTTTATTGTGTTATGAGATTAAAGACCTCTGTGTAGCTGGTTATACTGTGAAGTATACAGTATGGGCTCTTCTTTCAACACAGTAGATTAAAATCAAAACTGCTCCATGTAGAACTGAACGAGAACTGGCGCGCAACTGTACGAGGTGTTCAATACCAGTCCACACATGTGTTATTTTTTAGTGGGGGGAGGGAGGGAGACTTGTAAAACCAAGAAATCGTTTAGCTGGTAAGGCATTTTATATGTTTTAAACTGCACATTAATTAAACCAAGTTAGGGAGTTGTAAAATAGTTTTTAAAAGGAAGCATTTTACAAGCAATCATTTCCTTCCTTGGTGTCTGGTTTTTTGTCTCTGTTTTTCCCTATTGTTTTTCAACTACAGGGAAGTGGCACTTCCAGCGTCTTTCATTTGAAGGAGCTTCCAAGAAGGGAAGCAAAGTGGGCTAGCAGGAATACCTAAAAATGCAGCCAAAACAGTTCTGTCTACCTGGCTTCTTGCGAAGGATGGCTTTGCATGATAAAGATTGGACATGCTGTTTTACTTCCAGTCTGGCAGACTTCCTGATGACCTGGCCTCCATAGCCATTAGTGAAGAAATAGATTATGAGAAGTCCTAGGACTCCTGAAAGGATGTGATAGCATATTGTTCTTAATTTTCTTTTTCTAGAGGTTGGGTTTTCTTAAATATTTGTAAAGAATTTAGACCTATTTTGCCTCCCTCTTTCCCAGAAAATGCAACTGTGCACCTATGAATGGTGTGACAGAGGAGTTGCTCTAAGGAAGCTTCACCATCCCAACTGATGCAATCATCTAGTAAGACAGTGATGAAGAGGTATCTGGGAGGAGAACCCAGACCAACCTAACCTTTTATGGGTGGGCTACCCCTCCTAAACTGCTGTGGCTGTCCTGGTGTCAGAATGCCTGGGTGAGCATAATGGAGCTTATTCCCCTATTTCAGTCTTATAAATGTTGATGTTCATAAGGACAGATTTGAAAAAAAAAAAAAGCCACAGGAAGTGTCTCCCTGTGAGTGTCATGACACCCCAGTGATTTGCAGTTTGCTTCTTGGGAAGAGGCAAATTCCTGAATGTTCATTGTGGTAGCGCCTTGCTTTAAGCAGTCCCACTGGCTTTAGTAGTACTGCTCATAAGTAAAATAGAGCTCAGTGTGAATTTGGGTATTTGGCAAGTCTAAATGCTTAAATTTGTGTGAGGTTTAGGGATTGGATCAAGGGGCACATAACAGACCTTTAAGAAGACACTGTTGATTTGCACTGCTGCTTTTTGGAAGTACAAAGCATAACCTTTGAAGTGTGTCCTCTTGTCATCTACCTACTGCTGTTTCTAATATTTAGAGATTGCTCAAGGCCATATTATAACACAGTTTTGACTATGCAGTGCCCAAGTTTGCCCCATAGACGTCCTTGGGTTTCTGGTTATGTCACAAAATCTAGTTGCTGGTTCACAATAAACATTCTCAGCTAAGACTTCTGTCAGGAACATACCTCTAACTACATGCTGGATTTCTTTCCTTCTCTGTTCCTAAAACACCATTTGCTTCCTTGATTCCTGTTAACTGATGAATAGAATATACGGTGCTTAGTTGTTATGGTGTGTGTTTGGTCATGTCTGGACAGGAACCATTGTGCTGATTTTTATCTACTGTCATATGTATGCATAGCACAGCAAAAAAAAAAAAATTCTTCAGATAACACATTCAATGCCTTTTTTGTGCAAGGCCCAGTTGCAGTATGCCTTGAACCTGGCTTGTGAGCATTGTAATTACATGGACACCTCTCTGCAGCATGTTTCATTTGGTTGCAGTAGGGAACAGCAGGTGTTCCTAAATGTGTCTTGTGAACATGCAAGTCTCTTGTTGCCAGTAGGTAGCCAGATTTCTACTGATATCCATGCTACGCTGCTTATTGTGTAAAGGAAAGCCAGTTCACAAAGAAATCCTGCCTTTTGTAAGACTCTGGAGGAAGTGACCAGATACAGGACTCGACCCTCTACTGCCTTACTCTGTCGCAATTACTGGGTGTACCAGGAGCATATGGCATAGGTGAAAGATGCTCCCAGAACAGCGCTGATGCATTTTGCACCGGCTTCTGTGTTTGGTTATGTGAGTTGTCTGTGAATGCACAAAAATGCAAGGCAGTCAAAGAGCAGGTCCTGGCGATACAGTGGCGGTAACGTTGCCTCCTTCCAGCCATACCTGCCCGACTGAAGCTCTTGAGGCCGAGGTTTGCAAAGAACGGCTGTCTAGAAAACTGCCCTCTTCATCCCTATGTGGAAGGTGCAGAATGAAAGAGAAATCAGAAATTAGGTTAAAATACCACACTGCATAACACATTATACAACAGGCAGACCTGGAGTTTATCCGGTATTAATGACATAAGTATTATATTAGCAGAATACCATCCTGTACTACGTAACACAGTGCATTGTTTCGTTAATACGAACTTCCTGTACTTGTGCCTGCTGAAATGCATGTTTGACCTAATTTCTGATCCAGACATTTGCCTGCTTTCAGCCTTGTATAAGAGCAATAAGTAAAACCTCAAGATTTTTGCCTGCGTGTATGCGCATGGTGTGTATGTTCATTTCTTTTTATAAATAGGAGTTCTGGAAAAGTTTTGTTCTGGCTTTAGAATGTGACTATCATTTTAAATTTTTAGCTGCCATACATGTTAGATCACCTAGCTTTTTTGCTGACTTGTGTAGGAGTGAACTAAATAGTTTGTTCTAATGTACAGTATTAAAATGTTTCTCAAGTATGTCAATAGTCATACTACTTTAAAAATGCAGTGCAGTTTGTCCCATTCCTTGGTTCAATACCTGGCATTAAAAAGCGATACTGCTATTTTTTTTTTTAATTATTATTATTATCTTTAAAAGACAAGCTTGTCTTTGTAATTTTTCCTCTGTGGAGAAACGTATTTGGACTTGTGTCAAAATCATCAGGTTCCGGGTTAATTTTTGTCCTCTGGTGTCCAGTAAGAAATCACTGCCCAGTTCCACCAAAAAGAAGGATGGAAAATTACTGTGACACAGTACTGTTTGAGAAACCAAAACTTATTCTAAAATGTGCACCTGCATTTTTAGAGCACATTACTCTGTATGAATGTGTATTTATTTGCTTGTTTAATGGGAAGGATGTGTGTGTTGGGGTCCAGCTTAAGTTTTTTTCCTGGATGGTCCCAATATCCATTGTTGACTTGTGCTTTGCTGGCAAACAGACTTTAGGGTTCACTCAGTGAAATTTTGTTTAGTGAATTTTAAAAATTCAAAATATGCAATTTTGGTATGCAGGATTTTTTTAGGAAATTGTGTGTTCAGTGATTGTTCATGCTTAACCAAGATGTAAAGGAGCCTGTATGTTTTGTAAACATGGAGCAGTCATGAGTCCAAAGTTTCATCTTTATTAATGAAGCTCAGTCTGAATAAAACATTAGCAAGAAAAGAATGATAGCAAGTAAATTATGGTACCTCTGTTATTTTGTCATCAAATGAAGAGCATGGAAGGGAATTTGGCAGAATTGCTCCATATTTTACAAGGGGGTGGCTGAAATTCAACACTTAGCGTTTTAAGGCAAAGTATAAAGTATGGGTTGTGGTAAATTGTAAAAGGTCATTCATGTTTTGATTATGGTGGAATATGGAATTATAGCTGATGACTACTGAGCCACACAACTTTTCTTTTTCTGTTTTAATCAAATTCCTTAAACATTTTAAGTAAACATTTTGCGTAAACATTTTGCTTATGGAAGTGAGGGATTGTTGTCCTTGATTTAAGCATGTATTGCACAGACTAGTATGCTGGTTTCCCCCTCCCCTGGAGACTCCCTTCCCAGTCACTTTATTGCTGGAGCCCTGGACAGCCAAATTTGTTTAATAGTGCAAATGATTTTCTGGAGCAGAGAAGGCTGATGTTGCACTGGCTTTGCTACATTCACAACAGGGCTAAACCGTAACCAAACAATTCATGTGTGGTTTGAACTCCTCTGTAGATGTCCCAGTGTCAAAAGCTCCAGGAACCAGTCTATTGCATAAATTGAGCCAAGCTTCTGTTCCCTTGACCTTTTCACGGCAATGTCAGGTAGCAGAGGATGATGCTTTCTTGCACTCAGAGTGAGGCTGTACCCACTATCCACAGCTAAACATGGAACTTGGCCTGCTGTCACGATACACTTGCGTGAGTACTGGGGGAGGCATCACATGTCAAGAGAACACCTCTCTAGTAGATGTTGGGGTTGAAATGCTTTATTGTCCCAATTGCACAGAAAGAGTGGCTTGACGTTTGATTTTTCCAGATTTTTTTCTATGGATGGATGGAGGGGGGAGGAAGGGAGGGAAGACAGTGGCAGCAAATGAATCCTAGCAGCATCTGAGAGGAAGGATCTGCTGGCCCTGAAGACAAAGGTTTTTGTGCAAGAGCTTCAGTATGACAAGATAACCAGGAAATGCTGCAATGGATTTAGAGTATGTTAGTGACCTTTCTGGTGCTGTACACTGTTCATAGGCCTGACAGCTGGGCTTGTTGTGTTCTTTCTCTTTGTCTCTTTACCTCTTGCATGCTCGTGTCAACAAGCAAAGCTGCTTGCTTCAGCCTCAAGTTGAACAATTTTCAAGACATTTCTTAAGTTGCCCTGAGCATCTCTAATGAAAAAAAAAAACCTTCCAAGTTCACTGAAATTTAATGCTTAATAAGTGTTCAGAAAATGCATTTCCTTATGCTTAAATACATTTTTATTATAGTTCTAAATAATTCATACAATTTTTTGTGCTAGTGATGTTCCTGAATATCAGAGCCAATTCAAGGGAAGAAAATGGCCAGAAGAAAACATTTCTTCTCCATCCCACAGTCCCCCTACAGATCTACAGAAGTCTGTTTTCATTCTCATCTATATCACACTGAAGCACCTAAGCACAGGAATGAAATGGGAACTCAGGAGACATGCATGGAGCATCTATACATATAAGCACAGGAATGTGTTCCTGTGCTCGGGGAGGGCATACACATAGCACATGCTCACATGTCATCAAGAGAGATCAATAGGATTGGTAAAAGAGCCTCAGGCTCTTCCATCTCAGGTGCTGGGATGATGAGGTGCTGAGATAGCTTGGAAACATGAAGCCTCAGTTCTGCTGTCTGGATTTCATGTGGGATGAGTTGCCATCCCCTCTGAGCTGTCTTCTGCAAACTGACTCCTACTGCTGTTGGATGGAACTCACTGCTCCACAGTTGACATCTCCTCAGGTGAGGAGCCACACATTCCTCTCTGCTTCCAGGCTGGGATATCCACCCAAAAGGGAAGAGACAGGTACCTAGGCTTTTAATTTATCAGAGTTTTGTAAGTCCAGATGGAGGTCTTTCGAAGCACAGCTGCATAGAGCACTCCTGAAAGCTTGAAGGCAACATATAAACTTGGCCTAACTGGTTTGAAAGAGTGACGAAAGGGTGGAGAAGGAAAGGACACCTGAAAATGAGCAAAAGATTAGACAGTAGCCTGGAAATTCAGATCTGTATGTGCAAAAACATCTACTGGGCATGTTTTGCAGTGGCCTGCATATGTCATGTCTGTCAAATTGTATCTCAGGAATGGCACTGAAACTCCAGATCTTGCTTTTCTTTCAACACCTTTGAGCTGGGAAGCAGCCTATTTCAAAAGTGCAGTTTTCTGCCTCACTTGATGGATGTGCAGAAATTTTTTAGGGTGCTGAATCATCACTGAAGCTCAGGACTTGGAGAAAAACTGAACTGGAATTCAGCGGGAAGAAACTGAGGTAAAAGGGCAAAGTCTTGAATTCTTAGTGTGTGCAGGTGTGTCACATTGTTTAAAATAAACACTTGTTTTATTTGAATGTTTGTTGATTGAATGTACAAAAGCAGGTAGCTGTCTCCCAGAACAAATAATGAAGTTGACAAATTGGTAATGCCAAACAGGTAAAGACAGGACTTAGTGAACCCATTAGATCTGAAGAAGCTGAAAACAAAAGAAGTGGCTATTTGGTACAGTTACTACACTCAACTTAAAAGAATTAGTAGGATTAGGTTATGGGTGGTTAGGGGGCCGTAGCTTTCTGGCTTGGTTTTCAAGATTAAGTGGAAAAAAAAAGAACTGAGAAACCTGAGTGGTTTCAGGCTGGAGGTTATTTACATTCCTATCTTGAGAATTATGAAAAGATGAGTGTGTTGTCAGTGCACTCACTGCTCAGTTTGGGAAGCATTGTCCTATGGTGCCTGCATGCCCTGACTGGGTCTGAATCTCTGGGATTAGTGTCTGCTTGAGAGAAATCTGAATCTGACTCTGGATGTGGAAAAAAAAAAGATATTCTGCAAGATAGTTTGAATTCAGGTTGTCATTGTAAAGTGTGTGGTCTCACTTTGAAGAATTTAAGAATAGTGGTGAATCTCACAAGACTTTCAAAGCAGTTTGTCATGTGGCAGACACATGGGACTGGCCATGAGCATAAAAGGGGGCTCAGTTCCCAAGTATGGCCAATTTGAATTGCCAAACTGAATTGCAAATTAATAATTTCTTGCCTAATTTTTTTTGAGTAATCATTGCAGATGTTTCTTGAAGATTTGCTTAAGGAATGTATTCAAATACTTAAGACATGATTCAGAAAAATACGCTAACTGAGAAAGCACTAAAGTATTAAATCTAAGCCAAAGGACTTCAGTCACAGATGATTAAGTACTTTCTTGAACAGAGGTGTTTGTTTCTTGATACTTGGCTAGTCTGCACAATTCTTACAGAACATTCAAAATAAAAAGCTTTGCTTTGGGGAAGGCTTTATGTTGAAATTTGAAAGTATATTGACTAGGAGAGGCTCTACACTAAGGCAGCTGTTTTCAAGCACTTGAGTCTAGAAACTTGTAACTCCCATTACAAGGAGTTACTTTCTATAACTCCTGTTTTTAATTGCTTATTGCAACTTAACTGAGGATTCTTAACTTACGGTGGGAAAAAAAACTTGCAGTTTAAACCCACACTAAACCCCACCCTAGGAATCCAGAGCAATGAGGGTTTAAAAAATTTAGGAAAAATAAATTGAATTCTAATCACTTCTTTTCTGCTATGCTAAAATGCTGAGGGATTTGCTAAACCTACAGTTTGATAAAACCGAATCCCTCCTTAATGGTTGTATTTGCTAAACCAGCTCACTGCAATGGATACATAGCATGTTCTTTCCTTTCTGACCTCCTCGGTTTAGAGAAGACAGGATTTGGACAGTTGTAGCTAGATTGAACAGCATGATAAGAGTTGTAAAATGTTACCAGCAAGGAGTGTGGTTTTGTGATAAACAAAGAATTGCAACACTGAATGTCTTTCGGCAGCCATCCAGGCGGAACAAGCGTGCAGCAACTCCAGCAAACCTCTGGGATCCAGAGAAATGTCAGGAATAGTGCATAAATGAGGATATTTTTTTAATACCCTAGATACTGTCTGTGTTTGTTATTGCAGATGCTTGACATCCTTGGGTTGGGTTTCTTTCTTTTGTCCATTATAACAACAAGCCTAAAAACCACTTTGTTCTGCTTCCTTAGGAGTGTGCCATCTCCTGTTTCATCTTCAGCCCTTTGTTTGGCCATCCTGTTTCCCTGCAGATTTGCAAGGAGAAACTTACCTTTGTATGTATGAGTGACGGCAAATTTCTACTGCATTTTCAGTGATGAAAATGATAACAGTATCTCCACAGAAATAGGAATATTTCCAGAGCTCCAGAGTCTTATTTGCAATACACCTTTATCTGCTGTTATTATCATAGGTTCTCTCCAAATCAGTATTTTCGTTTATTTTTTCTTTACTATAACACAAATATTTTTGAAAAAAGCAGTAGCAAAACAAGAGAAAACAACTCAGAGACTAGAAATTATTTGCACAATATGATTCTTATGATAGAATCATTCATTAACAGCTTTTTTTTTTTTTTTTGTTCAGGGTATCAGTCACATTAATTTTGTGATTCTACTTCCTTTGGTGAGGGAGGGACATAAGGAAGAAGAAGATCCATATTCATGGCTCGGATTAGATCTGCTGAGTTTCAAAATGTATGTATGTGCCTCTGTTTTGTAATACCTCATGAACCTCCTAACAGCTGAAAACTGCACTAGCACCAAAATCTTAATGAAATATCACATGCTGCCTATTAGGTTTAAAATGCCTGCTGAAATGCGCAGAGCCTGGACTTTCTGGCTGTCAAGCACACAGAGCACTATATGTGGAAGTAGTTGTGACTGTCGGTTCTCCAAGATCAAACTCGAGTCTTATGCCTCATTTAAAGCTGTTAGCAGACTAGGACTCTGAGGATCTCTGTCATATGTACTATATGCAGTGGCAGACCTCATTTATAGATCTGAGGCAAGCAGCCTTTGATAAGGAGACATTTATGAGTTTTGAGGGCAAATTATCCATTTTCTTAAGAGATTGTTAAATCCTTGATTTAGTTAGTGGCTCAGTTTTTGCCAAAGGAAAATGGAAATTTGGTTAAATCATCCCAGTACTGTCCACCTTTGCTTGGTGGCCTGAAAGGAGGAGGTGTCGTGGGATGAGTGTTGAACCAGGTGATGGGATGTGAATCTCTGTTGGAATAATAGCCCCATAAGAACCTACCACAAATACACTCCTTGCTGGAATGGTCCAACATGACATGTCTGGTTAGAGCACGGGCTCTTACGGTTTCTCTGCTGTAGATGTGACTTTTAAGTTTTAAAAGAAACATAGGACCCTCTCTGTAAGATTCCTTCAGCTTTCTGTGTTGTCAGAAATGTAGAGCTCTCTTGGCCACCTGGTATGCTGCAAGCTGAAGGATCTGCCCTTCTAGTCAGCTTCTGGTGAGGAAGGTAATCCCAAAGTAGGCTGCCTCATGACAGGGCACTGTGTCTGATGCTGCATCTGTTGGTGTGCTGAGGGTTAGTGTGCTGCTCAGATGCTCTTTTGTGGTAGCCTCTAAAAAGTGTTTCTCATCCTCCTCCCTCCTCCCCCACCCTCATTTTGCTTACAACTGTTTTGGAAAAAACAAAAACAGGCAGTAGGAAAAACAAAAAGAAGAGTAAAGCTGTTCTTCATTCAGACCACGTTTATACCATCTGTTCTGCATCTATTTAAACTCTGTTGGGAGAAAGCAGAGGTGCCCCTGAATTTCAGCTATGCTCCAAATGAATCCCAATAGGCTTCCTGTTTTGGAGACTAAACCTTGCTAAGAGAGGACCTCTGAGAAGAAAAATTTTTTTAAGTCCTGGGAGTCGGCAGATGCAGTTGGTGGTTGCTGGAAAGAGCAGAGGGAGCAGTGGCAGTCCTTGCAGCGAGGCGTCCTCCCTGCTGCAGTCCCCGTGGTTGGAGACCAGCAGGTCTGTGCAGCACAGGGCAGCAGCAGGAGGCAGGACCGGCTGTACGCGCACACACACACACACACACACACACACACACACACACACACACACACACACACATATATTCTCTCGGGGTGCTGCTTGTCAGCTTCCCAACATGTATTTTGAGCTACTTGCAGTTGGTATCCGTTTAAATTACTTCAGCTACAGTATCCCTGATTGCTCCAAAGGCATTGCAAGTGAGCTGTAGCCTAAAGCAGACATAAAAAGCCCATCCCACAGGGCCTGTCTTTGCACTATCCACATTAGCAAATGTTTCTGTATTACTAAGGGAGATAGGGAGCAGTGAGGATGGTTGGATGGCTGGGTTTTGTTTTCTTTTTTTGGTGAAGGCAAATAAACATTGACAGGTGTTAAAACAAAAAGGCAAAGGAAAAATACTGAACAATCTTTATGTCAGCTGAAGTGTCCTCAGCGCAGCTTTGAAGTGAGAGCTAGTTCTCTGTCTCAGTGCCAGCTTTGAAGATGTGTGTACATATTCATGCACTTAGTGTGTTAATTAAAACAAGAGCTGAATGAAGGCTTGTCTCTTATTTTAAGAATAGTTGCAGCAGAAGCTGGAAGGTTGAGTCTAGCCTCAGGCACACAGGTATTACATGGTTCTCCCAGAGCTCTATCACTGTCTCTGCTTCTTGTTTTACACTGTTTTACATGGTCCCTTGCCTTCCCTAGGCTCCCTCCTCGGTCCTCGTTAATTATATTTTAGCTAAGTAAGCAGGCTGGCAGCATTCAGTGGCTGTGAACTGAAGTCCTTGATGTGTTTCAAAAGCAAGAACACATATAGCTTGGTTTTAGATGACTTCCCCCTTCTTTTCTTGTGAAGGGCTAACCAGCCTCTACAGATACAGAACCTGCTGGGCTACCGGGTCGAAACCTTGCCAAATATTGACTCTATGAATGTGAAATCAGAGTGCTGTTGATAAATCTGAATGTCTGGAGAAGCATTCTTTGCTTGCTGTGTCTGTCCTAGAAGACATCTCAAATATTGCTCAGTTTTTAACTGGTCTCTTATCCCTGCCACCATTTTAATAAATGGTATTTTTAGGTCAACCTCTGTAGTCTTGCCCTTTGTATAGAGGATAGTGCTAATTTAATGAGAACAGTTCAGACACATTTGCTATAATTAAAATTCTTAAAAATTATTTTGAATAGACTAGTGTGTGCTTTTTTTAAAATACAAGAAGTAAAGTTGGCTGGGGCATTCACTCATCAGTTCCACTGAGAGCTTTAATAGAGTTGCACAGTAATTAAGAAAGACTGAGATCCTCAGCCAGGTTTCAGATGGGTGGAGGTGACATTCAAGTGGTCCATCAAAAAACTGCTATTACAAGCTTGTGAAAGAGAGGAAGAAAAATGAATAGTTCGCACTCCCCTTCTTACCCTGGCCAACTTTATAAGTTTAGTACAATTTTGACCTTGACGTGGGTGCAAATCTCTGTCCTTTGGGACAGTACGTGTTGTGACATTTCCCTATGAATACTCTGTGATGCCTGAGTGCACATGTGCTCATGCACACTCACACCTATACTCATGTGTGTAGGTCTAGGGATGCCCTCTTACCTCCTTAACTTACATACATCCTTACAAATATGAAATTAATGGGCTACTGGTGTTAACAAATGTAAATCCAGTGACTTCAGAGGATGTCTAAGGAATTACAACACCCAGAATGAAGACCAATAGATATAGATAATTTTTTATGTTCAAGTGTGTGTATTATTCTGAGCAAAAGTGCAGCTCATTTTCTGCGTAAATCTTCCATTTTTTAAGCCTGATTTTCTATGGAAATGAGATGTGCACACACAGGCTCTGCATCTGTGTGTCCCTTTCCACTGACCTTTCAAACCAGATTTAACAGAGCAATAGCCATCTAAAAGAGAATTAATTTTCTGTTTTGAAGATGTATAGGTAGAAGAGTAGAGGGAAGAGTGAGACAGAGGGAGACAGATCCTGTCAGTGCCGAACATAGGAAAAAGTTACAGTGTTTATTTGAATCTTATAATAAATTAGAAAGACCACATAGGATATACCCCCCAGTAAAAGACTCAAGCAGAAGAAAAACTAAACTTGGAACTTGCAGTGAACAGTGAGATAGCACGCACAGGAAATTAGATTTTATTTTTGCTTCTTTTCGCGTAATTCCTTTTCTTTTGAAATGCAACCTCTTCCAGAATTTTATACATATATTTCAGTCTTCAGTGATGAATTATGGTGGCACTGGTTGCCAGTATACATCCTAAGGTAAGTGGAGTTTTGCAGTCACCAGAGGCTGAATCTCTTCATTATTAGAGCTAAAACACAACTCTGATGACATCACTTTGCATTTAGTGACTTTAAACAACTAAGCAATTTCACTGAGACGAGAACAGATACCAACTGGCAGAACTGTAGAGGTGCATCATCAAAGGGAAATACCTGGTAATGGTGTGTCTGATTGTGTTTTAATATCAAAAGCAAGGCAAAACGATACAGTCCTCTGTCATTTACAATAGCTTAGTAAGTATGGTTGGTTTAGCTGGGATGAACTAAGAGTGTAAATTAGATTTGTTAGGTGAGGTAACATGTTTTATCAGTTGAAGCTATACACAGGAAAAAATGTGAATTCTTGTGCTCACAAGCTCCTCTTCTTCAAGGCTGCAATAAGAGTAGCTGACATCAAAACTACATAAAGGCAGATGACAATTGTCCTGAATTTGCCTCAGTTATACCACTTACTTGGGGGACACAATCTATGAAGGAGAGAGGAAATTTTATTGAGAGCCAGGAATGTTTTTAGCCAAAGAGAACAGGTAGAGAGTGAAAGAGGCAATTTCACCAGTGAAAAATTAAAGTGGTTAAGGGAGAAAAGGCCTGAGGGAGACTTATAATTTGGCATGAAATACTGATATTCAGTATAACCCAGTCTAACAGATGAGGAAATGTCAGGATCTAGTACAGTTGTTAATTCCCAAGCCAGATGGAAATATTTTCAAATAGCGATGTTTTTTATTTTCCCTGTGCCATCAGCAGTCAGGCATAATGGACATTTCCAGTATCTTTATGTAATACCAAATAGGGCTTCTGAGTAAAGCTCAATAAAAGGCAATTTGATATTTTCAGTTGTGTAAATCTCATATAAGGAAGATTTGTTCAAAGACTTTGCTGCAGTGAGTAAAAGACTTTTTTATGTTAGCAAGCTAACTAGAATAGCTTAAAGAGTGCTAAGCAGTGAAAACACATCTGGGAAGCAGAAATTGTGCGTCAGTTGCTGGCTCAAGCAGATGTAGAATGAGAAGGGAGAAAGAAAGAGAAAGACTGAACTAGGCTTACCTGGGGGTCGAATGACCATTAGTAGATCCAGACTCCCCTGAACCCTGCACTCGTGTCTGCCCTAGACTTTGCTGCAATCAAGGGCTGCATCTCCAGTGTGAGTGTCACACATGGCAGCATGCAATGCATATGAGAGTCTGGCAGCCGTAACCTGCTCAGCTATTTGTGTAACAGGCAGGTTTGCTCTGCTGAGCATGTCTTTTGGTGGGATGTATCTGTACTTCTCTGATTATGAAAGGAAAGCAAAATGGGGCCATTTGTAGCAATTCTGTTGCTAGGCTTTCTCTCCATTGCCAATGTGGGAAGCTGGGAAGAGGCTCCCCACAAGAAATTGAGTGAGGCAACAGCTGCACACAAAGGTATGAAAGATGTTGTTTCATCAAAACCACCCCTTTCCCACCAGCTGAAGGCATTATAAAAGATTGCTGGTAGCTGAAGTCTTACACAGGAAGACAGGTTAAATTATCACCATGTTCTTCGTGGCCTCCTAGGCAATGAATCTGTGAAGCAGTGAAGTGGTTTGTTGCTTTCACCATGGAGGAATTCATCACAGTAGCCAAATTAATGACTGCTTTTCAAAATTTTCTCCAGCTATCTGAAGGACTGATTTGCTGCCTGCTGTTTGTTATCTGTGGCATTTTCAAGTTTCACCCAGGTGAGTGTGTTGCTTTGTGTGTTTAATGCCTGAATACAGCCTTTCCTTACGGCGGATGAGTTGGATGGGGAAACCTTCAGGCCCTGGGAGTTAGTCTATTACCTGGAAGGTGCATGCCCTTCCCCCCTGCCCCCGCCACGTGGCCCGGCGACCCCGTAAGGAGCTCACACAGACCACCAGGGAGGGATGGATGAAAGAGGAAGTTTATTGTGGGGATAAGGGTTTATAAGGCTTTTAGGAGGGTTAAAAGGGGACCAATTACAGGTTCAGGGTCTTACAGAAAAACCAATCAGGTAAAGAGTTAACAGCCAATAAGAAGGGGTTAACAAGGGCCAATGAGAACACCTCAGACCATCTTCCCAGGACACTCCTGTATGGGAGATAAGAGTCCTTCACAGAGGGTGTCTGGGAAGAAGGAGTAATGACTTTGCAGGAATGCAAAAAGCCATTTTGAAACCTGTTTAAACCACATTGAAAACTTCTGTTTCTATAACATTTGAGCTATTTTCTTCTTTTTCTTCACTAGTCCATCTCTGACAGGATTTTTTTCCATCCTACATATGGTAAATCCATTGTCACATCTCCTCCTTTTGTGTTTTCTAAAGCTGGATATGCTTTTAATGATTGAAAGGTTTTGGCACAACTGAACATGCATGGAAAGACACACATAAAAAGAAACACTACGAAAAGTCCTAGTATGATGATGTCGCGGTCCGAAGGGAGAAGGGGACAGGACATGAGGAAGGGTGCAAGCAGAATCCTTTATTCAGGCGTGTGCTCAATTCTTAACCATCCCGCCAGGAAAAAGAGGGCAGAACATAGGGTGGGCTATCAGACAGACAAACAGGGCAGCAAACCAGAACAGGGCAGAGGCAAAAGGGGGAGGAGGAAGCCTGGGCATGTGCAGTTGTGCACTGTGTAGAAACCACATAATAACAGTAAGGTCCATATGAAAGTCCTGCCAATTGCTATATGCTTTTCTCCATGCCTGGAACTGTTCCCATCCTGAATCTTGCTTCTCTACACGATAACTACAATAATTTTCTTAATAGTGGAAGAGAGACCTTTAAAGGGCAGCCAGTTGAAAAAAAATCATCAAAAGTCAGATGATCAACTGGACTGATTCAATGAACTAAGGACTTAAGCTGATTGTTCTGGGAGTGGATAGATTGGGAATGATCAGAGAAGTTGAGGCAGCAGAGGCCTTCAAACTCCTGACACCCATGGCCATTTACTAAAAGGAGAAAGTCTATTGCAGCACGATTTTTTAACAAGGCTTTCTTATTGGTTTGGGTATCTTGTAATAGATCATCAAGGGAGGCACTGGTGGCATTAGCTTCTTTTGCTAGCCAACATCCCATTCTGGTAAGGAACACTAAGACTTCTGTGGAGCTGACAACTGGAAGCATGATACCACCTAGAACGTTTATGGTGTTGGACCAAAACTGCATGTTGGAATTGCATTCTGCTGTGAATTCACTCAAGAACTGCATTTTTGCTAAGGGATGTTCTTCAACTGGAGGTGGGGGTGCTGCAGCCACAGGGACCTGCGCTGCTTTAGGTGGAGAAGGTGGTTTTGGTTGTGATGGATAGAAGTTAAGAGATGGGTGTAAACCTTGGAATTGCCTACGCACTCTACGGAGCTTCTTACGTGGGAAGGGTGAGGTTGTTTGGAGGTTAATGTTTCTTTTTGCACGATTTTTGGGAGGACTTACAGGTAAAGATTTCATAAGGGTAGCTGGATTGTACAGTGTTAATTTTCCAAATGTGCAAGGGCCTCCAGCAGCTAATCTAGGAATCATATTCCAGACTCTAAGTCCACAAATTAAAAAGACTCCTTTTGGAAGAATAACCGAATCAGGGGTAGCATGTATCTGATAAGGAACCTTTTCCTTGCACCAGAAACTGAAGTTGGAATAAGGTCCATAAGAGGTGACATTAATTAATTCAGAAGAGGCAACATATTTGTTGTGAACGAAGTAAAAACAGAGAGGAGATATAATACTCCCCAAGATTTCTAATTCCTCAGGTCTCTGCCACTGATAGCTAAATGTCTGTCTGTCATGTGAAGTTTTTGCTGGTCGTGTGAGACAGTCTAAGAATGGATTCCTAAATTGATCATGGTCATCACACCAGGGGATATATTGATTTCTAAAATCGCCCCATTCTCTTGGTGTCCAGGGGATTCCTACCAGACAGATCTTAAAAGGGTGAGAGGAGTCTAAGGTAGATAAACAGATAGAATCAGTATTTAATGATTGTGCCAGGTTTAGCCAAACATTTTGACCAGAGAGCATTACCCAGTTTGGAATTGTTGGAGGAGCTGTGGCAAGGGCTCCTGACGTTAAGTCTTTCTGATTTGCTGGTGTTATGCTGCACACAAAAAACAGGATTATCCCGAAAGTGATGCTGATGAGGGATTGCTTCCTGTAGTTGGTGCTGAATGCGTTGGTGCTGGATCTGCTGCTGGTTGAGCTGAGAGGGAAACTTCTTGGTGGATCCTTACTAGTCTGGACAGTATCCATCTTGGACCTGCTCCTGTGGAGACACAAGCGTGCCCTCTTCCCCAAACAATTAGGGGGACAGGACCGAGCCATTCTCCTGTCAGGATATCCTTGTATTTTACCTTAGCTTCCCCTGTTTTTAATTTTCCAGCTCCGAAGTGATGTCCAACAGGCAAAACATCCTCATGCAGCCTATTTAAAAAATTGAGGGCATACAATGCCTTGTTTAAACATTCTGATGGAGAGAGACCTACAGTTGTTTTTTCTTGTTTTTTCAGCATATCTTTTAAAGATTTGTGAGTTCTCTCTACTATCCCTTGGCCCTGTGGAGAGTGAGGAATGCCAGTGGTGTGAACAATTCCCCACATGTTGAAAAATGTTTTAAGGGAAGCAGAAATGTATGCTGGGGCATTATCTGTCTTTATTTGTTTTGGAATGCCCATTATGACAAATGCTGAGGAAAAGTGTCTCTTAACATCTTTAGCTTTTTCTCCTGTATGTGCAGTGGCAACAATGAGTCCTGAGCAAGTGTCCACTGATACATGTACATATTTTAATCTGCCGAATTGTGGTACATGTGTAACGTCCCTTGAACTGCAACACTTTCCAACCTTGATGTTCATTGCTTTGCTTTCCTCTTTCGCTGGGCTCCATGATGATATCGCAACAATGTATCCAGCGAAGAGCTGATTACTCATTTCCCTTGTGGTTATGTTAGAGTGAGTTTCCTCTGCCCGTTCCAATGGGCATGCTTGCAAGTTGACCTTGGGGTAGGAGAAGTAAAGGCAGTAGTGTTTTGTTGGTATTTTAGGAGCTGTCTGCGTTCAAAGATGTAGCGTAGAGCTCTTGGCAGCACTAGGGGAAGGGGAATGAAGCAAACAGGTTGGAGGAGTGGATGCAAATGAGCTTGTGAAATCCTAACTGGAAGGCATAGCACTGACTAGCTGATTTGCACATACCCTGAGCCGGGCTTTACCGATGTAGATTATTGCCAGCACTAGTCTGACCTGGGGCTATCACTTGCATTTGTTTTCTCTACATGCTTCTGCCACCTGCCATGGGCCGAGAGCTATGGAGCTACAGTCAGAAGGCTGCCAGGGCAGGGGCTACCTGCAAAATGCAGTGGGTCAAATTAATCCTTCAGAAAACCTTACTGAGCAGAAGGGTATTGGTTGTGTTCTCTGACACAGCTGAAAAATGTATTAGCAGAATAAATACAGTGGCATGGCTGACAATGAATATTCAGTAGTTTTCACTCTGACACCATCTTTTACCCAAATATCAAGTCTCCTAACTCATACAAATTAATTTGAGTCTTTCATGAGCTTTATATACAGCTTTTGCTGTGTAGACATCAGAATACAAGTGTTGCCTTCGAGTCTCCTGTGTCCAGGACAAAACAGAATCCTGAGTCTTCAACAAATGAGATGTCTCCTTCACTTGGTGACTCCCAGATCTCCATCCTGCTTGTATTTGGGAAGAAAGAAAAAAATCCCCAACCCAAACAATCCAAGCAAAAAAGCAGGGGCTGTAATTTAGGACATATTCAGGAGAATCAAAACACACAACTAAGTAAACAAACCAATGTTTTCATCCATTTCTGCCCTGGTTAGAAAGCCAGGACAATTGTCTGTGGCATACAAGGAGCTCCCAAGCTCCCGTTCAGCTCAACAACCTAATTAATGTGTTCCTAGCCTAATTAGTTGGTCAGAGGTGCAGACGGGCACTTTAATTGCACCAATGTATCATCGCTTTTGACCAGTCCCAGTCATGCAGACACAAGAAGAGCAATGCAACTTGTGCAGCTTTTTGCGACAGCTCTACAAGGAAGGTGGATAAAACATGAAGGCCCCATTCTGCCACTCCTGTTCTCACAGATTGAGATACCATGTCAGGAGAGGGGTTTGAAGCACCGGGGCTAATGGTGAGTGAAATACTCTCAGCATGAATAAGTATTACTGAACAGCAGATTAACACACTGAGCCAAGCACTCATCTAAAATTAAGCATTTTCCTCTTCTTACACCTTGAGATTCTTTTCTCCAATTATATTTGTTTTGTTTGCTTTTTCTTTCTTTTTTTTTTTTTTTTTTTTTTACTGTGTGTATTCAAATATTGATGAGAGAAATCTACACAGAGACTAAGGAATAGATAAGGTCTGAGTAGCACAGTAAAATAAAAGCACTTGGGTGGAGTTCAGCTGTTAAATGTACATACTTTAACTGCTATTGTCTTCAGCTGGGTTTGAAGTAGTAATGTACCTAGGCAAGAAAACAAATCTACAATGGCTTAGTTAGGAGTTCCTTCTCCAGGAAGAGCTAGAATAAGCAAAACATAGCCCGAAACAAGGCCAGATTCCCTTGGGACTTATTGAAAGGAACCTTGTCGAAATCAAAACAGTTGTGTTCTGTTAGATTAATGCAGATCCCATTTGGCATGGGCCTGCTAAAGGCAGTCTACAGGCAGACACTCAGTCCCAAAGCTGCATTGCAGAGGTGCACAGTGGAGTGGTGGCACCCCAGCAGGACCAAATTCACCAGTTTTACTGGGGAAGTAGCTGCTGAGATGGCACCTCTATATTAGTCTCCTGCCACACCATGCAAAGGGGGCTCTTGTTTATCTTTCTTCCCAGAACTCGGATGTTCTGTGTCTGCTGACAGTGTGGTTGGACAAAAGGAGCAGGGCTGGAGTGTTGGGGTGCTACAGCTGAAGCAAAAGGAAGTGCAGATAATTGCCAGTGCAGTAGCCCTTATGTCAGGGTCCTGTCCTCGTCCTCTAGCTCCACAGCAGCTGGATTGGTTTACCAGGAGACCAGTAGAAGGAAAGTAGGAAACCAGGCTGTAGGTGTTTTCCTCTGGCTGACAATCTATTGCTCTAAACAAATTATTTTTTGCCTGCCTTAAGAGCCAGTTTTGAGGTGAGGGTGAAGATTTCAGCTTCTTTCACTGGTCTGTTTGGAGGTGGGGAGGCGACTTCGTTAGTGTACGCGGGCACCTGAACACAGCAGGGAAGGTNCTGTGTCTCACCTAAAAAATCCACTGCGCAGGCTCGAAGGGTTAATGACCTTTCCCAAATCTTCGCTCGCGAAGACTGGCCATTAGTAGAAGGAAAGTAGGAAACCAGGCTGTAGGTGTTTTCCTCTGGCTGACAATCTATTGCCCTAAACAAATTATTTTTTGCCTGCATTAAGAGCCAGTTTTGAGGCGAGGGTGAAGATTTCAGCTTCTTTCACTGGTCTGTTTGGAGGTGGGGAGGCGACTTCGTTAGTGTACGCGGGCACCTGAACACAGCAGGGAAGGTCATAGTAGCACTGCTTTTTGAACTTGCCTATAAGCATGCGACATTTTTCAGTGCTTGTAGGTATAAAATTGAATGGAGCAGCTTGCTGCTGGCACTGAGCATCCTCTGAGATGCCTGATGACCATGCCCTGCTCCCACGCTTCGTGCAATGGTAATCAATAATGCTAAGGGCAGCAAAAAAATTTCCCATCGGTATCCGATGGGTGTTGGTGTTCCATCTTTTTATGGGCAGAGAGGTTCAGCTGCTGGAGTCACCTGCAACATCTGACGAACAGGATCTGACACTGGGGAGCTGTCAGGTGGAGATGATACATGCCTCCCTCTTGTTTTCCATGAGTGCCCCATAATTTTGCTTTTGGAGGAGTGCATGCCTGTAACATCGGGATATTTGAATTAAACTGAGAATCAGGATAGATGCTCTAATGATCCCTGCTACCTTCTGTAGGGTTCTATAATGCTGTATTTTTTGAGATGTAGCATAGGCTACTACTGCAAGCCTAAAAGAAAAAAAACACCGCTATCAGTTCTCCATATTGCACTTCCTGAAGACATTGTGCAGAACTATCTTAAAATACTTTTTTAAAAATATGTTCAAGTGTTGTTTTTAAATGGAGGCTCTGACCTTTATCACTTGAGAATACAAGTCTGAATTAAAAATTAATTGCTTAAAACTTGTTTAAAATATTACCATGCATTATTCAATGCAGAATGACATTTCAGAACATGGTTTATATGAAAACTTCTGCAAAAATGGAATTGTATATTGATATATAACATCAAATCTGTATATTAATGTAATTAAAGCAACCCTTTCATCCTTTTAGAAATTATTTAGTGGTTGATAAGTTCAAAGGCAAAAGAAAGTAAAAATTTCAGACAAACATGGTTTTATTCTTTACTTTGGTAATGTATCTATTAGTATTTAGTGAACTGTTCCAACTGTGGGGCTTGGAGACAGGAATTTTGCTTGGAAAAGAGCACTGGAGCAAATGACCCTTGCATTACGCACACATATGGTTATATATGCTTGTAACCTAAACTGAATTGCTGGTATTTCTTACAGCATAGCAAGTTGTGTATCATATCTCTCTCTATTCTCTCTGTCCATCTTTCACTTTTTTCCCTTCACCTGCAGTGCAGCAGTTCATTTTTCTATGCTTATGGTTGCTACCTCATGCAGGAGAAGAGAATACATAATTTCCAGGGTAATCCTGCGTGGAGGACCAGGCATAAGCACATAAGCATGTTTTTTCCTCAAACATGCTGACTATTGCGACAGGAAAGTTTTTAATGGAAGAGAAGGTTCCATGAAGGTGGGGCAGCACTGTTCCGAGCTGATTTCTTTTTCCACCCTGAGATCATGCTCAGGGCACCTGTCTCAACTCCCCTCCCCCAACTCATGTCTTGGAGGGCTCAAAAAGGCCATCTGGATGTACGTGAACAATAGAACATGAATGGCACAAAAAATCTATTTTACATAAGAGCCGTGCACCAGGTAAACTATGAAAGGAAGTGGATCGGTCTCACTCTCTTTCTTTCTCTTACTCTCTTTGTGACCCTGAGATCTGGACCATCCACAATGACAGAACCAACGCAGGATCTAAAGACTTCTCTATCTCTCTTTTCCATCTTTATTTGTCCCCTCCCTTGCTTTGTCTTGGCAAAGTGTGGCTATAGTATTCTACCTTGTACTCTGTACCAAAATTTGTTGCAAGGACTGGGAGCTTGTCAAAATGTGTCGTAGAAATTGAGAGCTTGTTAGCCAACACTTCTACGATAACAGAGTGAGCGGATTGCTGGAGTTACGGGGACTATATAATAAAAGGATAAGAGCTCCCTGACACATGTACTGGTGTCTTTGTTCAGCTTGACTAGAATTTATAATGAACATCACGCTCCCTCCCAAGTGGGTCGTGATATCCTGCCCATGGAGTTTTGGCCACCATACAGAATGGTCCAGGTCTGGTTGGAAAAACACCTGTAAGCTAGAGGATGGGCTTCCATCCACTGGCATTTCCCACACAGAGATAGTCAATTAGAGAAATGCTATGAAGCTGTGTTTTTTCCTTGGAAGGATTTGGGCAGAGTCCTGAAAGCATCCACAGGTATGGGGTGGGAGTGAATGAAAATCAGGCTTCTGCTGTGCTACAGGGCTTATTTGGGCTGTGCTTGCAGCCTGTGTGGTTTTGCCCTGGCTAGCTGATGCTGCACGGCTTGTTTTTAGCCATAGGCACCCAAGCTTTGCTCCTTTTGTAGTTTGCATAGAGTAGTCCTTCATACGGCCCATCCAGAAAGCTCAAGGTTCAGATAGCACGTCTCTTATTCCTTACTTGTAAATCATCCAGGAGAGATAGTGTTTACCTCTGGATTTAAGAACTGATCATGTTATGGTGTCTGCAGATCAGACTGATTGCAAAAGTAAACTGTGTGTAGAAAAACAAAGATGCCCCTCTGGTCTTTCAATGCAGCAGAGAAACTTCTACCTAGAATCCGTCAGGGATGTGTATCTTATGGTCCTTGAAACAAAGGACATAAACTCTCCTGTTGGCTTTTCTGTGAGCTGACTGTCTTTGTATTGATTTTACAACCTCTCAACTGCTGTCTGTCAAATCTTCTGCACTGACAGAATTATGTGGGTCAATTGTATGGTCAGAGTTTGGAAAATGTTTATATCTCTGGTTCTTTCAGAGTCAAATGAGTTCACAAAATCCTTGGGGCTGAATGATGATATCATTTCTCACCTTTGTACTTCACAGGTCAAATTGTTGCAGCTGCTGAGAGAATTGGAAGAATTCAGGTCACAGAATTAGCCTTTAGTGTCCATTTCTGCTCTTAGTGAAATTGGCAGGAAATTCGTCCAATATCAGAGTGGTTACCTGTCTGTGCACATTTGCTCATGCACTCGTCTGCTGAAGTCTGGCTGTATGCCACTATGTTGAATTCTGCACCTAAAACCAGATTTCTTTGCAGAAACAAGAGGTTTACTTTGTTCGTGTTTGTTCCTTTTTCCCTGACTGATTGTTTCTGTCTGTCAGCAGCAAAAAAGACTCATTGTTTTGGTGCTCTGATTGGGATGCACTAAAGGGATCCTGTTTTCGGAAACTGCTGAGACTTCAAGCCCTTGAGATGTCTGCCTGTTAGAGTGTTTTACCTTGGCTAGCTCAAAATGGTGGCAGTTGCACCTTCTCTCCACAGTAGTATTTGCTTTAGATGCAGTTTTCTGCAACTAAATAATTTAAGCCTACCTGGTTTGTGATTGTTTGGGAAAAGAGACAGTAGATTGCTCTTCAGATACTCATCTTGGCATTTTGCAGAAAATACTGCCGCTTCTTTGTCAAGTGATCTCTCACTTTTGTTCATTCTCATCCTGCTGACCATTCATCCTCCATTCACCGTGCTTGCAAACAACCTCATTTTTCTTACCTAATTCTCCATTTGTTGACACTTGGGGCTCCTGCCCATTGCTCTCCCTCAGCAGCAAGCTCATTCGCATTCCATATTCAAAACCCACAACATGATTCATTGAACAGCAAAGTACTTTTGCTTTGCACTGTTTGTCTGAGACTGACCTGGAGGATGACATTATAAATGAGCTCTTACATCTGAATTGCTTTGTCCTGATTAGCAAAGTCAGTAGAAAATGGCAAGGATCTTTTGGTTTTGAGTGGGATCAGCTGCTTCTCCAGAGTTTCTCTTTTCATGGATCTTACATCTTTGCTTCCTTTTGTTGCATGGGGTATACCAGTTTCAGTTTTTAAGTTCATGAGGAAGATTTTTGAAAAGGACAGTTTGATACAGATGACTTTTACAAAAAACCCCAAACCCCAAACCAGCAGAATAGAGGTGGCATTCAGTATGAAAAGAGGGGGATGAGCTGGACACTGGAAATGTTGTAAACCATGAGAATGCTGCCACTTTAATTTTGCTGATTCAAGAGGTTCCAGACTGTGCATTATTCAGATAATTAAAATTATCAGGAAAATTCACTCCTCAATAGTAGAATTCAACTTAGAAACTTCACAATATTTTCTAAATTCTTTGTTGGTCATTCAGACCAACATTCCAAATGCTGATATGTGATGAATTTTGATGCATCACCAAAAGAGAAGAACCAAAGATCAGTCTGATTTTTGCCATCTACAGATTAATGTAAAAATATTGCCCAATGATCTGTTTTTCCAGATCTATTGAGCTTTCTTTTTATTTTAGTTGTATTGTGTATCCATGTCATCAAGGCCTCAGTCAGGGTCATTGACTACTGCTGATGGCAATATCAGTATTTATGGAGCTGAAAAATACTACTGTGAAGGCTAAGACTTTATTTTGAGACACAAGTCTCAATAAATATCATAGAGATTTTTAAGTGCTTTATTATATACAGTAATTGTTATTGTCATGCAAAACATCTCAGCTTGTGACGTAACAACAGTGCTTTTTTCAGAGTAATATTCAGGAAAATGAGTTTAAATTTGAGATGTAGAACAAAATTGTCCTCAGAAATTAACAGAAGACCTCACGAGCTTTCCTAGCACCCGTTACAGTTCGTGGATGTGAATATAAATCTGGAGTAATACAATTGGCTGATGAAGAACAAAGTCTTTTCTGTTATAGAAAAAAGTAAAAAATGGGATCGAAAGCAGCAATTAAACATAAACATAGGTGAAATAGATATTAAACCTGTAGTGTCGTAACACTGTTGGAAATTAGGGCTTTTTTGGTTTTAGGAAGTTATGGTTAAAGATATAAACAAGCTTCAGTGGAGTGGAGTAACAGTCTCAAGAAAATTAGAACCTTTCTTAAAGTAGGTAAGGAAGGAGAGAGAAGGGCAATATAAAGGAAACAGGACTTGTTTTTACTTCAGGAATGAGGAAATATAGGTAATACTTGTGAATGATTTACCGATTAATTAGTAGTTTGTGATCGATGTGTTAATATTAACTATTAACTATAATTAACTATTATTAAGTATTAGTTGGTAGTGTGTGACCCATGTGTCACCACAGTGAGATTGTTACAGAGTCTTCCAGTGTCTGCTGTTTCAAAAGGATTTTTGGAAAACTAAAAGGGAAACATAAATGAAGTGTGAATGAATGTTTTTTGAGAGCTTGGGGATCTGGTGTTGAAACAAGACTTAAGTATCTCAGTTTATTTTATCAACAATGAGACTCAAGAGGTGACAGTTTTATAGTGGAGAAGTTCTTTCAAGGAGAGAGAGTAATGAGGTCTAGACAAGCATGTGACATGATCTTATAGCTGGAAGCTAAAATTACACTAGTGGAGACAGCATATAAAGCACAGATTCTGAGGTAGGAGCTCTGGTAACAACATAACAAAACCCCTACAGATTTCGTCCCCATCCTCCTCATGTTCATGTCACCTCTTTGGAAAGTGTACTTCAAGTACAAGATACTGGTTCCAGTACAAGACTAGGTAGGTGAGCGTTAATCACTTTGAGAATACAGAGCTGTACTGGGTCAATTAATTATTGTTTTTTTGTGGTCTACAGCTCTGTGAATCTATTATGCTCACTCTTTTCAATCACAGAGTATTCAGAGATCAGAATCATTTGGTATTATTTGTTCAGATGTAGTATCTTCCCTCTGTGTCATGAATATAGGATATAAAAGTGATAGATACTGTCCTTGTTCCTTTAGCATTCAGGTCCATCTCCCATCAGCTCAGAGTTTAGGACTGATATTGCAGATGCTGCTTTGTCATGCAGTCTATAGCTTCCATCACAGTCTTATCATTTAAATGTAGGATTTCAGTTTCAGATGTGGATGTTATCACAGGATTTGGACATAATGCCATCATTGTTGCCATGCGGACATAGGCAGCATGTAAAACAGTACTTAAGTGAGTGTGGTCATTTTCATGGTTTGTACATTTGCTGTCAGCTAAATTCTAAACTCCTAAACCTTGGGCACTAACCTTGAGGCACCATTGTCCTGTGGTTAATGAATATAATATGACAATTTCTGGAACAAAATGACTAATCAGTTCGGTACAATAGAAACTCATTTTGATATTACTGTTTTTCTTATAGGGAAAAAAATAATCTCTTTTCAGAATGATATTCCTTCATTTCTATTTTCTGTCTACTTGTTCATGAGGAATGATACAATAGACTGGGAAAAAGCATTTGAAATTCTAGATATAAGTAGATGAGATGCAAACAGTGGCTAAAAGTGTAAGGAGAACATAAAATAGGTACTACACTCACCAGTTCTTTGGGTTTGGAATTTCGAATGGAGTCTGTGAAGCTTTCCTCTTAGATAGGTGTGGGATGGAGCTGCTCTTTGCCTGGGACACAGGAAGCTAATTGTGGTGTCCTGATTTCAGGCTTGGCAATTTATCAGGTGTTCTGCCCCAAAGTTAAATCCAATAACTTCATCCTCGCAGAGGAAGATGTGGAGGAATTAGTGTACCGGGGTTTTCTGATCAGAAGTGTTGGCCAAAGGGATGTGGAGCAAACAGGCATTTTGCCAGTGGGAGGTTAAGTGTGAAGAGGATACAAGCATAAGGAGAAAGATGTGAGAATGAAGTCAGAACGAAAGACAGCTAATTTGAGGGGTCAGGCCACTTCATATAACTGTTTTTCTTGCCTGCTGGGCTGAACCAAGTGCTGGCCACACACCAAAGTGAAAGAGCCGCCAAGTCAGTTCAAGTGGTGCCTGTATAAAGAAGGCAGGTAGCCTTGGCTGTGCAGCCATTGCTCTTGCAGTAATCCTGCACACCAGGAGGTGCAGGCAGACGTGAGCTGCCTGGGTCGAAGCCTTGAGCTGGAAGTGTAGGGAGGAGTGGACAGAGACCTCTGAGCTGTGTGGATAGGTGCAGAGAAGTGCTGTCAACATGGTGGCACTGAACAGACGAAGCCCACTGTGAGGAGGCGCTAGCACTCCCGGTTCAAAATAGTCATGGGCTATTTTGTCTGCTTGGTTCTACAGCCTGATAGAAGCTCTTTTAAAATAGTTTGTATATGTGGGATATATGCATTTTATGTGTTTCTGTGTGCCCTTTTCCCAGAGAGTAGGTATCTGTGACTATATGGCACTGAACTGCTTGAGCTGTGCCACTTCATCTCCCTTCTTTAAACTGGGAAGCTACACCAACTGCTGTGATAGGGTTTATGCATTTCACCTGACAGATTTCTGAGGTACTGGGGAGGAGGAGGGAATCTATGTGTGTGTGTCTTGATATGGAGCCAATTTAAGCCCCAAGGAAAGATTTCCATTGATTATAACACAGTTTAAATCTGGTCTGTAATACCTACTAAACAGCAAATCATGTTGTGATCCTTTAAAGTCATCACTTTTATATAAAATAAGGGGAATTATTTTTGTTTATTATCCTTTCCATTTAAACCTTTTGGGGATAGAAATGCATTCAGTTTCAGTGATAAAGAAAATACTGCAATCAATGGCTTTGGAAAATCACTAGAAGGAAAGGGTTTGTGTACGAGATTGACTCAGTTTATATCCTGCGAAGTAGCTATTGTGGAATAGGAGTGATTTACTGAAAAATTGGAGAAAGCTAGAATACAGTAGACTTGGTATTTTATAGCTAAACCATGGAGGAAAAGTTTTAAAAATAATGCAATGATGTCATAACCTTTTCATAGCTTGTAAGGTTTTCCCTACTAGAACTCAAATTCAATATGAATTACCTGGGGTAGACCACGGGGGACCAGAGGGGGCAAATCCTTTAGTGTTTTCAAAATTGGTGATGGAAGGAAAGTAACTGCACTTTAGCTAAGACTGAAGCTTGTCTTTTTCTTCAAGTCCAGATTTTATCTTCTTCACTAAGACCATGACATACCTGAGGTTGGTACTCTGCAATCTCCTTCCTCATTGTCATCCTACCTGTCTAAAATTGCCTCTAACTTCTAAATGAAGAAACACAGGAACAAATAACATAGAGTTTCTCATTTTTCTCAATATGTTCTATTTTCAGTGTATGCTATTATCTGAAACACTATTAATCATAGAAATGTTTGTTGTGTTACAGTTATTCCTCAGTACAGTTACAAAAGTAAGGTATCCTGTGTATTTTGGAACAGTATAATCATCCTACATTATGAAGGCCTTGGCTTTGTCTCCTCAGTTTTCCTGGACAGTTTGGGAGTAAATGACTGCCTGATGAATTTCTTTTTCAACCAGTATTGTTTAAAACCCACAGACATCAGAAATACTGATATTACTGCAGCTAAACTCCCTGTATGGGCCTCATGCCGCAGTAGCTAAGCACCTCATATTTTTTTTCACGCAAGAGATCTGTTTTGTCCATTGCTTCCAGATTTGGAAGTTCTCTGCTCTTGCTCACAGAGGCTGGTATACTGCAGGGAGGTCAGCCCAGAAAGTCCTGGGTAAGCAGATTGCCCTTTATCTCCCTGTCGGCTAAGTGTGCATTTGTATCTTGATTACTTGCTACTCAGCTCCCTTCAGTGTAGAGTTTAAAGCACGCTTTGGATGTGTATCTATCTTTGAGGGCATCAGAAATATATTCTGTGGAATGATCCTTCTTACTGAATTTTTTTCTATATTGAACATGTAGAAGGAGCCTTCCAATTCAGTAGCAGCCTGTATCAGATCTATACCAGCTCAGTTAGTTGATGCAAGTAGTGGAGCAAGAAGCACTTTCTATGATGTGAAACCTCTCTCTGGCATCAGAAAGATCTAGCTTTTTCTAGAAAGTTAGAACTTGTGGCTAATTTTTCTGTTGGTTCCTTAAAGACAATTACACACATCCAAACATAGCCTGTAAACTGTCTTTGTGCAACATTATATGATTGGGAAGGAGTCAGGTGAATCAGCACCTTTTGTTTGCTTTGAGTGGCTGCTTCCTACTTCTCTGAGGATGAAAGCAAAAGCATTTGTGCTCACATGCTCTGTCTAGATTTGGTAGATACCTCTTTTGGCCACTCAATAGATTGCCAACAGGGGACATCACAACTACTTCTGAAGGGACTGAGCTCATGCTGGTCTCGGGAGCTGACAGGTGACCCCACCGTGCAAACCATCTCCCCTCAGGCAAATCCATTCTCCTCAGCAGAAGCTATTTTATAGTGTTGAGTGACTACATTTCAAGGGTCGATGAAAGAAGCAACCCTATGCTGTTAGTCATGTGTGAACACTCCTTATGAATTACCTTTCAAAAGAAGGTTTGAAAAGGGTACCTAGGCAAAGTAGGGTCTTACAGTTAAAATGGAGGGTTTTTTTAAAATACACTGTGTGAAAAGACTCTCCTTCTGAGACTCCGGTCAGTGAGCAGATGCATCTCCAAAATGGCTTTGCTTACTCCTTGCTCAGAAATCCTGTGATGTTCATACTTCAGAAGCGTACTGGCTCAGTGAATACCAGGCTTCTACTGTCTGAGGAGAGGGCAATGTTTACTCCTTACAATCCAATCTTGAAGGCTTCAAGACAAAGCTTTTCTTTGACAAAGGCAAAATATTTTATTTTGCCTGACTAAGGGACCAGGACCTTAATATATGCAATCTTTTAAGCTAGTTCAGTTTTTAATGCTCACAGAACTGAAGTGCCTTATGAATTACAGATTGACATCTCCTTTATCAAATGAAATTACTGTGTTGGACTCGTTCATGGAATGTTTCCAAGCACAAAACTCATTCTGCTTTATATTTCCATTAAGAACTGATTCATAGTATTCTGGTTTATACTCACTGGTAGCCATTTAACTGTTTTATGCTAAAAACTTTGCATGATGCTGTGTGTGGTTCAGTAGAAACATTCTCTTGTGTGCTATAGTGACAGCTTTAAGATAAATAATGACATTTTTGAAATTGTTTGAATTTTGTTTATAGCTTCATCTGCCACTTTAGTAGTAATGCACATGCTTTAAGATACATGAAATCATCTTTAGGTTCCTGGAATGATGAATTTAGAGACTACCTTGAAAACTCATTTGACAGATTTACTAGTAGCAAGAAAGTAAAGCAGATATAAGATATCATAAGTAAATCCACACTTTTATTAAGAAGGTTCGTATTTCAAACACTTTTGAGAAATTACTTTGCAGATTGTCAGTTCAAAATTCAGCTGATGTAAATGAATACCTTCCTATTGATGCACGAGAATATGCATGGTTTTATACCAAGTCTATTCCCACATATCAGCTGCATGGTCTTTCTTCAGAATATACATATGTAATTCCATTAATGTTTGATAATTAATGTGTAATCCTTGTAGCCTCACATCAGAAATGACATCCCCGAATTTTGGTTAAAAGTACTGCTGATGAGAAGCAGTGGGAATTTAATGTGTTAACCTCATTCCAGTTCATCTGGGTCGCTGAACTCTGAATCCTTTCCAATTACAAAATAAATATATGAGCTTGCAACACTCCTAAAATTTCCTTCTTAGATGCACACAGATCTCACCTGACACTGATCTGGCTTGGCACTGGGATGTACGTTAGATTTCACTACATCTTAATTTCCAGGATTTTATCTATAACATAGCTAATCTCAACATCAATTTGAAGAATTAATTTCCTTGCTTTTTTTGGTGTTCTGGACAGTGATAGAAGTGGCACCAATGGTGAAAATTTGTCGTTGTGGTTCTTCTTTAAGGTCACTTTTTGTAACTCCTATGGCTTACCAGGAAAAGCTTCTTTGGTTTGTGAAACAATGGATAGCATGAGATATTTACTGCACAGGTACCAGTAGGGAAGAGCCCTGCTCATTTTAAGCCATTCTCCAGTCTCCCCTCAGCACCTCATGTATCTTTTTCCAGACTGGAACTTCAGGTCTAGTGTTTTCCACATTTGAGTTCAGATAATTTACTATTTTAAGAAAAGTTCACTTCAGCTTGTTTGAATTCCAGGAACTCATACCTAAACCAAGAAAAGAATTCTGCTTTCAATACCTTTCCATACCTGCACCTCAGATATTTGTTGTTTTTATTTCAGACAGAGATATAATTCAAGGTTATGGGAGCAATTCTTTTTTCTTCATAGTTGAGGTGTTTTATGACAATAAGAGCCAGCAACAGAAGACACTCAGAGACTCAACACAATCTCCTGCCATTCCAGCCCCTGCAGCCAATAGTTTCAGTCAGAAAATTGTCAATTTCCATGGTATTCCATTAGCAGGTAAGTCCTGAAGTAAACTGGTTCTGCAGGTAGGCATTGAAAATGGAAGATTGTCTTAATCCAGCAGTTACAGTTCAATTACAGTGTGAATTGCTGAGATACTTCCATATGCTTATGGAAAATCTCTCAAACAACAAAACAAAGCATAGGATTATTCACAAATGCCACATGGTTATATTTTGCCTTATGAATGCTGGACTACACTGTAATGAGAAGTATTTTTAAAGCAAATAAAAATGTTACTTCTGCAAACATAGGTGCTTAAATATTAATCAGAGCTCTACCCCAAACCTGCTGCAATATTTAATGATTTTCTGGCTGTCACTCACTATAATTCTGATGGTGGTAATGAAATGCTAGTGTCAGGCCTGGTTGTCAGTGGCCTGGGAGACTGCAGCAGGTGTCATTGCTGTTTGAAAAATACCTATTTATTCACCTCCGTGTAGCAAGTCCTATGTAAATGCAAAGAGCAAAGTACACAGAGCCAACGTGACCCATCCTTTGCAGTCATGGTGTCTAACTCCTCTCTCCCTCTGCTCAAAGCAGCCACTAGAAATAGTGATGTGTGGTCTGAAGCTGCTTTCCAAGGGCTCTGCCACAGAAAGGGTCCAGCCTGAGAATATCTAGTGCCTGAACTCTGGGATTTTCCCTTTAAGGTAAAAAGATGGGCCACAGGCTATTTGTATGGGGTCTGGATAGGAAGTGTGTAATTTTTGAAATTAGGTGACATTTCAATGTAACTGCTTTTGCAGCCTATCTAGACGTACTGGAAAGTGTGCAAATTCATTTTGTCCCTGAAACTTTATCTACAGATCACTTTATAGACTTGCCAGAGATGAAAAACAAGCATAAAAATGATATTTATCTCTAATTCTGTTTGTATTACTGGACCTTGAGCACAGAGAGAGAGGAAGCAAGAACACCATTTAGGTGTACCGCCCTAGCCAAAGGAATACTGTGCATATAAACAATAAAAATTCCTCAAGTGACAAGCCTTTAACCTTTCACTGGGTGGGTACCTGCTTCCTGTGTTTCTGTGTTTGTTTTTTTTTTTCCTGCTAAAAAAGTCTTCCTTTTACCATGTCATACTCCCTTTAATATTTTTAGTACATTTTAGACTGTTAATATAGCAAAAACATAATGCACATGTAATTCAATTTTGTATGGATTTAAAATTAAATTAAAAGCCACCTATAAAAAGATAGATGGCTCCTTCTTTTTTCGAGGTTTTAATCTTCTGGATAATTTTTCCAGGAAAAGCACTTCACTTTTTTAACCAAGATTTACAGTATACTAAGGTACAAAAATGTTCAAAGATTTTTTTATACTGCCTGCAGGATTATTTCTGTCTCAAAGGGGCCCAAATACTTTATGCAAGTAAGACACGAGTGATTCTTTTCCTCAGCTACTTCCCTTTTGAAAACCTATTTCATTTATTATCATGGACTGGAAGGTATATTTTAAAAGTAATGATGAAATACTGGCTGGAAAATAGAGTGTGCCAGCTGTGGGGGCTTGTCACTCAGAAGAAGGAGCTAGTTTGGTGACTTAAGCGTGGCTGATATGAAGCACCTGTTTGTCAGTTCTTTCAGTGCTGGAGTAACATTCAGAAACCATAAGTGAAATGGGACCACCAGCTACAATGACACGAATCAGTGAATTTTACCTTCTCTTCCAATGACCCTTGCTGGAGGCTGGATAAGCACTTTGCAATTTCTCTGGGGCTTCCTTCCAGGAGAAATGTAGGCACAGGGAAGCCTCTCTGTGCCCAGTTCTGTCTCAGATATGAAGAAAAGGTGCCGCTGGAGCAAGGTCCCACATGCCCCAGCTGAGACGTCCTCTGTATAATGTGCAATGCAGATGTAGCCTCATCTCTGTATTACCGGCAGGTGAGGACAGTGTCACAGTGTCACAGAGGCACTGAGATTGGAAGGCACCTCTGGAGGTCATCTTGACCAACCTTCCCTGCTCAAGCAGGGCCACCTACAGCCAGTTACTCAGTATCGTGTCTAGATGGCTTTTGAGTATCTCCGAGGATGGAGACTCCACAGCCTCTCTGGATAACTTGTGTCAGTACTTGGTCACCCTCACAGTGACAAAGTGTTTCCTGATGTTCAGTGGGAACTTCCTGGATTTCGGTTTGTACCCATTGATTCTGATCTGTCACAGGTCACCACAGAGAAGAGCCTGGCTCCATCCTTTCTGCACCCTCCCTTCAGGTACCTGTACACATCATGAGATTTCCTCTGAGCCTGCTCTTCTCCAGGCTGAACAGCTCCATCTCTCTGACTTTCCTTGCAGGTGAGGTACTCTAGTCCCTTCGTCACCTCAGTGGCCTCTCACTGGTCTCTTCTCTTGGACTGGGGAGCCCAAAACTGGATACAGCCAGTCCTATCTTAGTGGTATCGCTGTTACACCACCTTGGGCCAAAACTACTCAGAGTGATTCAGTGCTGGGCTTGCTGCTGCCATCCTTTCTGAGCAAGGGGATGTGCCATGGTGGCAGCTGTGTTTACTCTTTCCTTTTTCTCTCCCTTCTTCTAACCTCTGAAAGTGTCAACAGCAGTATGACTCTCTCTGCAGCCCCATTTCTCCATTTTTCCTCCTCTTCTGTTCAACATCCTAAGATGTTGAATTGCCACCCCCTCTCATCCTGGCCCTCCTATGCCCTTTCCTTCCCTCTCTCCCAGGGACTCTTAGATTTTTCTTTTTTTTTTTTTTTCAGGATGAGAAGGATGTTCTGTATAAGTAAGTTAGCATATGGATTCTACATTTATATATATTTATGAAATAACAAATAATGTTCCAAACAACAAATAAAATTAATGCATAGAAATAAAGTTAGTTCATGGGGCTGCAGATGAAGCTGATCTGCATACTAAGAGATGTCTGACCATTTTTCCCTCTCTTAATATAGCTCTAAAATAAGCAGAAAATAAAAATGTTGAAATTAGAATTAATATTGTGTTGTTATTCCGTACACAAGAGTCTAAATAATCTTAAGGATCAGAAATTGTATGCAGCCATATTAGAAAGATAAAAGAAATACACATTTCTTGGGAAAAAAACCTTTCAATAACAGAAAACCCAACATATTTTATCTTAATGCACTAACCCAGTATTATGATGAGGAACAGAAATAACCTTAGATACATGTTCAAGTTTAACAATTAAAAGCTAGCTTTGAAATTATAATTTCCAGATATTAAAATGTCTTTTAAAAATTAAGTTTATGTTTAAACCTTCTAGTTATACATTCTCTTAAGTGTATATAAAGTATATAGAAGTTATTTGTTGTAGAAAATATTATTTCCCCAGCCAATCTGAGAGACAGTGTTTCAAATAAAAAGCTTTCTCTTTCCAATTGAAACTCAATATTGAATTTTTTTTTGTAATAGATTTCAGAAAACAAAGGACAGTTTTTCTGGTAACCTGATTCCTCTTCCCCCTCCCCATCCTGCTCTTCAAACCTCCTTCAGGTTAGAGTTGCTGGAGCTGATGCTTCCTCTGTTGGTTGCATCAAGCAGCTGATGCTCATGGTGAGTAAACAAGAGGCAAAGGTAGGGGAAGGTAGGGAAAGAGGTGAAGAGCCTTAGGAGACGGGCAGCAAAGCATATCTTGACTTTCTGAAGTTGACTGGTAGGGATCATTACTCTGTTCCCTGTGGGTTATGGTGAATATGGGTTTCCTGTGTGAAAAAAATGGGAGTAATAATGGTGTGCTGCCCAAATCTGGGAACAGGAGAATCAGAGGCTTTGCCTCTGGACCTCCTGGCTTCTTATGGACCTCCTGGCTTCTTATGAATCTTAGCAACTGGCTTTTCAGAACTGTAGGGTTGTTAAAACTTTCAGCTCAGTCCACCCACCACAGGTATCCACTGTTCACTGTCTGGCACGGCCAGTGCTTCCTCTGAGCTTGATGAAAAGTGCAATCCTGGCTCCCAAGCCTTGAACTCCAAGAAAGGAGAGAAATGCTCAGGGCTTTCTGACTGCAAATGATGTGGAGGCACAAAGAGTCAGGCCTTGAGACAACATGAGCAGGCTGTTGAAATAGGGAAAGAGTCTCAAAATCCAGATTTTCATCCTCAGATCTGGAGGCATCCTGGCATTGCAGCATTGTCTGCAGGAAGAGGTAAAAAGGGTTAGGGTTAGCATGGACTGGTGCTCACATGTCCTTCTCTAAGCAGTAAGTAGTGATGTGGAAAGTCCTGGGACATTTCTTAGGAGAACTGGGAACTTCTGTCAGGCTGTTGCTGAGGTGGAGTCTGGTCAGAAAATATATGTGCTGCAGAGGTGTTTGTATCACACAGGAGAAACATGAGTGAGCAATGAGAAGAAATGTGAAGAAGCAGGAAAGAACCCCAGAGGTAGATCTTAAGGTAGGTGGTTTCCTGGGATGGTGCAGTTTCTATTCTGCCCCATGTGCTTGGTGGTCTCTTCTGCAGAGACTCTCTGCTTTATCTGGGGTGTGAGTTGTAGGGCAGCTCCTGGGAGGGGAAGGGACTTGCTCTTCTGTGTGAAATTAGGGAAAGAAAACAACAACAAAAGTAACTGAAAATTGTAGTGATTAAGGAGGTGATTTGTGTGCACTGTGTGCTCTGTTCTTCCAGGAGCTGCTCTGCTGCCTCTCAGAAGTGAGGCAGAGATCGTGTTTTTAAAAAGGAGGAACATGAGAATGAGTCTGATAGCCTTACTTCTCAGACAGTACCATACCTTTACGTGCTGACAGATTTTAACGTGAATTATTGTCATCCAAGTTCACTGCTTGGTTGAATTGTTTTGCCTGCCCCAAATGTCCCTCAAATGTACTTGTTCCACAAGGCTTGTCACCTAAGCATTGCTGCAATAACAGAATCTCTTGTCATATCTTCTTAGTTTATAGTCAAGACATGGAGCTGTTACTCATCAATTTGGTGGCTTCAGAACAGCTTCTAAGTACATTTGGGAAGGACTTTTCTCAAGATGCACCTGAGCCCAGAAATATAACAATGAGAAAAGTTGATATATCAGTTTTAGTCACTCACTTTTAGTGGGGATGTGGCTGCAATGCTCTTGAGTTACATTAGTCAATATTTATCTACAGAAAAAATTAAAAGAGAAAAGTCTCACTTTTTGCCTAATTATGTTGTTTTGCCTTTGGCCATTTCTATTTATGTGTGGATTGTGTGTTACCATAGATCTGTTTAGAATTCTGCTAAGACATCTGTGTTATATTTTTAAAAATAGTATTCCCTTTTAATGAGAGCTACATCCCATGGTGACGACAGGCCTGCCATTCCAACTCTCAAGTGTTCTTGCTGACAGTAGGAGAAAATAAGACCAGATCTTCCCAACTTGCGGTTTTCCCCTGGATGAACTTTTCTTTCTGTGTTTGTTTAGTATGTAATATTAAAGTGGCATTTAGCTTGTGATCTCCTATTAAATCAAATGAGATGGGAGTGCTGATTTTGTTTAAGTCTATGGTGGCGAGAGGTGCTTGCAGGAAGATATTTCTTTGCAAAAGGGACATGACTAAATAATTAATTAAACAATGATTAATTATTTTTTTCAGGGAACAAGAGAAAGAGCTCAATAGGATAAACACTCAGGGTATTTCTCATTAATTTAGAAGTCACTTTCATGAGAACAATAAAGAAACCACTTGTCAGAAGATAATCCGAATTTACCTAAGCCTTGATTCAGTAGTGATGGATTTGCTGTCTCCAGTGGTTCATATTATGCCTTTAGGTTAGCAGCATTCTTTAAAGTTAGTCTTGGAGTTTAGTTGCATAAGAATTAAACTTTCATTTAAAAAGAAAAGGAAAAGCTCTCTGCAGTCTAGAAAAGGAATTTAAAATGCCACTGGAGCCAACTGTGCTTAGGATGAATTTACATGAATTTATGAAGTTATATAAAGGGGGGTGAATGGAACTAAGGAGTATTTATGATGTGGATAACCCATTGACCACTGCTGGTGAGGATCCACGTAGGCACACAGATGTGCATCAGAGCTAGCAGCTGAGTACGTGCTGTTTGTGTCCGAAAGCACACTCTTAAATCATGAGTGGGCTTGTGTGTGGTCATGTTAAATTAGACCCTCTCATGTGAGGAGGCTTTAAAAATAAACAAAGTTAAGGTGTGTCCATGAACTGTCAAGCTACCAATACTTCAGTGGGGATTATGTAGTTTTGGGCAAGGAATGGAGACTGGGGTTTTGCAAGCATCTAGGGTCCCATTGAAACACTAGGGGGTTTCTACTCAAATGCCTTCTTGCTCCCTGCTAATTATATATGCTTGAATTTACACCTCAAAATACTTGACCTCTAGGATAAAAAGTTTCAGTCACCCTCTCTCTTTCCAAGCAGAACTTGGAAATAAAACATGTAAATAAAAACTGCCATTCTTTCCCACAAAGAGGTAGAGTTGTGCTCATCTGCTTCTCATGGTTTTCATCACATGACTGTAAACAAAATAATGAGCAATAAAAAATATTTAGGCAGAGTTAAAAAAGGCTAAAAAGATAAGTCACCAGATATTTTGAAAATGGATATTTATAGTTATATTAATCTCCAGTCTGTGCAGATTGCATGCCATAGAATTCAGTGCAAACAGCAAAAAGAAAAGAAACAAAAACATTTCTGGTGTGTTTGAATCAAGTTTATTTTGGTGATGACTTCTTGCTCAGCTGTGCACATCAAAACAAAGCGATTGTTATGCTCTCGGTGAGAACTGTATTTATATGCCATGACACTACCAGTACTGAATCATGGTGTTCTTCTAAATCTCCCCAAAACAATGGTCTGCCTAAAAGTATTTAAAAAAAATACAACTATTATTGTTTTCTTACATGGTTTCATACGCTGAATATGGGAAGTCCAAAAACACAGCTTGAGTCCTGCTGACACTGTTGTTTTCATACAAGTGAAATGTACTGTAACTTGTTTTGAAAGGAGAGTCTCTCTCCCATCAGGGAAATTTAGAGGCATCTAAGACACATCTGTAAAAAAAAAATAAGATTTCCATTCTTGTGGTCATTTGGTGGATTAAGAGCGCTTTGGCCTTGCTTGGAAAGATATTCAAAGACATGATCTGCTATTTGCTTCTCACAGTAACATAGCTAGCAGCATGCTGTGTTTCCTGTAGGGCTTTTGCTGAGTTCTACCTCCACCAGAGCCATCTCTGGATGCTTTCATCACAGCTTTTGTGTGACCTTATAGTTTTCCTGATTCATCAGAATTTGTTTCATGTCAGGAGAGCACTTTATTTGGCATCTTGCCTGCATCCAAATAACTCCTCTCAAGGCCTCGCCAGAATTCTATGGGGACATGACATTTTTCCTCATGAGCTCTCTTTGTATATATAGTTTAACCAACTAAAGGCTGTTCACACTCTTTAAATCTAGACAAGTGCCTATTTCTTATCAAGTGGGCCTTTGAAGGCTTTTCTTTCTGTTGGGCAGTTGTTTCTTCCTAACATCCCCAGCCCCACGGAAGGAACTACAACTGCATTGGGGTACGTAATTTTGTAATGAAGTGGAGAAAAGGGAAGGAAAGCCTATTGTGACTATCTAATAGGAAGATACCCAGCAAACTGTGAAGAGTGATAGATACTTGCTGAACTGAAACTTGCTTCTGTTTATAACATAATGCTATGGTAGGAGCAGCTTGACTAAACCTATTACGCTGAAGTATAATGAAGAAGGAAAGAAGGGATAGGGAGAAGTCTGCCCCAATTCCCACCTTTTGTGGAAAAAGCTGATCTACATCCCAGCCTCCTTCATAAGTGAGAGCACTGCCTCTGAAAAGCAAGCCCAAAGAACAAGTAACTGGTCAAAAGAGGTGGAGAGTGTCTTCCTTGCTTCTCTCCCATTTCATATGCTGAGAACCCATACTTATATGTACAGATCTGCTAAGCATTGCTGCCTCAGTGGAGGGTGCTGTTGTCTATGTGTTGTCCTTTCTCCTTTAAACAGGTGCCAGATGATGTGCCCATCACCATTGCTACATTGCTTTATGTAGAGAGTAAGTATAAGCAGCCCTTCATTTCATTTAATCTCATTTCATTTCATCAGTACTAGTTTTTCTGATCCAACAAATATTAACTCCTGGATCTTCTTCACAATCCAGTCCAGTACCTCACCCTAGCTGCTGTATGACCCCAACTCTTGAAGAATTATGAATCTTCCACTGAATTGGGCCCTGTCCTGCCACTTGTCTGTGTTTCCCCCAGTTTCCACAAGCCACAAGGGTCCTGGGTCCTTCTTCTGTTACCTTAAGGGTGCTGGGGCATTGTAACCATCACCTAGCAAAGTAGCTGAGAGGTATTCTCCTTCTCTCTTCCAGTACTTTAGTGCTTATGAAACAGAATTGCATTGCTGTGGATCACAAGTACAACTCTGGATCTGGTCTCTGTTTTGGTGGTACAGGTACTACCAGAAGAGCCTGATTTTTTTCACTTTAAGATTTCGTTTTAGCTTCCGGTTTCTCATCAGTTTTAATGTCTGAGGGTCCTGACTGACAGCCTACTCACAGTTTACCCACTCTCATCAGGGCTGAGTTATAAGAGATATCTACCCACTCACATCTTGGATTAAATTTCCCATGTGTGTCTGCCACTGACCATCGCTGTACAGGTACAGAGCTCTGTAAACGATTAATGGGCCAGAGCAGATTGTTGGGAAGGAAACCTGAGCAGGTGTGCAGTGGTAAATGAGTGTGAAATAACACTACAGATTATGAACTAGTGGCTCAGTGCAAAAATCTCTGGTGAAGGATTGTGAGGCAAGTCTGCTTTCTGGAAATCACTTATGACATCCCAAGTACTCTAGTTGCTCATATCAAGACAAGGGTGTCTCAGCAATATCTGACTGGAATACCTGTAGGGACAATATCAGCTCCAACTAACGAGATGCTAATGTTTGTTAATATGTGATCTATATCCCAAAGAGGTAGAGAAAGGGACATCAACTTCTGTGGATAATTTTGTGAAGCCAAATGAAATAAACAGCTGCTATTCTGGGTTTGAGAGGCAGTATACAAAAAGTAAGGGTCACAACATGTATAACCCACAAGTTCCACCTTTGAACAGTAATAGTCATTGGGAAAGTGTGCTCTAAGTGTGAAAGCTAGAAGTCACCTTTTGTTCAGTCTTCGTTGATGAAAGGAAATTGACTTTACCTCATCAAACTCAGCAGTTTAGTCTTGCTTTGCCTTGGTTAAAACAATCTTGAACATAAGAAAAAGAGACACACTTTTCCATCTCTTGTGGAACCTCTCTGGCCCCTACTTGTATGCTCTGGCAAGCTACTTATCTTGGAGGCATTTAAAAAGTAACAGCACAAATCTAGGCTCTTATCTTTCTGTGTGAAGAGGAGAGCAACTTTTCTAAGTTTACTGTTCCCAGCTGTCTGAGTTGCAGAGAATGGGCCCGTGTTGTTCAACATCTTTCCTGTAGATGTTGATGTATTGTTGACACTTATCTGTACAGGCCTCTGTTATCTCTGATAAGTTTTAATTGAAGAGAGAAACTGCTGATTTTCTCTCAGTTCCTGAGAGGAACCTCTAAATTTCTGAAACTATTCACAATGACATGAGAAGAAGTGATTTAGCAGAAAAACATAGAGCCTGTCAGCAAGGTGTTTTGCTCAACTGTTTCTGACAGGAAATAGAAATTACAGTATAAAATCCCCTGGCATAAGGGTCAGCCCAGTCCTGTGAGCCTGATTCTGGAGCTTGACCTTCCTAGCAGCAGTCTTCTACCTCCTGGCCATTCCACTAGCTCTTCTGAACAGGACATAAGCAGAAGTGAGAGCAGGGCTGGATTTAACCCCTTTTTCATAGCCAAGCACATACCAACTTACAAGCTATCATTGCTGCGTCACTCATGTTTTTTAGTTTACATCATCAAGTCCTACTTTTGGGGTGCAAATGCATCATACAGTCTCTTCCACAGACTAATGAATCTCTATTTAAAAGTATTTAGAACTTCCTGCTCTCTTTTTTCTGTCTTTCATTAGAAGGTTGTTTGTGAATAAAATTGCATTGGCAGGCATAATATGCAGGCCAAGTGTATTCATTACCTGTCTTTATTGTCTGGTTCTTTGGCTTGAATAGTTCTTTTCCCTATCTCATCCTCACATTGTTTCATGTATTCATAAAAACAGCTCTGCCAACCTTTTTTCCCCTTCTTTTCTAGGCTGAATAAGGCAATCTTGGTGTCCTCTTGTAAGTCTTGTATTTTCTCTGATAGTTTTGGTAGATGCTATCTGGATGACTTTCTTGAATATCATTGGTATCTGGCTTTTTAACCCGTGCTATACTTCCCTCAGAATTCGCCAGCCTCAGATCCTGTTCCTGATCACATTAAATCCAGTGACATTCAGAGACTGCTTAAAAATATTTAAAGGCTGTACAGAAAGCTGTCTGTGTGTTGTGCTGCAGGTTAATCCCTGTGAATTCAGAAAGTTATTCTGTTTTTTCATCCTAAAGTCAATGAACATAAGTTACAAATTGTAACCCCAGCATCATTGATGGTTAATTATGAAAATAGGTGATAAAACAGACCAACAAATGCCTTAATTTCTTTCAATTAAAAAGAAAAAAAAGCTATTAAAAAGGTGTTAAAGATTTTTTAAATGTGTCAAGCACAGAGACACTGTTTATAAAGAACTTCCAATATTTATATGGGTTATAAGGTGCAATTTGTTGGCGGATATAGAAAATGTCCTTGTGGGAATGGAAAGCCTGTACGGTAGTCAGTAAAATAGCCTCTGGGCTCTTCAAACGTATACCAGAAGTCTGTACACATGGTGATGCTGCCCATGTAATGCTGGAACCACTGGCAGCGTCATCTCAAGATTAGATTAAAAATCTCAAATTCTTTGTACATCTTTTTGACATCTTGTAGATAATATAACAGGGCTCTGCTCATTTTCTCCTCCTATAGGAGCATTTTCTGTCACAGTAATAGACAAGGATAAACTCAATAATATATCAAGATTAAGGTTAGATATTAGTGTTGACTGATGCAGACCTTTAAGTCTGCATAAGCTCTAGCTGAAAATTGCAAGTGAAGCAGCTATTTAGACTCTGAAAATGCTTACCTGTACATATTTGTTCTTCTCACCCAATAGGAATCATTTAAAATGAGCTGGGAGATGGAATTAACGAGAAGAATATGTCTATAACTAAAGAACGAACACAATTACTTGAGAAAACACAGATGACTCCCATTCAGGATGGAGGAAAAGATACTGAATAATAACTGGAGTGTTTCCTTTGAAGGTTGTTTGTTTTCACATTGCTGGGCCAGCTGTCCAAGCAGTCTTCCTACAGTTGCCTCCTGGCTGGGCACATAAATCTATTGGTGTGGTTCATGCTGTTCTTAGGGGTTTTTTTCCTCATTGACAAGAATGGGGTAGCCTACCAACCTTTATTGTTCTTGTCAGCCCAGGAATACTGACTATGGCATTACAGATATCCTTAAAAAACAGAATTTCAGGGTCCCTGAAATGTGTTTTCTGCTCTAGTAGTTTTCACCCTTGGGCAAGTTATGATGTATGATGCTGATGTGTTGGGCATAACTGTTACCTCAGCATATTGCTGGCAATTCTGCGTAATATTTCAGATCCTCTCTCATCTTCCCTGTCAGATCAAGTCTTTTCTCCTAACATCTTGGCAATTAGCATTTTTTATCAACCATGAGCCAGTGGTGGAAGACACTGATTGCAGAGGTATGAGTGTGCTTCACTGCCTCTTTGTACTGGTGATTGTCAACTGGTGCTGTGAGGTGAGTTGCTGTACTCCAACATGTTCATAGAACAACTGACTATAGGGGAAAGCTTGACTTTTGATTGGTTTTCTTTTGTGCCATTTACATTGGCTTTTAACCTGTTTTTCTCTTATTGGTATGCTGTAGCAGCAGTAAAGCCAGGATGAAAAAAAATACATTAAAGAGACCCATTCTGTCAGGCAACAGTGTCAACAGTGTTGTCACAGTTTCTGTCCCAGCTTCATGAAGCTTATTGTCAGCTGGGTGAAATGAAAAGCCTCTCGTCTCAGAAGGAGCATACCTCCTCAGACACTGCTGTGAAGAGGGCAGGGCAGACATCTGCTGTTTTGCTGGAATGTCAGGAGTGGCTGTCCTGGATCTGAAGAAAAGTCCGTGTGGGTCAGTGTCCCCAGCTCTGACAGTGGCCAGTGGCAGACTCTCAGGAAAAGACTGTAAAAAGCAGGTCAAACTGTGAGGGGTACTTCCTTCCAAAATCTTCCCTGCAGCCAGCCGTAGAAACTTCTCACATTGAAGCTTGTATTGGCCTCTTTTAAATTTTATAAGTGATTGAGATAGCCCAATTTTAAACACAGCAAGAACTGTCATAGATTCCACTACTAAATTATAGAGGAGGTTTAAACCAGAGTCTCCTGTGTTCTCTGTCTCTTGCTTCTGCTCTGCAGCAGTTACATGCATTGTCTGTAGGGGTTCCCCTAGTCTCAAGTTCTGACTTCTGTCTAGCAGGCAAAAATACCGAGCATGTCTAACACACAAGCTATGCTGACACTTTTCAACACTAACCACATGTCAGATGCTTTCCTTAAGGGACTGTGGGAAGTAGAAGTGAAGCTGAGGAGAAGGTAAGCCCACAGCAAAGATTAGTGGAAACCTTTTTCTGCAGCTTTGAATTTCCTCTTTGGTGCCTCTTCTCTTTATGACTTTAGTTGCTATGTCCCTTGTATAGACGGGTGCTGATGGAACTGATGCAATAAAAGATGGAAGAAGTAACCAGAGACTGCTTGGCTCTGTTTATCTTCACTGGTATCTCCCCTTCAGTAAAAGGAGGTGCTTTAAAAGGGTCATCTCTTATGAGTGTGTCCTCTGTGATTATAGCAGCCCAGCTATTGGTCACCGCAGCTGCTAATTTGTAAATACCATCAGCATCTGCATTAAGCTACACTCTTCACATGATGGATGTAAATCTGAATAGCACCTGCACTGATGCGTTTAATCAGCTGCAGTCATTTAGCACAGCAACTTAATTGTTGTTACATGAGTGAGTCAGATCATCACAGGCTAACACCTAATAGCTGACTGATTGCTACACAAAGCTATGTGCTCTGACTGGGACTTTTATGTCCAACTGTTGCTAAAATGAAATCAAAGAGAGTGATCCTGGCTAATGCTGTGTTACATTTCCTCTTTTTCTTCACTGTATTCAATATACTTCTTTCCACACACTGCTTTTTTTCGATCAGGCTCTGGCACATGACAAATCTACTGAAAGTCTTGCATTAATCATGCCCTTGTGAATTACCCAGCAATATATTTCTTCTGTCAGTCAACCTCCAATTTGAAATGATAAATCCTACTTGCTTGTGACTGCATTATCACTGGTTCCATTCTTACTGGTGCTAGTAGTAGAATCAGTGAATTTATACTGGTTCATTTGTAGTTTCACAGCACACATATCTACCTCTTGCCAGTTCTTGAAAATCAGAAGTTTAGAAGAAGCATAGGCAATGTTTTCCAAGAGATAATTTAGAAAAGTCTGCTTTTTACTGTAGCTTTGTAGCAGTGGCCTGCCCTCAGAATCACTCAGCTGAAGCTCACCCTTACAGTATGATGCCACTATCATAATATTCTCATTAAAGGAGCCCAGACCGGATATGTGTTTTTTTTTTTTTTTTTTAAGAAACTATCCTGAATTGACTGAATTAAATCGGAGAAATTACACACCAGCTGTGTTGCATGTGCAGGGATTTTAGTTGTTAGCTCACTGTTTTTCTCTATAAAGAATAAGGGGAAATCCTAGCCTTTAAGTAAATAAGGAATATGATAAGGCAAAGACAAAAACAAAACAGTGATTTGTATGTGGATTAAGGAGATAATTTAGGCTTTCAGAAAGCTTGATGCATGGTGCCAGATTAAAAAAAACACCACACTTCTGTCTGCATGACTGTGCCTATTAATGTTACTGATTATCCAAGAGATTGCAATTCTTTTAATACATTCCTTTTACGTATTTCAAAGCCCTTTTGCATGGAATAATTTCACTCTTTTCCTGATGTACTCTCAAATGATTACCTTGTTGCTTATGTGGATTTTCCCTACAACAATGAAGAAGGAAAAAGAATTTTAAAGGCAAGTGTAATTATAAAAACAATAAATGTTGCCAGAGGAATCTGGGATGGGGGTAGTGCTCTTATCATCTCGTTGATAGACTGAAGACACTAAGTCTCTTTACTGTTCCTTTATGAATCTGTCTTCTTTTCTCTCTATCTCATTTACCTGTATTTTCCTATATAAGTAACTGATCCATACTTTGTGGAAGAGGAAATTCCCATTGAGGCAGTGAAGGAATACCCAGAACTTCTTCTGGGGAGTAGTACTGAGATACTGGATAATGTAAAACTTTTTGGAGGCAATGATCTTAGACACAGAAAGGCCTTTTAGACACCTAGTGATTTATATTTATAATGACCAAAGCTCAAAACCGCCTAGGGGTTAGCTAGCAGTGCAGCTGTAGGAAAAGAAATGCAATTTTTGTTTGTTGTCTTTGAGCTCAGTCATTTAGTGGTAGACTACAAACTGCTAATAGGTTTTGCTCCTATTGAGATGAACTGGAGAGGAGTACTATATGGAAGTCTACATGATAGCACTGACTTTCACTAGAATAACACAGATTTAAGAAATGAGTGATGACACTGAATGAGGGCTGATGTTCTCCTAGTCCTGTCTACTTCTCTAAGCTGGAAATGTAAAGTGTAGTAATACCAACACAGGACTGTTACTCTGCAGTTGCTTTGTGGAGAGCATTTCACTGAGTAGCAGTAGTATTCCTCTTGTAAAAGGTGGACACACATCACTACCTCTCCTAATATGTTTATGACCTGTCATAATTAATTTCCCTTCCTCCACCCCCACCTTCAAATTCTAGTCCTTGTCTGAGGTTGTGTATTTTGTTACCTCTGAACATTGAAGCTTCTTGTGCTGTAGGGCTTCTTGTCTTCTTGTGTTTTGCATGTTTTCACTGAGTGCCAGGGGCTCTCAGGACTTGCTCTGTCTGACCCTTGTTCTCATCACAGGGCATGATCCTGATCCCCTACCCGCAGGGCCATGTGTCAGTGCAGTCTTGGCCTATCCTTGAGAAGGTATATAGGGCTGTCCTGGTGTCCCCTCAGCTGCCTTGCTCCTCGCTGGGACTGTGGGACTTACCCTGACCTCAGGGAGCTGCTGGCCCACGCAAGTGCCCTGACACTGAGCTTTGTGTGGCCTTTGTTTTCCAGTTTTATTTTGAGTAGTATCTTGTTATTTCTATTGTATTCATAGTGTGAGGCCATTGTTCACATTTCCTAAGGTCAACTTTGCTCTGGTTTGAATTCTTGTGTTTTCTCAGCTTCTCCAGAAATTTGTTTCCCTGTGCTCAGACTCAAGGCACAAGTATGACATGAAAAGTGCTCCTGTTCTTTGCATTAAATCGTGCACAAAGCTTTTGGTTTCCCTGACTCTTGCTTTATAGCATCTTTGCCAAGCCTTTATCTGGTGTGCAGGTGTCTTCCAGCTCCTGTAATTACATTTCATAATCTCCCATACCTGAAACAGCTAAAAGCTCTTTAAAATGTCAAATGATCAGAGTCAAGAATGGAGCTTGTCAGAGACAAGCTATCTTCTGACTGCCCTCCTGTTTGCTGGCACCCATTTCTTGCTGATATATAGCGAGTCTCAGCTTAAATCCTTGGCAGTAGTCTATCTTTCTTTCCATTTCCCATGAATTTTGTCTCTGGCTGGGGCTTGAATAATTCTGTTCTGTAAAGGTGCATTCTGAGCTTGCTTTACCCACAGAAAAACGTATTATTCAGGAATAGCTCATGGCCAAGAAGGCCGACAACTGCCTGGGCCATCTAGGGTGTGAACTCATCATCCCAGCCTGATGAGTGGCTGGCCAGACACCTCCTTCCTTGGGCTGCCTCTTCCCAGAGCACTCAGAGCACATATAGTTCCTCACCATCCCATTGCTTCTGCTTAACAAGGAGAGGCGGTTATCAGGACAGTCAGAGGATCTGCTAAGAGCAGCAGGCTTTTTTATCTGTTATTTACACTTGTATAAGGGTTACTTCTGTATTGTTCCCACAATTAATTTCTCTTTCTCTTGCTTGAAAGTGAATAGTCCTCTTACAATTCTTAGTCCCAGGGCCTCAATTCTCTAAGTAATGTCAATTTTATACGAATGCAGTTTCTTTGCCCGTTTTACATGTGAGTTACCGAGGTAAGAGGATGATCTGAACATAGACCTTCTTCCCACAAGGTTCTCTGTGCCTCTGAGGGAGTAATATTTGGGTCACTCTGAGTATGAAGCCCTCCCTTCTTCCTCTGATAAAAGAAACAGGCAGAGTGAGCTCTACAAGATCAAACGAGAGAGATAACAACCACTATCAATCATTTTCCTTTTCTCAGAAATAACAATTCATCTAACCTGTCTAGGACTTTCTAAAGACAGAAAGGTTTTGAGAAAGAGACCCAGCTTCTGACCAAATTGCAAGACAAAATATGAATGTTGTTGGTAAATGTCTCAAAACTTGGTTTCTTCCTCAGGACAGCTGTTTCTGTGTGCTGTGGTGGTCTTTAGACATCTTTGCAATATTCTGACAGGGAGTTTTTTCTTTGAGAAATTACTGCCCTTTGCAAAGCAAGACTTTAAGAGGGTCTGTGCCCTGCTAGTTTAAGCCAGCACTGCCCTCTTCTGGAAATGACATTAGGCCTTTTCAGTAGAAATGATGTTTTTCCCAAGTACGAGCTTCATCCAGGGCCTGGCACGGAGTCAGCAACATACTAATTCAACTTGCATATATAATGTAAAGCATGTGAGTAGTTCTTCTGCTTAGGTGCTTAAGGACATCAACATATCAAACTGAAACCATTAATATTCTGACATCATAGCTTCAGTGGAAACACTTGTGTATGAAATCACATGTATTTATACCATGCTGAACTGTGTCTATGAATTTTAAATTTTGGGAGCAGCTCCTTATTTGACCCCTCATTAGACTTCGATAATGTGCAATGCTGAATATCTGTTCAGCTGCCTTACAACCAAACAACCTCTAATCTAGTATCTGTTAATGTTTCATAACCTTTACTTCTTTCTGGCAAGGTCACTTTCACAAAAAGGAACAGGCACTCATAGTTGCTGAAGAAGGCAGCTATGAATCTCAGCTGCCTTGTCAGGAAGAAGCCTGGGCAGTCACAACGTCTATGACTGTTTCTTGTGGGCTGGATGCATGTGGTAAGCATCTGTGGTGTCCTGGACTCTCAGCTATGGCCGTGAGGGGCTCAATGTGCCTGGGATGCGCACATGGACCCGAGAGCTAGCAAAAATTGCCATGAGTTGCACTGCTGAAGCCACAGATGATACTTCGTGTAGGTGGTCCTTGTAAAGGCCTTGTATTTTAAGTTACCTATCGAGTTGCATGTCATTTTTGAGAGCAGTTTGTCTTACAGGTTGTGATGTGCTCAACTTGTTGCAAAGGCTGCAAAGTAGAGCTAGATTAATGTTATCACACCAAGCCCAGATTTCACTTTAAATATTTTATGTGGTGCATTTGCAGCCTGGAGAAATTTGTACCTACCTGACAGTATTGAGTTTTCTGAGAAGTATGATCTGGGGGATGAAAAAGGAACCCCTAAACCTCATTCAAGTACAACAAAAGGTACAGTGTTGTATCACTCTCTAGTAATGTCAGCCAAGAATTAGTGCTTTTCAAGAGTCAATGACAATGATTTACAATATCCTTGCAACACCTAATGTACGTAATGATGAGAGCAACTTGCACCAAGTCATTCAGTACCTTGTTTATAATTGAGGATGTCCAATGTCTAATTGCATCAGACAACATGGTTGTTTTGTTAGGATAGTCTACCAGGATTACAAAACAAATAAGAACTAAACTTTGTTGAAGTCCAGTACATTTTGAAATACATGTTTTACATCCTTTCTTTCTGTGAACTTTTTTAAAATTTAGATACTCCAAGAAAGGGAAATAAAAATAAAAGGAAACAAGAAGAGTGGGCTGATTATTTAGATATTAATATGCTACTGGCATAGGGAAACATTGCATACGAGACTTTCTTTTGTAAGTTTTACTTTCTGATTTGTAACACTTGGGTATTCTGAGGAATCATGTAAAAGGTTGAAGGTGGATATTTATCCAAACCAGGGCTCCAAGTTCTGAATATTTCAGTCACTTTCACTAATTGTCGATATTTTCAGCAAGACCTTGGTGTACTCTGATCTTTTCCTTTCAAGTTGTCCACACTTTTAAGAGAGAAGAGTCTTTCATAATATGTTTTGGAAATGTTCAGAACTAAGTGATTGTCTTTCTGATTTTCCTACAGACAACAAATGTTTATTTGTCTTTTCATTATCTATTGTGTGAAATGACACATACGAGGCTTCTCACATTCACTGACAGAAATCTCTACTGCCAGTGTAAATTAGAAGTAACTCAGTCAAAAGCTATGAAGCTCAGTTGGTGTGAAACTGCTCTGAAGAACTGATTCAAGGGCAATTGGAGTTAATGGGAATGTTCCCATTGACTTTTATGTGCTTTGAAGTATGTCATATGTAATGCAAAATAAGTAATGGAATTGTGGGCTGATGGTGGTGGTGAGGAGAAATGTTCAGAGATTAATTTTGGCATAGGGAAAAAAGTGATCCTTAGTCTTCCTATAGAGTTAAAAGGGAAAAGGTTGTTTCTCTTGACTATTCTTCCTTGTTACAGCTCTTTGAGTCAATATTTTCCATTCACTTCTGCACCAGTCCTGCCTGTCTGATGCTTTCAAAATTCCACTGAATCAGTAATTTCCCCCGGTTATAATTAGTGTTGATTAGTTGAATTATGTTTTAATGGTTTTGTTGGCAATACTTTAATTGAAACTACTGAAAATCCCATGTAAATAGTACCCAAGTAGGCTTTACATAGGATTAGTCATACTGGATATAACCAGGTACCCATTTCTTATATTAGGGTTAACAATATTTTAAGTAGAATTTTTAGTATTTGGGGATTTGTAAAAGCTATGAACATACACAAGGATTCAAGAACAATACTCTTGAGTGCATAGAGTCTTCAGACAGAGTCTTGTTGTTGTAGCACCTGCAAGAGCAACAGATTTTGAAAGAAAATATTAGCTTTAAGGATTGGAAATATCTTTTTTAAAATGTTTCCTTAACAGTAGGTGGTCTAGAAAGTATCTACAAGTTTCATCAACAAAATGGCTGCTGAACTCTGAGCTAAGGAAGATTTCTTGAAAAAAAGAGTAAGTTGATACTTCACAGAGCCTGAACTTTACACACTAGCTCTGCTCTGTCTTTGCAGATTTTTGTTGTGATTTGTTGTAAGTTCATTTTTCTGAATAGTGTTAATTTCTCCTGCAGTACCATGTTGGAAGATAAAAGTTTTTTGGCTACTCTGTGTAACATTATAGTACAGACAAAAGCTGTGCAGATTTTTAAAATGATGTTTGGCCTTCATTATGTGAAGATTTCATAGTGTTTCATAGAGATTTTATAATATTTCTGTGGTTATGACAAGCAGTCAATTACTATGGAAATTATAGACTGCTTGAACGTTGGAAGTGAGAAATTATAGATAATTTCTGGTATGCTGGTCCAGTTTCTATGGTAATCTGAATAAGTGTGAATTAATTGCCTGTTGTTGCCATGGTTCTTTATGGTAATTCCAGACTTCTAATATTTGAAATGTACCAGGTTACATGTCTTTACTACCTGTTAACATACCTCTTAGGACATTCTAAAGATTATAGTCATCTCATTTCTCCCATTTTTTACTATCTGAGGATGTTAACATGAAGAGCTGGAAGATAATCTTCTTAAGAAAATCCCTCTAGCCACACTGGCTTTACTTTGCAGCCCAAGAAGAAGTCTGTTAAGAAAAATTTCCTATGACCACTTTAGATTCTGGTTGGAATCCATGATCTTTCTTGTGCAGCCATGATTGGCAGGCCATTATTTTTTACTTACCTTTCTCTCCTGCTGTTGCTAACAGATGGAACCGCTGCCAGGTTCAAAAATTTCTTGAGCAAAGTAAAGACCAAGTCAGCACAAGAGCAACATTCAGATCCTTCTAAACAGGGATTTTGGGGAAAAAAAAGTAAATAAAAAAGAGAAGAAAATGCTGAAAAAATGAGAACACTGAAAAATAACACACACACACAAAATCATTCTCCCACTAATATTAACATCATTCTAGTGGATGATGACAAAAAGTCACTGCACCCTGAATGGGGTGGTACAGCAGCGAAAAATTGCAGTTGTCTTTCTTAGGGGGCAATCAATATGTTCAAGATTAAAAGTCATGAGAAGTGTAAGGTATCATCAACAGGGGAAACTTATACTTCATTTTGTGTTGGGTAATGTAGTGGACAGGTATTTGCTATTGTGTAAATTACAAGAGCATTCAGACTTCTATCCAACATGTTTTTATCTCCAAGCCCTGTAAGCTTCAAAATAGACACAGGCTCTGCTTATTTGTTATTCAGTCGAAATTATATGAAAAAACTTGGCTATCTAAGCATCTATCTTTCCCACCATGATAGGTAGATAATTATGGATGGGTCTGTCACATTAGTCATCATTAGTTACACATAACCCCTAAATTAATTAATGCTATTCAGATTGAAAAGTCCAAGTGTTCAGGAAATGCCAGTTGAGTTTATAAATGACAGAACTAAGGTATTTGCCTGTACAGGCTTAACTCAATCCCCTTGTGCATGGGCTTTGTGATCCAGCCTTTGATTACATGATCACATAGTGTTTTTCCCACATTCGGTGCCAGGGTGGCCAGTACTGTCTTTATAAGCCAGCTAATTGATATTTCGCACTCATACTTTCTTAGTGGGTGGTGCTAGGATTATTTATGATATTCCAGTCAGACACTGTAGATGTGTTAAAGTCCCTGTTATCTACAAAGAGAGTGAGGACACTATCACCAGAACATTTTCAGAAAAATGACATTTAAGGGAGAAAGAAGAAATTCATGAAAGTTGGCAAATTCCCTATAGTAATCCTGCCACATGTCCATTGTTTTGAGAAATGAAGAGCAAGGGGAAATTTAAAAATGTAAAACAAAGAAAAAAACCATTTTAACATTTTGGAAATACTGGAACAAATTAGTTCGACATTTCAATACAAGCCTGTGTATCTCTTCTGTTTGAGAGCAGTGTGTATTTAGATGCTGTTTTAAAAGCAAACAAGAAACAGAGAAAAACACTAAAACAGTTAAATAACACAAATAATTACACGAGGAAGTTGTCTTAGATTGAACAAAATGGCAAGTAAAATGTGTTGATGCTTGTGATTGTCTGGAAAATATCTGTTTTGATTGGATCTGGAAAAGTTTTTTGTTGTATTCCTTGTTTGAGCTGTTGCATTAAAAACCAATTATTTTTGCAATAAAATATGAGAGTAACTGATAGTAGTAGCTTCTCCATTAATTAAAATGAAATTGTGAAGTGATCTTGTCACTGGGCATAGGTACTTATTGATGGGAAACAGCTAATCTCAGGGTGGAAAAGCATTACAACTTTGCTAACCAAGTGTAAAAAGATCCAAAGATTAAATTCAGTAAGTTTTATCTTGAATTAAAAGATGATTGAATGTCAGTGAGCCTTAGAAACTATTAGAAACTGCCACAAGATGTGGTGAACTCACTATTCTTTATGACTTTTCAGAGTCAATCTGTCAGGTTTTGTTTGTTTGTTTGTTTTGGCGGGGGGGTTTTGTTTGTTTGTTTGCTTTTTTTTTTTTGACATGAATTAAAGTAATTTCTGAGGAGAAAAATATAATTATCAAGCTAGTCTACATATTTGGGAAGAGTGCTGGAGTGGCCAGAAGCAGAGGTTCCATCTGGTTTAGCGGTTTGCAGATCTCTCATATTTCACCTTTTCTTCTTGGGTCTTGAGAACAACATGTTGCCTGCATTATCTTCAACGTAATCCTAATATTTGCAGCTCTCCTGCAGCTTGCTCTCTTTGGGATTGGTTTGAATCATAGTTGATGTTTCAGGATAGCAGCTGTTTGTTTGCATTGGTCAGGAAGGACTTCTGTTTTTTCAGTGTACAGCCAGCGAACTCTCTCTTACTTTTTCCCTTTCCTCTGGAACCTGGTGGAAGATTTGATGGGTTGACACAGAGAATTCTTTTCCCAAGCTGTCTGGCTTCTGTGTCTTGCTTGCTTACTTGGGGTCATATTGATCACTGTGTTTTGAGCAAGACACAATTTCTCTGTGTCAGGTGGCATGAGAACTTGGGAGTTTTAATCTTTCTTCACATGTGCTTAGTCTGACAGGATCCTCTTGTAGAAATCGCAAGCACAAGTAGCACTTTGACTTCACCTGTGCTTTCACAGTAGCACTGTGGACTAAAACACATCCTTCTACCTTGGGTGGTTGGACTAGATGACCTTTAAAGGTCCCTTCCAATCCAACTATTCTGTGATTCTAAAATATTTAGCTTTCATACAGCTTCAATACAGGAGAAAAGGTAGTAGTACTCTCTTGCCTTGAACTCTGTGAAACTCTGCTGTGAATAACACTAGAGTAAGATGGGGAAAATACCCTTTGATAGAGGGTTTCAGAGATGTTTGCTAATAGCAGGGCTCAATAAACTTGCTCTTGTGTGAAAGCATGAAGGCTTCAGTGAACACAGACTTTTTCATATCCTCTCTTTCTTCCTTTTTGCTATTTCTCCTCAGATCTGCCTCAAGGGGAGGCAATGAATGCTTGATCCAATATGGCAAATCGAGTAACTGAGCCCTTGGAGTGATTTGTGAACTGAAGGTGAGAGAGTCTCCAGGCATCCTGTGAGAAAACTTTAGTGTTTGGAGAAGGGCTTTTTGGATTCTCAGATCACAGACATGCAGAACACTGCAGCCTGATTTGTTTCCTTGCGTGACCAATGTTACCAGACCTCCCTCATGTCACTGTTATGTCCTTGTCTCTTTATGATGCTTTGTTCAAAAAGGTATCAAGAATTTAATATTATTGTATTTTGAAATTCTTTAATCAAAGAAAGCAAGGGAGGGCAGGGCTCCAAAAGGCTGGTGAAGTTCAGAGGAAAAGGCCAGAAGGAGATGGCTCACCTAGTTTCACCTGGTGTTTTACTCCCAGAGACCAGTTGATAGAAGATTAATGCAATCAACATTTTCCATACCATTACTGAAGACCTTCCATGTGGTGAAAGTCCAATTGCTACCCGGTAAACAGATTCCTGGGAGGTATCTTCTCTGCTGGGTGAATTCAGAAGGGCTATAATTCTGGTAAGGAAAGATCACGAAAGGGAAGTGTGCTAAAGGCCACAGCCACCCCTGGGGTTCCCTCCTGCTGTGTGCTCCGGACATCCATGTATCACCTGGGAGTGTCTATGAGGCCAGCAAGTACCAACCACATCTCCAGATGTGGTGAAACTATGTAAAAAGTAATTATTACACCCGCCTTTCCTCAGCAAAAGAATTGTCCTGGCCTTGGCTGCTCCTTTTGTTATTCTTTGATGAAAACTAATATGCACAGTCCTAACAGGCATTCAGTCCTCCTAACTTTGTGAGAAAAATAAAATGCTTATTTACTGCCACTATAAAAAGAAAACCAACAACAAATCCTATACCTAATCTCTTGTTTAAATTCACTTTCACTTATTCATCAGTATTTTACCATTCTCTTTTCTTCTCTTTTAATGGATTGCTGATATTTTCTCTTTAGGATGCCTCTTCTTCACCATCATAATTACTTCTGTGTTTGCTGTTAAAGGCGTTGCACTCTTTGCCTTTGTCCCTGTAAAGCTCTCAGCTTTTTCTTAACAGTTTTTATTTTTCACACTCATTTTTCATTATCCTTCAGGAAAAATGGCCAAAGGACTGCATGTTTTGTCTGGAATTAGGATAAAGTGCATGAAATACAGAGGCAAAGTCACCTCCTTTTCCTCCTAATGACTCTATTCTTTATGGATCAAGGCATCTCATCAACTGCTTTTATTACAGCATGGGAGCCTGCATAGAATTGTTCATTCACTGTGGTCATGAGATTTTTTCTTTCCCCAGTCCTTCAACTGCATAAGGCATAGGTTGTTCTGACAGGAGGGCATGACACTGTACTTTATTGTACCACTTACCAAATTTTATAATGATGACTATTTAATATTTATTACTGAATAACTGATAAAAGTATTTGTAAGAAAAAATTGTTGTTAAGAGGACACTCAGACCACAAATACATATACTCAAAATGTGATTTTCTCTGCAGAGTGGGAAAGTCTGTGACTCAGAAGGTGTGCATGTTTGGGAGCTCTTTAGTCTTGGGGCTGTAAACGACCTATAAATTGATTACCAATTTGCACTGTAAACAATTGCTATATTGTTATATTTTATTGCTCTTTCTTAAAATATATATAGCTTGATGATTTATTTTTATACTTCACATTTAATATTTAGGGAAAACTGAGTCAAATTAATATAGAGAGACTTGAAAATATTCTTAAGGTGACACAGTGCCAAAGCCATGAGAACTGCAAACCCTTTGATTCCTAATCTCAGGATCCGTTGCCTTATCTTCCTTGTCTCTATTTTCTACTTCAGGCATAATTTAGCTAGCAATTTCTGCCTGTCCTTTCATCATCTGCCATCAAAGAGAGGATTTTCTGTGATCTGCTGCCTGTGAATTTTGTCATGATTTGGCTGAGCCTCGCTAGTGGATGGTGGCCAGATTGTGTTGTTTGAACCTAATGTTAAAATTCTGTAGTAAAGCCCTCTTCTTCAAGCTGAATTCCCTTCTTTTTTCATGATGTGGAGACCCTCAAATGCTCTTTCAGGGACACATCTTTTCTTCTAGTCCCTTTCCTGCATCTCAAAAGCAGTGTTGATACATCCTAAAGCACATACATCCTGGCTTACAATTTAATGCCTTTGAGAGCTTCATGGCAGTTGAAATAAGGAACACAGGATTTGCAAAGAAACTTCCCAAGCACAGATACGTGACTTTAAACAGTGCAGACTAACTGCAGGTCCATGGAAATCAATACCTATCTGGATGCAGCACTCTCTTCATCTTCCTGAAACAATTTCTTCTGACATTCAATGGATTAAGTCAGTGCCCTTCAGTTCTTTGTCTGAGAGTTCACTGTCTTTAATGTTTGCTTAACAGTTAGTGAAATCTTTCCTCTTTCTTAGCATTTTCTGGATATTTTTTATGCCTTGAATCACTGTGGGATTATTATTGCAAAAAGTCATTAAAAGTCAACAATTTTGTTACAACAGCTGTCTGTCTGCTAGGATAATACAGCCTCAGATAGATGACCCCAAGAGAACCCCATTCAGCTTTCTGGACAGGGTTTATTCTTGTTTTTAAGATGAGAGTCTAAGTGATACTGAAGATTAAAATGAGAAAATTATTGTATTTACTTGAATAAGAACTGTATCCCAAGAACGCACATACCCATGGACTATTAGCAACTTATGCACTTACCACAGTTATAAGTAGCTATTTTTAAAGAAAATCCTGAAATAAAACATCCTGGTTATTATTTATGTACTTTATTCAATGGATTAAAGCAATAAACATAACCTGATTCATATTCTGCAATCTGTCACAGGTGTTTTTCCTAGACAGATACTATAGCTTAATCAGATATTATGTACTCAACTGAGAAATGACATCTTCCTCCTTTTCCACAGCTTTGTAGTCACAATGGCTTGGTGGAGTCTTCTGACTCTTGTGATCTTGCAGTGTCACTTAGAAAATGTCCCTCTGTGGTGTCTTAGCTCAGACTTGTCAGAGAGTTATATTTTTGACTGTAAAAACAGCTGCTTCTTATTAAAAGACAAATGTGTGAAATAAACCTGCATTCCCAACAAACTAAACAAAATTACAGTGTTAAACCACCAGAACCTGCCCAGGCTGATGAAGAGTTTGTGAGCTGTGCAACTTCAGTCTCTTTGCAGCATTAGCACTGCTGCTAATGCAAATCTCATGTCTGGCAGGAGGGCAGACATGGTCCTGAAAAGCTGCTTCTTGGAGAAAAAACATTCTGGTAGTGTCTTTTTGTTGCTGTGCAATGTTGTGTCAAGGTTTGGAGGTGATGGAAAAGAGCACAAAAGAAGTTGTATAGGAGTGGAAGATTAGAAACAGAAAAACAGGTCAAATGAAGGTAAAAATGTAATAATGTTTTAATAACTTTTGTTAGGAGAGAGAAGAAATGCTCTGTAGTGTTTGACTCACCACATGCATAGCCTCACCACATCCAACCACCAAACACTGGTGGTGTTTCGGAATGAGAAATCAGGCAAAAACTTCACATTTCTCTTCTGAGTGTAAGCAAAATATGAAAGGATTTTTGAATGAAGTGGACAGACTCTAAAAGTGCCTGGAGGGAGGACTTGATTGAAGATGTGAATGATCCTCTGCAATGCCAGCATTTTCACTGCATCTGGGCATAGCTTTGCATTGCCCATTTTCAGGATTCCCTCTGTAACTTTGGATATTCATGCTGTAGGTTCATGGCTCAAAAGGGGGAGCTGGGAGACTAAGGATGATTAAGAGAGAAGAGAGCCCGTTAGTGCCCACCATCCACTGAAGCTAACCAAGCCAATTCAGGGGGTTCCAGAAGGGTAAATATTCTCAGCAAGGGGTTGGCATGCTGGGACCTGGTGACAAGAGAAATGCAAGGGGTCATATTGCATGTGCTAGTGTGGAAATACAAGTGTAATAGACCACTGAGAAACAGCGTAGGGGAAGCAGAAAAATATATTTTTCCTTTTCCTGCTGGGAAAATGCAAAAGAAACTGTGACCAATTTCAATCCCACCATGGTCTCTTTCCATGTGCTTTACATGGGAGGTGTTGCAGAAAAAAAGGCTAAATAAGTCAGCATTGTTTTATTCTATATTTCAATATTTTATGAGGTGTTGTATACACTATATAAAGCACTGTCTGCAGTAAATAGTTGTTGAATATGATTATAGGTGTTGTCGCATGGCAGATATGAGAAATGTCATGCCATGTTGCGGTAGTTTAGCCTAGGCCTTTGTTGGTGACCAGTTTGTAACCAAGGAAGTGCCCAGATTTACCCGGTATTTCCTACGATTTTTACGTAAGCCGGGGTATAAGAAGAAAGGAGGAAGGCCTTTACTCTCTTTCCTTCTGGCGGCTTTGAGGTGTGGGTTTCCCTGCTGTTGAGTCTGTCGTGTTGGGGAGCGAGGCCTGGTAAGGCCTTGCCGACCTTGGGAGACGGAGGTTGCCAGCAGTCATTCCAGTGCGACTTTCTGTTGTCCCAAGGAGAGTAGTAAGGTATTATTTTGCTAATTCTTTTAATTGCTAGATCTTGGGCTATTGATCGTATATATTTTATTTTGTTTGTGTTCCTTTTTCCCTTCCCCATTCCCTTTCCCTTATTCTTTTGAAATTGTATATATATATTTAAATTGTATATAACTGTAATATAAGTGTAAATATATATATATATATATATTGCTTTAGCTGTCTCTCTCTCCTTTTGGTTCTCTTGATTTTTTTCCCCTTCTCCCTGAGGTTTGGCGGAGGGGGGGACATGACACTTCTTGTGGTAAGGTTTGGAGGCTTGGCAGGGAGCCAGCTTCAAACCATATCACATGTAAACACTGATAGAGAGACATTTAAAATGGGAGAATTTATTGTAGCAAAGTTAGGTATTGGTCCCTAGGAAGGAATGAAAGCACAATCACTAACTGCTGTTCCTCCCATAAAAATAGATTTTTCTGTCTTTCTGTTTTGGATGTTCTTATGTAGTATTATAGATTTTAAAATATCACCCAGGAGTAAAAGAAGAATTAGGATGTGAGCATTTCATTTTTAATCCGAAATTCTTGATATAGAGGTAGTGTCTCACCTTTGATTTTCTGAGATTTTTGTTTCTTTGGACTACCATATTTTTCTTGCCATGGCATTGCCTCAAAAACATGTATTAGAAGTATCTGGTGTTGAGATAAGAATGGAACAGTGACAGTAGCATAAAGATTAATGGCTAACTGGATTACTGAAAAAACTTGCTGATGCTGAAAAATGCTAAATGAAAGACAGGATGGGAAACTACAGATGGACTTATTGTATATTATATTCAGTCAATAATTTTTTCTATCATTATTTTTGCATTTAATCCCTGGATACTGTGGATCAGAATTTATACCGACTTTCTACTGGTATGAGAAGATTAATAACAGCTTTCTGGCTTTCGTGCTTCTTTGGGAGGAAGCTGGCTGAGCTCTAGAGAAACCAGTGGAGAGTCACTGGCCCAAATTAACTTTCTAAATTAAGTGGTACAAAGTGGACTGCTCTGCAAAAAAACTGGGCCTGCTGGCACTGCATGTGTACCTCAGTGCCTGTGCTGCTACTAGTAATTTAATTTTCATATTTATCATTCTGTGATGTCAAGTCATTAGAGCTTTTCCCCTTCCCAATGCTCTTTCAAGGTGATTAATGAAATGAAAGTGTTTCTTTAAGGGTAAAAAGATCCAGCAAAAACAAGCCTGAGAAGCCAGCAATAGCTTCTTCCATCCTTCTCTGGATGGTATTTCTGGGTAGTTAGAAGGGAGACCTTTCAGTTTATCTCATCTTTTCAGATAGTTTTCCTCCTAGGCAACTGTGAAGAGGTAGCTTTGTATATTTAGCTACCTGTTCCTGGGCTTTCAAAGGTGATTTGCCATTTTCCATAAAGGAATGGAGTGGGTACATCCAGACCTCTGCTATTTCTCTGTAAGAACAAGGCAACTGAATTGTACTGTTGCAGAACTAATGAGAACAGCACAGCCACCCCAGGAATATAAAGCCACTTTGAAGCACGTGATAATTTTTTAAACTTTCTTGTCTTCCAACAGACTTCTAACTACTGCTAAACTTGTTCAATATTTTGGGTGTTCGGTCCAGTCACTGTTTAATCTCAAAGAGCCCTGTCTGTGGCTTCCTTGCAGAAGGAAAAGAAAATTAAAACAATTGAACTGTTTCATTGTTACCTATTTTTATTTTGCTAATACTATATATTTTGCATTGAGGTCATTGGAGACTCATTTTCTGTGAGCACAAGAGCATCTCTGGAATAAAATCATCCATAATCTTGATTAATGAGAGGGTAGCTAAGTGGCATGAAATGATTTAAAAAAGATAGTATTAAAGATGCAAAGCCAAGTACACAGAAACAAAGAAATGCTGGAATTCATGTTCAGCTGTACCTTTAATTTGGTTCTTATCAATGCAATATGCCTTTTGTTTACCATTTGGTCATGGTTTTTCCATAGGCCTCCTGCCTCACCTAGCCCACAGGACACTTGGTGCTCATTCACCAAGTATCTTTCAAAGCATTTTTTTCACTCCTCTATATACGCTCCCATAAACATGGATGATTTCATTTCACCTCAGGCTTTTCTAGGGTGCTTATGCTGAAATAACCTTCTAGCTTTTAAATACTAAAGATATCAAAACACTTTTCAAGGCATGGGATAGTATCATCCACTTTTTACAGATTGCAGGCTGAGACCTGAAGATTAAAGCCAATAGCATCAAAAGGAAATCCAGCAGCAGAGATAGAGATTGGATACTATTCTTCAAGCAGGTGTTCAGCTGCTTTAGCTAGGAAGTCTTTCTGTTCCTTCTCCAGTTTCCTGCCTACTTACTGTTTAGTCTTCCTATGTCAGTAACAGATGACCTTAGGTCTTACAGATAAACACTCTTTCCACCAGCAAACCCCAGTTCAGCCCCAGAACAGGTTTATTGTGTAAAATTAACAGAAAAAAGAAAATTGGGAAGATTACATCTAAGCAACTACTGCATGTAGAAACCTTGTGGGATGTGGGAGACTGTAGACATTTCAGGAAACACAGTAGTTAGCATGTTTGAGAGAAGTGTTCTGTACTGCCATCTCATGCGCTGGTGGCCGTAGACTGAAGCAACTCAATGAAGACAAGATAAAAACTGCAGAAATAAGATGATTAAATGGAATAATGAGAGCTTTGAATCTGCAGAAAATGCAGGAGAAAGAACTGCAAACCAAGTGGCTATTACAAGGCTGTGGTGGGAAACTCAAGAAGGACTGCTGAGGAGGCTTAGATATGCATCAGCAATGGACACTGAAACAACGCCTACAGTATACTTCCTGTACTTGGTCTGGCTGAGCTGGAGTTCATTTCCCCACAGTAGCCCTCACAGTGCTGTGCTTTGCATTGGCAGCTAGAAGGGTGTTGATAACACACAGGTGTTTTGGCTACTGCTGAGGACAGCATCAGCACTGTGACATTCCTTCCTCAGTTGAGGGCAAGATTCTGGGCGGGGACCCAAGTAGGCCAGCTGACCCAAACTGACCAGAGGGATATGATGTCAGACCAGATATAAAAGCTAAGGCAAGGAGCAAGAGGGGGAGCATTCATCGTCTCCGTCTGCCTGCTTAGGAACCATCATGTGTGCAGAAGCCCTGCTGCTCGGGAGTGGCCGACCATCGCTGCTCATGGGAAGCAGAGAATAAACACTGCTATCTTTCTCTTCGCTTTTGTGTGCACAATCTTTTCTTTGCTTCTATTTTAATAAACTGCCTTATCCCAACCCATGAGATGTTTTCCATCTTACTCTCTCCCCCGTCCAGCTGGGAAGGGGAGTGATAGAGCAGCTGGGTGGGCACCTGGCATCCAGCCAAGGTCAACCCACCACATATCTGTAGAAAAGCAATGGAAATCTAAAGGGTAAGTCAGTGAAAGCTGATGTGGAAAAGAGAAGCTGTGAAATGAGTACAGAAGGAAAGCAGATGCTCTGCTTTCTGAAACTAGAAATAGAATTATGCAATTGCAGAGGGAGATGAGGAATGTTTCTGCAAGACTTCTGTAGCTCCTTTGTGTAGGCCTGCATGTCTCAAGACCTGTCTAATGTGCTAATACATCTTTAAGAGGCTGGGGCTAGAACAGCATACTGAAACACAATTTACATGTGTAAGCATGATTTTCCCTCGCTGTGTTTGGTAACAATGCAACAGGGTGAGCTCTTACAGCCTTTCTGATGTGAAGTTTAGACTTAGCTCCTTTCCCAGACCTTGTTGAAGAAAACTTTTAAAAATATAATGTTTAATATGAAACCTATTCGTTAATGACACACACACATATATATAACTGTGGACATGGTTTTTGCTTGCTAAGCTTGAAGAATATTTGGAACACGATAGTAGCTTTTGCAGTTGGTTACTTTGTTTTTGTGGGTCACCTTGTAATGAAATGGCATAGAACAATTTTGTTTATTTCCCTGTTATTGGATTGCAGAATCACAATTGAGCTGATTCTTTACCATTATGAGTACAACATGTAAGACTAGCCAAAACCACACATAGATACATGTAACGCTCTGAAACACTGCCATCTTTTGGTGTCTGGGAAATGTATTGTATAATTTGTTTTGTATTTCTCATATGTGCCTTGGAGGAGAGAGAGAGGTATTACGTGCCCCAGTGATTTTTATCCTATGCAACGTGTTACATCGGGGAGCCTGGAGAACCATATCTCTCTGTTTTAGTGTGAACTTCAGCACTTGAAAAGTGCTACATTATTTTCCTTCCTGCACTTTTCCAGGATATGCACATACAGCTCTCTCCCTAGGCAAAAGACAGAGTGACCTACACATAGCAAAATTGTTTGGTGCTCTGCTGAAAAATGCTTATGCATTAATGTAGGTCTTATGAGATCTTGTACTGAGATCCTTTAGGATATGAAGGATAGGAGGCAAATAAGCCTGATGTGAACATCATACTTTACATAGTACCTTTTTAGGAAATATGCATCTAATTAATTCTTTGAAGTTACCCATATCCTCTAATTAATAAGATTTCCATCCTGCTTCTGTTTATTGTACATTTAGAAAGAGTTTTGAGGCCTATCTAGTTTTCTGATCCAAATGTTTGTCAGTTCTGCTAGGGTCCTTTGGCTTTTGGGGTGGACATCAGGCCCCCACCAAAGCTACTCTGTCACTCCCCTCCTCAGCTAGATAGGGGAGAGAAAATACAATGAAAGGCTCATGGGTTGAGATAAGGGCAGGAAGAGATCACTCACCAATTACTGTCACAGGGAAAACAGACTTGACAGGGGAAAAAAAATAATTTATTTTCAATCAAATCAGAATAAAGTAATAAGAAATAAAACCAAATCTTAAAACACCTTCCCCCCACCCATAGGATCAATTTTATTCAGAGTTTTCACTTTCACATCTTCCCCCAAGCAGCACAAGGGGCCAGGGAATGGGGGCTGCAATCAGTTCATCACACATTGTCTCTGCTGCTCCTTCCTCCTCAGGGGGAGAGTCCTCACATTTTTCCCCTGTTCCAGTATGGGATACTCTCTCCATGGGTCCACAGGTCCTGCCAGGAGCCTGCTCCAGTGCAGGCTTCCCATGAGGTCCCAGCCTCTTTTGGGCATCCATCTGCTCCAGTGTGGGGTTCTCCAGGGACTGCAGGTGGATCTCTGCACCACCGTGGACCTCCATAGGCTGCAGGGGAATCTCTGCTCTGGTGTCTGGAGCACCTCCTTTTCTCCTTCCTGACTGACCTTGGTGTCTGCAGGGCTGTTTCTCTTACATATTCTCACTACACTCTTCTCTAGCTGCAATTGGTTCTGCACCATACTTTTTCCTCCATCTTAAATCTGTTACCCCAGAGGCCCATATTGGATGGCAGTGGGTTGTCATTTACTCTGTTGGACATGGGGGAAGCTTCTGGCAGCTTCTTGCAGAAGCCACCCCTGTAGCCCCACAGCTACCAAAACCTTGACATGCAAACTGAATACAACTTTAGACTGGGAAATTTAGGAACAAAACTTAGAAATGTGGAAAATGGAGGAAGAAACTGCAGATGTTCTCCAGGAACAAGTCCCTGCTATGCTGAGACACGACAGATGATTCACGCGCTGTTCTCTCCGTGCTGACGGTGAACACAATGAGGGAAATTGTGAAAGTGGTCTGAATCCTTCTCAACGGTTCTGTTGTGTCTTTGTCTGACTGTCTTCCCTGGTAAGTGTAGTGTTTTGGGAGATGATTAAAGTGATTATAAAGTAGGACTGTAATTAGGTAAAAAAAAAGCATAAGGTATTGTAGTTACACTGACTAGGTTTGACTTTCCTTTTGCCTGTGCAGATTTTTATGACAAGTTAATTCTGTTAATGAAGATATACATCAGTGCAAGGAAAAGCAAAATGAGGCTCTCATATTCAAATGTCACATGCCATGATAGCACCTCCCTAAGAGCAGACTAAAATATGTGAAAGAAAAATTAGATGCCCAGACTTACTGATAGATGCTTACTGATATGTGACTGTACAAGAATGCAACTTGGTATGATCTTTCTTGGCAGAGAGCCAGAAGAAATTGTCACATTAAATTAGGAGGCTCTATTTTAATTTTCCCTCTTTAACATCCTCCTATCGATTTGGTCCAAGTGCCTTTATTCAATAATTCTACTAAAGGAATACCAAGCAGTGTAGTTGCTTAAATAGCATTTATATATCAATATAATTTTTAATACATAAAATTTCAGTCTGTCAGGACCCAACTTATTTACCAAAGTGATTAATTTTAAAAAAAAGCAAACCTCAACAAAAAAGTACATTTTAGCATGTAACCTGTCTGAAAATTAGCTGTAGCATGGAAACACTGTTCTCAGGAGCATCCAGATTGCAGTTTTTCAGCAATAGT